>NC_045437.1:25048542-25107407 GCF_002776525.5 Piliocolobus tephrosceles
AAAAAAAAAAAAAAAAAAAGGAAGAAGCTTAACCCACCTGGGTAAGTTTCATATATTTACTAGCAGGGAAAATATAATATTTAAAATAATCTCACTTTTTAAAGATATTTTAGTGGTATGAAGTGACATCTTTCCATGCATTTTTGAAACGAAATATTTTTATCTGTGGGCTTCTTCTTTGCCACAATTCAGTATAAAAAACAATTCCAATGAGAACTGAAACCTGAGACATTTGCTCATCTTACTGTCTATATTAGCATGACTTTTTTGTTTGGTTGTCTGCATAAACATGGCTTTACTATTTCAAGAAACTCTTATATAGAAACCTACACATGTTTGTTTCCTATTGTTATTTAATAATTACACAAACTTAGCTACTCAAAACAACAACAACAATAACAACAAAACACTAATCACACAACTCAGAATTGGAGATAGATGATTGGTTTCTTGTCTCATAGTTTCATAGGTCAGAAGTCTGGTATGGCTTGACTAAGTGCTCATGTTTTAAAGTATCACAAGGCTGAAATCAAAGTGCTTTCCAGATGGGACTTTTGTCTAGAGACTTTGGCAAAAACTATGCCTCCAAGCTCACTTAGGCTGTTAATTAGAATTCAGTTGCCTACATTTGTAGAACTGAAGGCACCACTTTCTTCCAGGCTATTGGCTGGAGCCCGTTTTCAGCTTCTAGGCTCCCTTATTCCCTGCTGCAGGCTCCCTTCCACCTTCAAGCCAGCAATAGTACTTTGGAATCCTTCTAATGCTTCAAATCTATCTTATGTCCCTTTCTATCATGAATTAGAGAAAACTCACCTTTTAAAGGCTCATTTGGCTAAACTGGGCCCACCTGGATATTCTCTCTTTTGAATAAGTCAAAATCAACTGATTGGCAGCCTTAATTACATATGCCACATCCCTTTTCAGGTAATATAACAATCACAGGTTTCATATTTCATCATATAAGCAAGTGGCCCAGAGCTTTTTTGGTACCAGGAAGGTTTCATGAAAGATAATTTTTCCACAGAAGGGGGTGCTGGGGCTGAGGATGGTTTCTGGATGAAACTGTTCCACGGAAGGGGGTGCTGGGAATGGTTTCTGGATGAAACTGTTCTACCTCAGATCTTCAGGCATTAGTTAGATTCTCATAAGGAGCACACAACCTAGATCCCTTGTGTGCAGCGTTCACAATAGGGTTTGGGCTCCTATGAGGATCTAATACACCACTGATCTGACAGGAGGCAGCACTCTGGTAGTAATGTAAACGATGGGGAGTGGCTGTAAACACAGATGAAGCTTCACTGGCTCTCCTAACACTCATCTCCTGCTGGGCTGCTTGGTTCTTAAGAGGCCACAGACAGTTGCTGGGCTGTGGCTTGGAGACTGGGACTTGACTTATAAATAATGTTGCATGGATTTTGGTAGGAACATAAGGGTAGCATTTTGGAATTATTTCTATCACAATTCAAATCAGAAATAAATGTTTTGTTCATTTAAGCTTTCAAAAACCTAACATCCGGTATAAGATGTCACTAAGATTCACACTAAGATTGGAACAATCTTTGGAACAGTAGTCAAGAAATGGAGGATTATCCTGTGGGATTATCCTGAGGATAGCTTTACAAACAAAACATGCACTGATGTGGTGGAGAGAAACACTTAGGAGCTTTTCTTGTAGAACACTGAATGATTAATAAGCCAATGGTTTCATGAGGGAATGAAAAAGAGCTTCCTTTCGAGGGAAGGTAGAATTCTGCTGTACACAGTTGGCAGCAGTAGGCAGCAGTAAAAGCCAGGATTATACCCAGAAGAACAGAGGGGCAAAGCAGGCAGCACCAGCACAGACCAGCAAAGCAGAACATCTGCTAGCCAGGATGCCAAGATAAATTAAACTAATCAAGAGCTGACTCAACAGTTGGAGATTTACGAAGACACTGTTTACTACACCAGTGCTTGGATGACCAGCACATGCCCTTGAGTGAAAAGAAGGGACAGATGAAATGGGAAGAAACAACGAAAGACTGCCTGTATCCCCCAAAGTGATTAAACTATAAATTGAACAATAATGACAATATTAATCAAATCACTAGATCTGACTGAGTATACTGAATTGAAATAAAATACAATTTTTGCTTAGGCAAATTGGAGAAAAAATTAAAATGTGAGCTTGTGTGCAGAAAACAATGAAATTTATTTTTATCTACATGTGAATCCCAGCATGTAAATTTGATTCTACTTCAGTTTCAAGAGATACGGTAAACACATGAGAGGTAGAAAACTATAGTGTCAATTTGAGGGTTCAATGGGCTGTGAGGGTCCTCCCATCACACTTGTTTTTTATATCCATTGCATCAATTCAGTAAGCACAACATCTATCCTCTGAAAAGTAGAAAAATCAAGAAAAACTCCAAACAAGCACTCCTCAATGAGCAAATATATAGATGTATCATCCTTAACATTAGCGACTCCCATATATTTCCTGAGTCTGAGCAAGTATGATTTACCGTTTCTGGAAAATTACAGATGTGATTCAAAATAGTCCTGAGTCACTTGTTAATAGGTCAACTAGAAATGTCCTGAGATTCTCATTCTAATCACCTGTAAGCAATGAAAAAGGTGGCGAGGTCAGTCACTGACTTGGCTTTAAAAAAAAAAAAAAAATTGTCTTGGCAATACGGGCTCTTTTTTGGTTCCATATGAACTTTAAAGCAGTTTTTTCCAATTCGGTGAAGAAACTCATTGGTAGCTTGATGGGGATGGCATTGAATCTATAAATTACCTTGGGCAGTATGGCCATGTGTCACGCTACCTGACTTCAAACTATACTACAAGGCTACAGTAACCAAAACAGCATGGTACTGGTACCAAAACAGAGATATAGACCAATGGAACAGAACGGAGCCTTCAGAAATAATGCCACACATCTACAACCATCTGATATTTGACAAACCTGAGAAAAACAAGAAATGGGGAAAGGATTCCCTATTTAATAAATGGTGCTGGGAAAATTGGCTAGCCATAAGTAGAAAGCTGAAACTGGATCCTTTCCTTACTCCTTATACGAAGATTAATTCAAGATGGATTAGAGACTTAAATGTTAGACCTAATACCATCAAAACCCTAGAAGAAAATCTAGGTAGTACCATTCAGGACATAGGCATGGGCAAGGACTTCATGTCTAAAACACCAAAAGCAACGGCAGCAAAAGCCAAAATTGACAAATGGGATCTCATTAAACTAAAGAGCTTCTGCACAGCAAAAGAAACTACCATCAGAGTGAACAGGCAACCTACAGAATGGGAGAAAATTTTTGCAATCTACTCATCTGACAAAGGGCTCATTTCCAGAATCTACAAAGAACTCAAGCAAATATACAAGAAAAAAACAAACAACCCCATCCAAAAGTGGGGAAAGGATATGAACAGACATTTCTCAAAAGAAGACATTCATACAGCCAACAGACACATGAAAAAATGCTCATCATCACTGGCCATCAGAGAAATGCAAATCAAAACCACAATGAGATACCATCTCACACCAGTTAGAATGGCAATCATTAAAAAATCAGGAAACAATAGGTGTTGGAGAGGATGTGGAGAAATAGGAACACTTTTACACTGTTGGTGGGATTGTAAACTAGTTCAACCATTATGGAAAACAGTATGGCGATTCCTCAAGGATCTAGAACTAGATGTACCATATGACCCAGCCATCCCACTACTGGGTATATACCCAAAGGATTATAAATTATGCTACTACAAAGACACATGCACACGTATGTTTATTGCGGCACTATTCACAATAGCAAAGACTTGGAATCAACCCAAATGTCCATCAGTGACAGACTGGATTAAGAAAATGTGGCACATATACACCATGGAATACTATGCAGCCATAAAAAAGGATGAGTTTGCGTCCTTTGTAGAGACATGGATGCAGCTGGAAACCATCATTCTTAGCAAATTATCACAAGAAGAGAAAACCAAACACCGCATGTTCTCACTCATAGGTGGGAACTGAACAATGAGCTCACTTGGACTCGGGAAGGGGAACATCACACACTGGGGCCTATCATGGGGAGGGGGGAGGGGGGAGGGATTGCATTGGGGAGTTATACCTGATATAAATGATGAATTGATGGGTGCTGACGAGTTGATGGGTGCAGCACACCAACATGGCACATGTATACATATGTAACCTGCACGTTATGCACATGTACCCTAGAACTTAAAGTATAATAATAAAAAAAAAAAAAAAAACAGAAACAGCATGTGGACAAAAACTGCTCTTTTAACTTTGGTGAGTTCAGAACCACAAGCAAAGAAAGGTGTTACAGTTAATTTATCTTCCCTTCAAAGAAGAGAGGAATCTGCAGGAAAAATACACCTCAGTTATTTATTTCTTGCTGAGACATATTGTTGAAATCTCTTTGAAAGAGCTTGAATACACTAATTTGTATCGTTTCATCCTTTTCAAAAGCCCTGCAATAGATAGAGACCAAAGGTGGCGGGGTGGTGGTGGGGGAATTTCATTTCAATATATCAAAATTCTCACTGTGTATTACTATATTTTCTAATCCTTTTCATTATGTCCTTTTTTTCTTTTTAAATCATACTCAACTTTTCAATTTCCACTGGCTATTTCATATTATTCTAACAAAAGGACTTTTGAGAGTGAGGCTTTTGTGTTGTTGATAGTCACACTCATTCTGTGATATTCCCCTAGGACAGTGTTAGAACACCAGACACTAAAAGTCTTACTCAATAAAAAACAAAATGTGATGCAACAAATTGAGATATTTAATTATCATAATAGTTCATACACGTAGTATTTTATATTGTCTTACTATGTTTATATACTGCCACAAAATTATTAAAATGACTTAAAATTATTATTTTTTTAGGCTCTAGGCAAACAAAAATGAAGTCGAAATTTCTGACTCAAAATAGCTCCAACCCTAATGGGTGAGACATAGAGAAGACCAAGTATCTACAAGAAATTCTCAAAACACACAGACTTAGGAAAGTCTGCAGGAGACATTTCTATTCCAGTTTGGCTGCCTGATTTAGAATCTCTTAGTACGTGCTTCAGCTTTAAGGATAAATCCTAAAGAAAGAATGAAAGTTTTCAAAGTAAACAAGATAAGGGGCAAATTTCTCAAATTTCACAAGGGAGAGAACATGGAAGGCCAGTAACGATGTAGCATAAGAAGTTTGCTCCATTCATCTACTAGGCACAATTTTAGGATGGATGTGAAGTGAGAGACAGAGAGAGGAAGGAGTAAATCATAGAGGACCTTGTTGTATTATAAGGCCTACATCATTATTTTAAAGGTGACAAGAAGTTTCACAGAAGGTTTATAAGAAGGAGAGTGATATAATCTATTGCTAGTAGTACAGAGAAGCAATAGAGGATGGATAATGACTAAATTAACTGTTTCTAGACTCTTGAAATGGGTTGCCTGTTTTCAAATCTCTGCCCTGACACGTGAGCTATATGTACTTGGGAAACTATCTCTGTGCCTCAATTTCTTCATCTCTAACATAGGATTGGGGAGGGGAATTATAAAATCAACAACAACAACAAAAAGCAGGATTGCTATGTGAATTAAATTTGGTTAATATAGAGTGCTTAGAACAATGTCTGTGTGAAAGGACAATAAAATCTTGGGACCCCAAACTCAATATGCCAAAAGGAAAAGTTATGCTTGGAAACGGAGTCACAGAAAACCCACCTTTCCTTTTGTTCCTATACATGTATCTCGCTGGGTGGTCTCCCTCATCCTGATAATGTAGATGAATTGTTTATCTTCACAGGTATTGGACAAGAGGAGACTAAAAATCATCCCTCCGCTCACCCTGAGATGAATGGATATTTGACTTCTTCCTCAAGTCTGTGTTTACATTATCTTACATTATATTACTGTGCTCAGTAAAGTGCAAATTTACTGAGCGTGAGATGAATACATAATCAACTGTTCTTCTGTCCCATCTTTTCGCCACAACATGTAGATTCAGTGAGTACTAATCAAGGCCTCAAATGAATGTAACCACTTGCCCCATTTGTCTACCCTGCCTTTTTCTTCTTTTTTCCCCCTCTCGCCAACTTTTTCCCTTTTAAATACTGAAGGCCTCAAAATCCTCTTTGGAGAAGAGTTCAGGCCACAGATCGTACCGTGGCACATGTCTCTTTTACATGGGTGTGTCCTCAACACTGGAAAAATAAACCTCTAATTTGATTGAGACCTGCTTCAGATACTTTTTTCTTTTACATCTGAAATGCTTGAAAAATAATATTAGTTAAAACTAGTCTCAGTGTTGTTGCTAGAAGGTGTAATAATAAGGAATGTAGATAGCATATATTAGAATATGGTATTTTTTTAAGAAACATATTGTTGAATCTCTGAGATTGATCATTTGGTTAGAGAAAAAAAGATGAGCTTAAAGACATAAGGGTGTTGGCTGAGTGAGGTGGCTCACGCCTGTAATCCCAGCACTTTGGGAGGCCAAGGCGGGCAGATCACCTGAAGTATGGAGTTGGAGACCAGTCTGAGCAACATGGAGAAACTCCGTCTCTACTAAAAATACAACATTAACCAGGCACGGTGGCACATGCCTGTAATCCCAGCTACTCAGGAGGCTGAAGCAGGAGAATCACTTGAATCCAGGAGGCAGAGGTTGCAGTGAACCAAGATGGCGTCATTGTACTCCAGCCTGAGCAACAAGAGCAAAACTCCCATCAAATAAAATAAAATAAAACAAAACAAAACAAAACAAAACAAAACAAAACAAAACAAAACACAAAGATGTCAAATTAGTATAAGATGGTAATTGTTGCAAGTCAAATTTGTTTCTCAGGTATCTAGTTCTGTTGATTGGTGGGCTAGTTTCACACAATAAACACAAGAGTGACAGATTTTTAAGAAGAAGGTTAAAAGAATTTTTGTTTGGAAATAAACATTAGGGTTTTATAAGGCTATGGTACTGGCAGATGGTAATGCTTAGGCAACAACTGGATTCGTGAAGATTTAGAATTTTCTCATAGTTGTGAATCAGACTTTCTTAAATTTCTGTTGTAATAATTTCACGTTGTAATTGTGCTCATAAGTAGGGATAAACGAAGAGGTATTTTTTTAATGTGTTACGAAAGTTTTCCTCACTAGGCAAGAAATAAGCATTAGTTCACTATGTCTTACTCTATAAAAAATAATGCACTGCTCTTGTTTAAACAAAACTGCAGGTATGGAGTAGAGAAGGAAGATAACACTGTTAGAAAATTAAAATATCGTCCTGGGGTAAGTCTATTATTGTGTGCATTTTGCTTACACAGACAATTTACTGATATCTTGGGATTAGTATCCATTGTCACTGTTTTTTTTTTTTTTTTTTTTTTTTTGCAAAGCGATGCATACCAGCATACCAAACTTTCAAATCTTTAATATTTAAATTAAAGAAAAAAAAATTCCTGCACACATATCTATGAGTCAGCTCTCTTTCTGCTGGCTTGCCAAGGCTTGCTTCCATGCTGAAATTTGGGTTCATATTTATTCCTCAATTTTCCTCATTCTGCCACCATGGCTCTATTTCTCTCATTGTGGATTAGAGAAAAACACAAAATAGCAAACCAAAGCTTACAGTAACATGTGCAATATCTGCTCTCATCATATCATGTAACAAAACGACACACTGAGCTAAGCCAAACATCAAGATGGCAGGGAAATATATTATATCATCAGTTTCTGGCATTGGGAAAGTCACATGGAAAAGCGTATGGAGATGTACATGGAGAGAGAGAGAAAGAGAGAGATGATAGATAGATAATAGATACATAAACTTATATTATCAGAAATAAAGATTGGTCATAATCTTAGTTTGTGTGTGTGTGAACAAGCAAGTAAATAAGAAGTAAACTTTACTGAAAATTATTTAAACTTGTTTCTTTAAAGTTAAGTTTGAAAATCCCATGAGAGAAAGTATTAATGTTTTCTCCACTGTTAATTCTTCTAACTCACTCATCAGCTGAATGGTACAATTTGTAAATTCAACCCAGATAAACTGATGATTCTTCCTGACAGATTGTGTACAGTGAAAAGAGCCATTTCAGGAGCTCCAACATGTAAGCGATAGATGGAATAAGAGAAGATCACAGGGACTAACGAGGACAGGCCAGAGAGAGACACCGCAGAACAGAGTGGAAGAGAAGAGAGAGTTCAAGAAGAGAGGGGGAAAGTGCCAATTAAAGATGAGAATAAGAGGGTGATGAAGACTGACACATGCCTCATAGATGTGACAACTAGTAGTTCATTAATGACCTAAGTAATTCAGTTAACAAAAATTCTTATTAACTTTATAATTTCCAATTTTAAATAAATAGCAAAATTCAGAAGGTTTTACTAGTCTGAGATAATTAAAAATAGATTATACAAATTAATTTTCTTGATAACCTAGGATGATTGGAGTGCTTTTGAAAACATAATTCAATCCCTTAGTTTAGGCTTATGAACAGAAAAAATATATATACTTTTAATATTTTTTTAAAGATTAAGTTAGAGATCAATAGCTTCCATAAGATGTTTAGTTGTTTCAAACTTCGTAAAGAAATGCCCTACATGCTGATTATAATCACTAACCTCGTATTTCTACAGATAAAAATAAACCAAAGTAACATATTTCTAATGTAAAACTTTCTATACTTCGCTCTAAATATAATTGTTTTCCAGACAATGCTTCAGTATTGTTGCTTTTGCTGCTTTTTATAACTTTAGAAATATCTGATATATTTAAAAACATATGATGCATAAGAATAATTTATAAACAATGTGTTCTTGTCTTGTTCTTTGCTTAGGTTTATTTATAAGATTAATTAGTTTTATATAAAACCTGTAACTTATTTATTGAACGATTTAATTTATTTCTTCTTGTGTGTTCTGTTTCCAACCTTACATTTTTAAGGATATAATGTCATTACTAGGAATTGGTGAACTTTGGTCTATAATTGATTTTAAATCCTGAAAAATAGAGAATTATATTAATGCCAACTATTTGTGTGTATATGGAAATGTGTTATTACATAACTGACAGCTTCTTGTAATCACATTGCCTTTAGTCACAAGCAAGGAAAGTAGGGATAATTTCTCATTAGCAGTTTTGGAACATACACATAAATCTTAATAAAAAATATTATTTTAAATTTAGACTATATAGAAAGTAATTGAGATAAGAGATACCTATTGTTAAAAACAAATATATATATATTTTAGGATTTCTAAATATTTGCTAGATGTATGTAATTTAGTCATCCAGAGAGTACCTCAAAAGTATTGTTGCACATGTTTGCTTTATAGAAAATAAGAGAGAATAACACATACTAAGTAAAAGCTTTAAAAACACAGATACAATGCTAATATATGCTTACATTTTTTCTCACTTAAAAAAAACCTCAGTATATAGTATATCCACTTCTACCAGAGACATGGAGATAAGAATTTTCTCAACCAAATCTTCAATAGTTCTCATGTCACTGAACTAATATATGCTTAAGACTTTGCTTTTTCTTTTTTTAAAATATTAACAAGAATTGTTGAGCCTTCTTTCAGAATGAAACATACTAGCTTTTCCCTTACTGTGCTGATTTGTGGTTATTTTCATCAAAGGTGTTTAATCAACATATGGCCACTATGCTTTTGTTCGTTATACTGAAAATGAGTCAGTCGATATAATGATATTCACTGAAATTTATACAGAAATATAATTGTTCCAGTAGCTGTGGTTTCATAACTAATTACTCCAAAACTTAGTGGCATAAAATAACCCTTAACAATGCTTATGGAGTCTGTCGACCAGGAATTCACACAGTGTTTAGCTTATTTTACTTCACCAAGGGATAATGCCTCACTTGAAAGACTAGAAGACTAGGGAATTTGAAAACTCACATACTCACTTGACCAGCAGTTAATCCTAGATCTTGGCTAAGACCTTAGCTGGAATGGTCACTGGAACACCTGCAAGGAGCCTAACCATGTGACTAGGACTTCTTCATTACGTGGTGACTAGGTTATTTGGTTGAGGGAGGGGGAGAGAGGAGAGAGAGAGAGAGAGAGAGAGTCTTTTTTAATGGCACAGCCTCAGAATGTTAGACAATATCACTCTGTCATATGTATTGAATAGAAGGGTCAAAATCCTCCCTCCTTCAAATTCAAGGAAACAAAATTGATTCTAACGTTTGACAAAAATGGATAAGCTTGCAAAGGTATATGGAAATAAAAATATTGCTGTGGGAACTTTTGGAAAACAATCCGCCTCAATATTGAAAAATCAAATGTCTTAAAGATGTTGGTCTAGGGGTACTTATTTATGTTTTAATTTTTATTCTTTTCTTTGTGACACATTTTAAATAAAAATAATATATTTTTACAGTAAAATAATTGAAATAAATAATTTGGGTGTATGCCAGGAAAATCATCAGCATCACACTTTTCTTATACAGATTAGAGAAAATATAAAACTATATTTTATCCCTTTAGTTATTCATATAGTTTATATACATAGTAGGCATGACAGTTAATCATCATTTTATCCTTGAATATCCTTTATTTAACAGGAAAAAATACAATAATTATAGGCTACATTTAAGGATATCCATCAATTTTAAGATTAAGCAGTTGTGAGACCACATCGTGAAATAGAATAATAAAACGGTGATCAATGCTGTGACAACCGATTAATAATAATAAATTTAGAAAATATTATCCCTGATTTTCAAATTTTTCTTTGTTGCTAAAGTATCCATATTCGTTTCCTAAGGGATTTCGTAACAATTACTACAAACCTTGGCATCACTGTCTCTTCTAAGGATACTTGTCATTGAACTTAGGGTCCACCTAAATTATCCTAGGATGACTTTCTCTTGAGTTGCTTATTTAAATACATCTGGAAAGACTGTTTTTTCTAAATAATATTTTCTAAATAACATTTCTAGTTGTAGGTGTGCATGTCTTTGAGGGGACCATCATTAAACTCAATACAGTACCAATGGTAATATTTCTCCAAATATATAAAGAAGTTATTAGCATACAAATTAAAGTCTTTTTAGCTGCTTAATTTTCAGTGGCTATTTTTTACCCAATGTTATCATCATTGTGCTTCTAGTCATCAGTAATTCACATACTTTATGAACTCAGGAAAATATTTTTGATGCTGAATTAGCAATAAATTAAGGTTACCATAGATCTCTTGTAATATTTTTAAAAGTTATAAATAACACTCTTTGCTTATTGAACTAGTTGGCTTAAATTCAGTCCACATGTGAACCAGCAGATTAAGATACCTCCCTGTTCACCAAGACACAACCTCCCCAGAAAAGAAAAAAGAAAAGAACAAAGAAAAATATGGACTATATAATTTTTTAAAACTCTTGACTATCTACATGGCATGTAATCATTCAGTTTATTTTAAAGTATAGGTAATAAGTAACAGATAAATTAAATAGATTGTAATGCCAGAAGTCTCATGCAACCAATTAATTTTTATTATTAATTTTTTTTTTTGATGTGTGCTTGTTGCTAACTTTCAACTTTTCCAGATAGCCTCATGTATATTCCTTTTTAAAAGCCTGATTTTTACATGTTCAAATAAGGTATAAAAATTATCTATTTCATGTATCTACAAATTTTCACAATCTTATTCTCAACATCATTCCTGTCTCTACAACATTGTGATTGAATATCTTAACCTCATGACTTTTGAAAATAAATTATGTACAATCTGCATATTATAAAATCCAAGATGTTTATTTCCAAGAAAATATTACTTTCTGGATTAATTCATGTTACATAGTGACTGTAAATTTTTGATACTCTTTGTAAATGCTTATGCTTAAAAATACTTTCAAAATTTGTAGATAGTACAAGAAAGCAAAATTTATTTGTCATATTTTTGCTTGATAGTTATTGAAAGTATTCTTCACTTTAATGTATGTGCACAGATTCCTGTTGTGACTGGGGTGAATGAATATAAAATAATATAGTATTCAACATTGATACAGATAAATAATTTAGATTTTAGAAACTCTGTGAATGAATTGTGTGTCATAAAACAACTGTTAGGGTACTGAATTGATGAGGCCGTTAGGTCTAATTTCACACACATGAGAATTTATAGCTGGAAGAGAACTTTGCAAATTATGGACCTAAGGCAGATAAAAGTTAAATAACTAGTTCAGGCCAGTTTTAGGGCAAGTGAGAGAATATTTTGTCTCCCAGTCTATTTTCTTTATATTGTATCATTACGTTTAAGAAAATGACTTCAAACTGTGCCCCATATTAATGGCTTTATACTTTAGTTATAGACATATTATTCAATAATAATTAAATATTATTGTTATCTGACATTCCATTTGTGCATCATAATGTCTTTGAAACATTTACATTCTTTAACAAAGAAAATATCTTATTTAAGCCAAAGTTAAAATAACTGTTAACCAAGTTAAAAAATGTACAATATTATGCAAAATTGAGAGCTTAACTTAAATTGACATATATAAAGTTGATTAACTTACATAGTCTATTTTATGACTCTGCAACACAAGTAGATATCACAAAGCTAATTGTTTTAAAAGTTGAAAAAGTTCATGCTTTTATTAGGTTCATAGAGTTATAGAGTAATAACTGCTATTTTAATATTTCATAACCTAATTAAGTGTGTAGTGTTTATGAATTTGGCTTTCACTGAGACTTTTTGATTAGGTTTTAACTGAAACTATCTCCTATTAACAAAATGACTGGAAATAGCAATCTTAAAATTGTTGTACTTTCATAAATGATGGTTATAAATAGTCACTCCTTTCTAATACTGTACTTAAAAAATATGCATCTGGAGAGTATAATTTTAACTTCCTGAGAATGAGGAAAAAATCAAAAGGTAGTGTATAATTTTCAGGTCAATTTGTTGATAACAAACTTACCATAAATGTAAAATCTGTGTCTCACCAGCAAAGTTGTATGTTCATTTCTGATATTTTTTTCATAGTAAAACTTACATGGAAATAGAAGTGCCAAGAAGAGCAAAGGATGTCTTGAATAAAAGAGTACATATGGGATAACCTGTTCTACAGATATCAAGTCACATATTTAACAAGATTTTTGCAGTATAAATTAGGTAAAAGGAATGTACATCTTTAGGATACAGTTTAATGAATTGTGGCAAATGAATACTATTACCTTGAACCAAAACACTTATTAAGAAATAGAACATTTATATCACCCTAGAAAATTCTTAGTTCTCCTTGTCAATCTCCTTGTCAATCCCTACAAATCTGTCCCTGGTAACAACTGCTATGACTTGTAATACCGTGTAAGTATTACAAGTACTATTTTTTAAACTGTGACTTGTGGTTTGATGATGTTAATAGATTTTTTTTTTTTTTTTTTTTGAGACAGAGTCTTGCTCTGTCGCCCAGGCTGGAGTGGATGGCTCGATCTCGGCTCATTGCAAGCTTCGCCTCCTGGGTTCACACCATTCTCCTGCCTCAACCTCCTAAGTAGCTGGGACTACAGACGCCCACCACCGCACCCGGCTAATTTTTTGTATTTTTAGTAAATACTGGGTTTCATCGTGTTAGCCAGGATGGTCTCGATCTCCTGATCTCACGATCCACCCGCCTTGTCCTCCCAAAGTGCTGGGATTACAGGCATGAGCCACCGTTATGTTAATAGATTTTTAAGAGTAATTTTAATTTGGTAAAGTTTAACATACGATTTTTACTCTCATTTTTTTGAGACAGGGTCACATTGTGTTCCCCAGGCTAGAGTGAGTTCAGTGATGTGATCTCTGCTCTTTGCAACTGCAACCCTCCAGGACGTAGTGGTCCTCCCACTAGAGTAGCTGGAACTGCAGGTGCTCACCACCAAGCCTGGCTAATTTTGTACATTTTTCTTTTTTTGTGGAGACCAGGTCTTACTATGTTGCCCAGGCTGGTCTCTATCTCCTGGGCTCAAGTGATCCTCTTGCCTTGGTCTCCCAAAGTTCTGGGATTACCTGCATGAGAAACTGTGCCCAACAAATATGTCATATTTTTAAATGTTTTGATTAGTGATTTTGTGTGTTCCTTCAAGGAATCTGTTTCTCCTCAAGATTCTATTAATAACATTTTTGTGTTATTCTTTAGAAATTGTACAGATGTTACCTTCGGGCCTATGATCCATTAAAATGTGTTTGTATGGCATCAAAGTTGGGATTGGTATTCTACTTTTTCATTATATATAATGAGTTAGGCTAGGGACATTTGTTTAACAAATTAGTCATTTTCTATTGAAGTACATTGCATCTTTGCCATATATCAGCTGACCAGATATACCTCTATTTTGGACTTTTTTTTATTCCATTCATTTGTTTGTTTGTATTTATATAAATGCCACACTGAGTTCATAACTAGGTTTGTAGTAAGTATTGCTACAACTGGGTATAATTTCTTCAAGTTTGTCATTTTCAAAATAGTTTAGGCTATTCTAGGTTCTTTGATTTTCCAAATAAATTTTAGAATTAGCTTTTTATTTCTAAAAGTCAACAAAGAGAATCTCAGTTGGAATTTGATTTGGATTTTATTCAATTTGCTGATAAAATTTAAAATGAATGTCTTAATACTGAGTCTATCAATTCATGAACATAGTCTCTCTCTCAATTTATTTATATGTCCTTTAATTTCTTTAATATTTTGTAATGCTTTAATATAGAGTCTTAGACCATATTTCACAGAATGTATTTCATAAAGGGTATTTCATATGGCTTGGCTGTGTCTCCACCCAAATCTCATCTTGAATTGTAGCCCTCATGATTCCTGTGCATTATGGGAGTGACCTGGTGGGAAATAACTGAACCATGGGGCCAGTTTCCTCCATACTGTTCTCATGGCAGTGAATATGTCTCACAAGATCTGGTGTTTTTATAAGGGGAAATCCCTTTCACTTGGTCCTCATTCTCTCTCTTCCCTGCTGCCATGTAAGATGTGACTTGCTTCTCCTTGCCTTCTGCCATGAGTGTGAGGCTTCCCCAGCCACATGGAACTGTGAGTCCTATAATTATAGCTCTTTTTCTTTATTAATGACCCAGACTTGGGTATATTTTTATTAGCACCATGAAAATGAACCAATACGGTCAATTGGTCCTGCGAGTGGGGTGCTGCTCTAAAGATACCAAAAACAGTGGAAGAAACTTTGGAATGGGGTAACAGAAGGCGGTTGGAACAGGCTGGAGGGCTTCGAAGAAGACAGGAAAATGTGGGAAAGTTTGGAACTTCCTAGAGACTTGTTGAATGGCTTTGACCAAAATGCTGATCATGATATGGACAATGAAATCCAAACTGAGGCAGTCTCATAGAGATGAGAAACTTGTTGGGAACCACAGTAAAAGTGACTCTTGTTATGTTTTAGCAAAGAGGTGAATGGCATTTTGCCCCTGACCTAGAGAGTTGTGGAACTTGTAACTTGAGATGATTTAGGGTATCTGGTGGAAGAAATTTCTAAGCAGCAAAGCATTCAAGAGGTGACCTGAATGCTGATGAAAGCACTCAGTTTGTATAGAGAAACAGACCATAAAAGTTTGGAAAATTTTTAGCCTGCAATGTAATAGGAAAGTAAACCCCATTTTCCATGGAGGAATTCAAGCCAGCTGCAGAAATTTATATAAGTAATGAGGATCCAAAAGTTAATCACCAAGACAATGGGGAAAATGTCTCCAGGGCATGTCAGGAAACTTTACAGCAGCCCCTCCCATCACAGAGGCCTAGGCACAGAGGCCATTGGCACAGAGGCATAGGAGGAAAATAATTTTTTTGTGGGCCCCCCTGCTGTGTGCAGCCTAGGAACTTGGTGCCCTGCATCCCAGCTGCTCTAGCCATGGCTGAAAGGGGCAAAGGTACAGCTCAGGCTGTTGCTTCAGAGGGTGCAGGCCCCAAGCCTCGGCAGTTTCCTTGTATTGTTGAGCCTGCAGGTACACAGAAGTCAACAACTGAGGTTTGGGAACCTCCGCCTAGATTTCAGAGGATGTGTGGAAATGCCTGGATGGGCAGGCAGAAGTTTGCTGCAAGGGCAGGGCCTTCAAGGAAAAATTCTTCAAGGGTAGTGCAGAAGGGAAATGTGGGGTTGAAGCCCCCACACAGAGTCCCCACAGGGGCATAGCCTAGTGGAGCTGTGAGAAGAGGGCTACCATCTTCTAGGCCTTAGAATGGTAGATCCACCTACAGCTTACATTGTGTACCTGGAAAATCCACAGACACTCAATGGCCGCCCATGAATGGAGCTGGGAGGGAGGCTAGACCCTGCAAAGCCACTGGGGTGGAGCTGCTCAAGACCATGGGAGCCCACCTCTTGTATACATGTGAGCTGGATGTGAGACATGGAATCAAAGAATATCATTTTGGAGTTTTAAGACTTGACTGCCCTCTGCGTGGATTTCAGACTTGCATGGGGCATTTAGCTCCTTTGACCCATTTCTCCCATTTGGAATGGGTATATTTATCAAATACTTTTACTCCCATTGTATCTAGGAAGTAATTAACTTGCTCTTGGTTTTACAGCCTAATAGACAGAAGGGACTTGCCTTGTCTTGGATGAGACTGTGGACTGTGGACTTTTGAGTTAATGCTGAATTAAGACATTGAAGCACTATTGAGAAGGCATTGGTTATGAAATGTGAGGATATGAGATTTCGTAGCAAAATGATATAGTTTGGCTGTGTCCCCAACCGAATCTCATCTTGAGCTGTAGCTCTCATAATACATTTTGTGGGAATGACCCAGTGGGAGATAATTGAAACACTGGGGCATTGTTCCCCATGCTGTTCTCATGGTAGTAAGTCTCACAAGATCTGATGGTTTGATAAAGAGGAAATCCATTTCACTCGACTCTCATTCCCTCTCTTCCCTGCCACTACATAAGATATGACTTGCTTCTCCTTGCCCTCTACCATGATCGTGAGGCCTCCTCAGCCACGTGGAACTGTGAGTCCATTAAACCTCTTTTTCCTTATAAATTACCCAGTCTCGCATATGTCTATTGGCAGTGTGAAAACGGACTAATTCATACACTTCAGTAATATTTTCTCATCATTTGTTGCTATTATATGTAGAATTGATTATGTGTACTAACCTTGGACCCATGTCCCTGTAAAATTAATTTGCTATTCAAGTAGATAGCTGTAGATTGCTTGGGATATTCTACATAGACAATCACATCTTCTGCAAAAAGTAAAAAATCATGATTATTATTTTTTTTTGGCTGAACATATACCTATAATTTAATTCATGCATTATTTAATCTGTTAGTAATATCAGTAAAATATTGAATAGAAGTGGTGAGAGCTGAAATCCTTGCCTTTAAACAATTGATCATAGAGGGAAAGCCTTTAGCTTTTCACTATTAATAATGCTATGAGTTATAGCATTTCCATAGATAATCTTTATTAGGTTGACTAACTAAAGTCCATTTAGCTATTACGTATTACCCTTTTGATATCTTCCAAGACTTGATTCACTAAATATTAAAAGGTTTATGTGTGATAGTGTGATATACTTCTAAAAAAAATTTTTTTTAAATGTCTTTATACCATTTTAGTGTCAGAAGCGTGATAGCTTTATACAATGAATTGGGAAGCATATTGTCTCTTCTCTTTAGTGAAAGATAATCTGTAGATTAATTTTAATTTTAATTTTTATAATTCACCAGTAAATAATGTGAGGTGAAGTTTGAGGCCAGGTTTTTGATTACAGATTCAATTTCTATGCCTTACCCTTTTGTTATCTTCCAAGACTTGTTTCATTAAATATTAAAAGAAGGTTTATGTTTAACAGTGTGATATACATAAAAAAATTTTTTTTTGCAATATCTTTATACAGTTTTGGTATCAGAAGTGTGATAGCTTTCTACAATGAATTAGGAAGCATATTTTCTTTTTTACTTATTGAAAAACAATCTGTAGATTGATTTTTATTTTTGTAATACACCAGTGAAATAATGTGAGGTGAAGTTTGAAGGCAGGTTTTTGATTACAGATTCAATATCCTTAACGTATAAAATTTAAACCAAACACATTTGTTCATTTTGCTAACAAAGTAGTTAACAAATGTAACTGGTTACCACAAAATAATTTGTTTGGTGCCAGTTATGGACAATTGTTTATATTTGCTATATACAAGGGATTTGCTCATTTCACCTATGTTAATTCTTATTCTTCTCAGAGATATAAGTTATTTAAAAGTGTTTCTTAATATCCAAATATTTTGGCTCTTTTCTGAATATTTTCTTGATATTTTTATTTATTTTAAAGTTGTTGTGTCAGACGATACACGGTACAATTTCAATCTTTGTGGTCTGTGACTCAGAATATTGTCTATCTTTGTAAATATTTCATGGATATTTGGAAGTAAATAGATTTTTTTACTGTTTGGTGGATAAGTTTTCTGTAAATATCAACTAGATCAAGTTTGTAAATAACATTCCCTAAATCATCTAAAACTCTACTGATTATCTCTATATGTCTATGTATCTATCTAGAAATAAATACATATTTGGTCTAACCAGTTCTTTCTTTAATTACTCAGGGAGTGAAACTAACGGATCTGATCCCAGTAGTATTGAAAATTTGTTTATCCTTTTTATTTGTTCTCTGTTTTTGCTCCATGAATTTGGAAGCGCTATTTTTAGATTTGCATAAGTTTCAGATGTTATGGGTTCCACACGAATGGATTCTTTTTTTTTTTTTTTTTTGTGACAGAGTCTCACTCTGTCGCCCAGGCTGGATTGCAGTGGTGCAATCTCGGCTCACTGCAAGCTCCGTCTCCCGGGTTCACACCATTCTCCTGCCTCAGCCTCCCACGCCCGGCTATTTTTGTGTTTTTAGTAGAGACGGGGTTTCACCGTGTTAGCCAGGAGGGTCTCCATCTCCTGACCTCGTGATCCGCCCGCCTCGGCCTCCCAAGGTGCTGGGATTCCAGGCATGAGCCACTGCACCCGGCCGAATTGGTTATTTTAGTATATGAAATGCGCACTTTTATGTCAATGAAGATGAAAACTCTTTTTGTTAAAGTCCTCTTTGATAACAATAACAAAGTGTTTTATGTTTACTTTTTTATGGTACACAGTTTCCCATATTTTCAATTTCACCTGTTTGAATCATCATTTTTAAAGTATATTTCTTGGAAGAGTGTGTAGTTGAATGTTTTCTTATTATCCTAGCTGAATGCATGATTTTCTCATATAATTTAGGTACATATCCCATTTCAAATGTAGATATTGGAATGATATTTTCTTAGATTATTAGCTCTCATTGCTATCATTGAATTGTTTATGATACACATTATGTCACAGAAATTGCTACTTACTTTGTAATGTAATTATTTTTGTCAACGATAAAATTTGTACTTTTTAGATTTTTGCTTTAGAAGACTTTTGTCAATTGAAGATTACTAAAATAGCATGTTTTTCTATTTGACCTATATGTCGCTTTGATATTTACATTTTTATATTCATTTGAAGTGTGCTTCATTTGTTGTGATATTTTCTCCGACTCTAATTTTTAAACACTCATTAGGTCAAGTATTATTAATATAATCTATTACAAAGATAACTTCAGCCCCCTTCTCATTTGTTGGTAACAAACAACATGTACAAACTTCTTATATACAGAAAGGTGTTTTTATTTTGTTTTTCTAAACTCTTAGTCCCAATTATTTTTAGGCTTGTTTCAAGGAAAATATTTATTTATTTTTTTAAATTCTATGCTATTATAGATTTATAGTGTGTTTCATTTGGGAAAGAAACAGTAATTTTTGAATTTTATATGTTCATGTATTTATCATTCCTACTGGAGATTTTGTTGTCTAGAATACAAAACAAACTTTTCACTGTTAAATACACATGATAATGTTACATAAAATTCAAAGAGTCTTAATGATCCAGGTGGTTTTTACATTTTTTTGTTAGAAAGATCATGCAAAAAAAAAAAAAATACAAAAGTAATGTTTAAATCAAAATTCGGTGGGTTGATTTAATTCTCCCACTTATTCAAAGAACTTACCAAATCCAGATGGGAAAGATAATGCCAGTATATGCCAGAATAAACAAATAAAAATTTGGAAGCCAAATTGAATAATTGGTTTTTACTTCAGCCCTACCAGCTGTCTGGAAACTGATAACTACAGCCACCTGCCTCATTATAATCACTACTATTCACAATTTATACCAATATGTTGATGCAAAAGGTTTTTTATAAGACCACTTGTTTGGATTATTTTTAACTATCTTAAAGTATTTTTTTGTTTAGTTGCCTTGATTGGCAATATATTGAAATTAAAACACCAAATAATATATGCAAATATAGAATTAATTCATTGTTAATATTTGAAAACATTGTATGATGCTGTATTCTTTTACAAGGAGTATATATTAGGCAAGTAAAATAGCAATTATTAATTAAAATATATTATGAAAAGCGCTGTATGCTAAAATCTGGTGAACCAATAGATCACATCCATATTTGTTTCTATGATTCTGAGTAATTCTACATAACTGAATTCAAATTAATTAGAAAAAGATGCTACATTTCAGAAATAAGAGTAATTTACTAATGTCTTAATTTCAAATACTGTACATCTGATTTGTTGAAACTGGAATAAATATTAGGTTGGTGTAAAAGTAATTGTGGTTTGCCATCACTTTCAATGGCAAAACCGCGATTACATTTGCAGTAACCTAATTACAAATTTTGAAATATTTTAGGCTTGAGAAAGTAATGTTATACCATATATTTATATTTTGCACAATATAAAACACACAAAATAAATTCATTTAGAAATATAATTAATTTGGACCAGGCACAGTGTCTCACGCCTGTAATCCCAACACTTTGGGAGGCCAAGGCGGGTGGATCATGAGGTCAGGAGATCGAGACCATCCTGGCTAACACAGTGAAACCCCATCTCTACTAAAAAATACAAAAAATTAGCTGGGCATGGTGGCGGGCTCCTGTAGTCCCAGCTACTCGGGAGGCTGAGGCAGGAGAATGCAGTGAAACCGGCAGGCGGAGCTTGCAGTGAACCGAGACAGCGCCACTGCACTCCAGCCTGGGCAACAGTGCGAGACTCCGTCTCAAAAAACAAACAAACAAAAAATAAATATACTAAATTTGTAGTAAAATACAGAGCAATCTCAATTCTACTACAAACACTATTTCAATGATATTTTTGCTATTTCAGAATGAGTAACTGAAATCCATATGCAAGATATTGTTCCATTAAAATATTAAATGTAGTATATCTGTAATACATAAATATTATACTATATATCATTATATATTTAAATGACATATTACATGCCATGAATAATTATGTATATATTCTTAATGTGTTAAGCAATTTTCCAAAATACATTTTAAAGTCTTTGCATGAATATTCTGACAAAATTTTATTTTTTAAAATTGTGTTTATTTATTTATATATTTTGAGATGGGGTCTTGCTCTGTTGCCCACAATGCAGTGCTGTAGCATGATCATAGCTCATTGAAGCCTTGAACTACTGGGCTAAAGCGAGCCACCAACCTCACCCTCCGGAGTAGCTGTGATTACAGGCAAAAGCCAACATGTTGGGCTGTGATTACATTTTAAATTATATTCTATACCTCACATTACTGACCCAATGTTAATATGCATTTATGTATTGGAACTCAGTGTATAAATTATTATAGTTTACTGGTCATTGCAGTAAATGATTTTGAGACTTATGCTTATTAACAACCAGTAGAGCTGTTTTTGAAATACTCCTTAGATTTTGGAATATGACTGCTTGTATTTGAATATCTGCCTCTGAATTTCTCCCATATGTGAATTAGGGCAAATAAGGGGAAAAAATATGGTGAAGCATCATTTTATCCTATTTAAAATAAGGACAACTAAATAATGATTGTTTTGGGAAAAATGAAAGTGATTATTTTAGTCTGCTCACATGCTGCTAATAAAGACATACTCAAAATGGGGTAATTTATAAAGGAAAGAAGTTTAATTGACTCACAATTCCACATGGCTGGGGAGGCCTCACAATCATGGCTGAAGGTGAATGAGGAGCAAAGTCACATATTACATGGTAGCAGGAAAGAGAGCGTGTGCAGGGGAACTCCCATTTATAAACCCATCAGGTCTCCTGAGATTTATTCACTATCATGAGACCAGCACAGGAAAGACCACCCCCACTCCACTCCCAGCATGATTCAGTTACCTCCCACAGGGTCTCTCCCATGACATGTGGGAATTATGGGAATTGCTATTCAAGATGAGATTTGGGTAGGGACACAGTCAAACCATATCAGTGATCCTTGATAGTAAGTACTTAGAAAAGTGATTCAAGCATAAATCAGACTTTTTTGAAGTTTTCTATTACATTTACAGTCATACGTTGTTGGACATGTTCTAAGAAATGTGTTGTTAGGTAATGTCAACTCTATGCAACCATCACAGTGTGTACATACACAAACCCAGTTGTATAGCCTACTGCACACCTTGGCTGTATGGTATAGCCTATTGCGTCTAGGCTACAAACCTGTACAGCATGTTACTGTACTGAATTCTGTAAGTGATAAAGCACATAGTAACTATCTGTGTATGTAACATATCTAAACAGAGAAAAGTACAGTAAAAATACATGATTATAATCTTATGAGAAGATCATTGTATATGTGATCCATCATTGACTAAAACATCATTACAAGGCACGTGACTATGATTATATTTTTAAAATTTTATGTGTTTTTTTCTTCACTGGTATATATTCTTCACTGGTATATATTGTTATTGCAAGTCCTCTTATTGTGGCTTTTAGTTTGCATGAAGGGCTAATTAAATCAATATTGATTGACCACCTGAAATTCAGGACTTCATTATGGATCTTGATTGTGCACCTCCTTAATAGTGTGTTAATTTACATATAGCTGAGGGCAGTGATTCTGATGGTGGGTGTGATTGCTTAATTTAAAACTGTTACTTCATATATTAAATTGCATCCATCTTCTCTCATTCAAGAAAACTGGATCTGACACCTCTTTACAGTTGTGAGAGAAGCCCTAAGAGGAGACTGGAAAATAAAATAGAAGAGAAAAGAATACTGATGAGAAAAAAAGCAGGTGCCAAGGGAGTGATACGTTAGAGCACAGAAAAATTGGGTTCTTCACTTTTTCAACAGATTGAAGTTAAAACCATAAAGAGACAAAGTAATTGCATCATACTACACTCACTTCATATTATCTTGAACTGTAAATTCAGTCTTTAGGTTTTATAGTGAATAAGTAAGCTATTTATTGCAGTGTGTCAATAGGACAAAGCCTGTAATTAAATGAGAATTCATTGTGTAATTTGAAGTCTGATTGGTAGAGTTCTGATATTGATAAACCATGGAACAGTAATAATTTAGAGCAATATTGCTGTAGGAGATGGGCTTGTATTCTGGTCTCTCTCTCTCACACACACACACACACACAGACTGCCTCCCTCTCCCCACTCTCCCTCTCTGCCTGCCTTCCTTCACACAAGTGAATCCCATGGTATGTCCTCAGGAGTGTACCTTTCTGGGAAATTAATGCCTTTTTCTCTCCATTAGTCAAACTTTAGCTCTCTGGAACTTTTTCTGGAAGCAACCTCCTCCCTTGGAGGTGAAAGTGCTCTAATTGAGGTAGTATCAGTGCTTACTCTTCCTTTCTCAAAGTCCCCAGTGTTTTAGTGTTGATGTAACCAAAATGTTTTCTAACTCTTTGTAGCCAGTCTGACTTGCTTTAAACTTGCTTCCAGAAATAAAATAAAAATGAATTAATAAAAGCCACTGGTGAAATTACAGCAACTCACATTTTAACACAGTAAATGACATTGTCATTAAATGGCATTTTTTTTTTTTTTTTTTGTCAAGTAAGAAAAGGAAATGAATAGGACTCAGTGGTTGGTATGAAGTCAACCGAAGAAAGATGGGCTTCAATGTCCTATTTCTGAAGGGAGAATGAACAGAAATAATATTATTTCAATATTCCTCTTAATGATAGAGTTTCTTGACTGACTTCCAAGTTGAGATCAATGATACACATAAGCCCATTTATTTATTCAATCATGTATAATTATTATCTTCTCAGCAGTTATCTCTACTTGCTCTATATGCATGATAATGTGTTGGCTGCATGAAATGTTCTAGATGTATGGTTTGCCTGTGGATAATTTTTATATTAATTCTGTTAAGCTACCACCCTAAGTTCCAATGTCTTAGAGGATATTTTATAATTTATTTCTTTTAACCTGGTTGTTTCTGTGATTATGGTTTTATGGTTTTGCACCTTTGGAAGAGCCTAAAGTTTATACATTTTTGAAAATACCATGTTGACCATGTGATAGTTGGAGTAAAGCATTTTAACTGAAAGTTTCAGAGCAAAAACAAGCTTCCAAATATTTTTCCTTTTCATATTGACATGACTTGCATTTAACCTTATGCTTTTTTCTGTCTTGATTTTTAGATAACATCACATACATACTTGTCACTCTAACTTTGAAGATGTGACTTACATAATTACTACTGCCAACATTTTATAATAAGCTTCAGGGGAAAAAAGAATTCATTATAATAGTTTTTAAAACTCTTGATTTTTGAAAATGCAGATTTCTTGACTATTGGAAATTAACAATATAACACATTTTAATAACTATTTTGAAATGCAAGATGATATAGAGAAAGTAAGTTGTTTTTTAAAAATTAAACTAAGGTCCCCTTTTTTTTGTTTCTCTGAATGGATAAAAAAATCAAACAGTGCATATAAATTCATTGTGTAATTGGAAGTCCCATCTTAGACTTCCAAAGACAGTGTTGTCCCATCGTAGACAGACATTCATCAAATGCTCATTGATTAAATTAATGTTTGTAGCAAATTGGCTAGTAGCCACACAGAATTCAGGTCCATACAGAACCTCAGAATGTCATCTTATTTACAGAGAGAATCCTTGTAGATGTAGTTATGTTATAATGAGGTCATATTGGATTAGGGTGGACTCTAAACTCAATGACTGGCTTCCTTATAGGAAGAGGAGAAAAGGCCATGTGACATACAGGAGAAAGGTCATGTGAAAACAGAGGCAGGGATCTCAGTGACTCATGTATCAGCCAAGAAATGTCAAGGCTTCCCAGCAACCATTGGAAGCTAGAAATATGGGAAAGATTCTCCCTCAGAGTCTCTAGAAGAAACCAACCCCCCGAAAACCTTAATTTCAGACCTCTGGGCTTCCAAACTATGAGAGAACAAATTTCTGCTGTATTAAGTCTCCCAGTTTGTGTTACTTAGTAAGGGAGCCCTAGGCAACTGGAACAATTAGGTATCTGTCTACATAGTGCTTAGGCCTTGGAGCAGAAATAGGACAATCTACACACAAACACAGTATCATCAAAACTAAGCTATCCCAAATATCAATACGCTATATGTAAATGAAGATAAAATAATTTCCAAGGGTAGAACAATAAGGCTTGAGCTTGACACTTGGTTTGAATCTTTCTTAAGGGATGATTAGGATTTGTGCGGAGGTACGTTAGAGAACAAGCCAAATTTAAACTAGAATGAGCAATAGCACAAATTATAAATGAGATGGGCACATGCACGTTGTGCTTACAGCATATTATCTGGTTTAATGCGGAGACAATGAATGTCTCAGTGACATAATGGAGCTCTTATTTTTAAAAAGATTCTCTATTTTCATCTTTCTTTCACTCATATTAATATGCCTAAGTTTCATTCAGTGTTCGTGACTCAAAATGGCAACTTTTTCATTGTAGGACTTCCGGATTCTTTTATTCCTTGAGTTCAAATTAAGCTATGCTTTTCCTGAGAGTTTGACTCATCCTATTTTTCCATGTAAATACAATTTTATTATTTCTGTGTCACAGCAGCGTTGGGGTGTTTGTGTACACACCAGTCTTCTGCTATTCAGCTTCAAATTTACTGAAGCAGTTTCAAGCTTTTTTTTTTTTTTTTTTTTTTTTTAATTTTCATTGATAATACGGCAAATTGTTTTACAAAAAGGTGGTCCTAATTAAACATTTACTGAAGTAAAAATATTATTTACATCTCAATGTATACTTATTTAAATTCACTGTTAATTTTATACCTCTGTGGCTTCAAAAACCACTATAGACAAGTCTTTTAACTACTTAAAGAAAAACTGATATAAAACTACATTTGCAATTGAATGTTATTAGAAAAACAAAGTACAGGGTATATTGAAGTGAGATTATTTAAAGGGAATTTGCAGCAATTCATCTCTGCTATCAGAGTATGTTGATTATGTGGTAAATACGGTTGTAATATAATGTACAGAGCCAGTTTTTTATTAAGCAGACCTATACATTGTGGACCAAGTGTTTTCAGTTTTAGCTAAGGCTCAATTTACACTCACCATTTAAGAATCCTATCTGAAGTTCTATGGAAATATTCTTGAATGGTGAATGTAAAAAGAATGTAAGCGAATACAATAAATTTTAATATGTTCTGGTAAAGTGTGTACTGCCATAAATATTGTCTTTTATTCTAGTATGCTTTGTAAATCTGAATGTTGTACATTAAAAATTTGAATTCAATAAAATGCCAGAAAAACAGGTGATTTTAGCTAGTACGCATTTTTATTCGATATTGAGAAATAAACCTTTACAACTTATAAAATAAACACAAAAATAAGAAGCAGTTGTTAAGTGTTTTGTAATACAGGCTATTCATTTCATAATGTATTTTCTTTAAAATACAGTGTGGATATACTGTATAGACTCTTCTTCCTTAAGTAATAATTAAGAAGAAACAAATATTTTTCATGCTTGCAACTATTATTATTACATTGTAATTGGTTGTTTATTTGATGAATTAATTTTTCTTATTTTATAAAATGCCTTTGGACATTGTACAAATTTGGTTTTTATAAAATAAAATTATTTGTGTTTGAATTATAATTCATTTTAGAAAGTTTTTTCACATGAAATTAATTTTAATTTCAACATGTCAAAGGAAGGAAGGCAAAATAAAAATAATCACTATTTGGTCCATTAATGATTTTATACTTGATAGAATATTCAACATGTTTATTGCTCTTTGTGCTAAGAAAAGAAACTAAGTATATTCAACTTAAATATGTAAAATTACATGTCTGATTTTAAAATATGACAGTCTTTTTAAATAAAGTACTTATTAAAATGTCTAATGTGTATATGTATTTGTGTGAACTTAGAGCTTAACAATTGAAGATTAGTTTTCTTTTCCATTATAACATGTTTACTATCTGTTATACAACCACAGTTTAATGATTGAATTACTCAAATGGTTCAAATATGTTACTGAAATATAGTTATATTTAACTTCATATTAGATTATCAATATTTTTATCTGAAAAACATATTTAAATATTTCTCTAAACACAGAAAGCCAACTGTTTCTTCTACTTCTTCTTTCAGAAAAAAAATTAATTTCTTTACTGATTTCTTTGAGCAGATAATATAAAAAAAATTTTTTTGAATCATTGCTTTAACTGAGCCTACAGAGCAGTCAAAGGTGAAAACTTAGGATATTCTCAGTTCTTTACCTTTCTGAACTTACATCTTCCCCTGAGTATACACGTAGCTTTCTCAGTCCTCCAATATACAGGTGGACTTTTGAATGCCCTAATTATGAACAAGCAAATTTCCTCCCAGCTTTACATTTCAGGTTATCAGTGCTCTATACTTTGCTTCTACTTAAATATTTTGCCCCAGGCAACAGGTGGTTGATCATTTACCTTTCAAGGAATTCTCACTACTCATTTGTTCCAAGTCAGTTCTGGTTTATGCTAAACAGACAGGCAACTTGCGTCACACCTTCAGGGAGCTCCCAGACAGGGAATGAGACAAATATGATTATTTGATGATAAATTTTGCTGTGTTCCCTCAAGAACCAGGGACGAGGACCCTGTACAGGTACTATATGCTGCCATCTTTAAAAATCCTCAGAGCCAGGGAGGGAGATAAGGTAAGCACGAATAAAAATAACACAAACTTTCTTACCATTTTAAGTTGCCTTTTTAAAAATTCAGCATTTATTTTTTTAAATTTTTTTATTATACTTAAGTTCTGGGGTACAAGTGCAGAACGTGCAGGTTACAGCATTTAAATCGTTTTTGTAAACCTTTGACTATTTACCAGACTTGACAAAATTGATTCTAATTGTTTGTGCTTGATTTTCAATGTTGCTGTGAGTGGATGGGTCCTTCGGCCTTCCTACTTCACTGTTTCACTGATTGCACTCTGTTTGAGATTTGTTCTACACTCCAGTATATGATCTATCTTGGCAAGTGCTCCATGAGCTTGTGGGAAAAAAATATATTCTCCAGGTATGCGATGAAGTTCCCACATATGCAAGCACATAAATATAAATGTATATAAATCATATGTATGTGTGTATATAAAACTAATAGTATCTAATACTAACTATACAAAATACTAATAGTATCTAGTATATATATTAAGGATACCATTAATTTACTGTCTTGTTCAGATATTCTATATTCTTTCTAATTTTAGGTCTCTGAATCACTTACAGGGAGGGGTTGTAAAAGTCTCCTTATTTATAATTGTGGATTTGTCCATTTATCTTTTCCAGTCTAACAGTTATAATCACCATAGCTCTCATGCGGATTCATCCTTTTATCATAATGTGACATCCTCCTTTGCCTCTAGTAATTTTATTTCCTCTGAAGTCCGCTCTGATATTTATATAGCCACTTCTGCTTTTAAAAGCTATTTTTAAAAATAATGGAAAGTGTTTTATCCTTTCAATCTGAATCTACCCATGCTCTTGGGTTTAAAGTTATTTCCTTGTGAACAAAATATGGTAGTGTTGTACTTCTATATTCACTCTGCCAATTTTTTTAGCTTATGTATTTATACCATTTATATATAAAATAATTAATGATATATAGGGCTTAAGAATACCAAGTTAATTTGTCCTCAGATGCTTCTCTCACTCTCTCTCTCTCTCTCTTTTCTTTCTTTTTCTGCCTCTCTGTCACACATTTTTGCCTACCAATGGGTTAACATTTCTTAGTGGTCACTCTTGTTTTCACTTATGTGTTCTTTTGGATATCACTTTTAGTAGTTTCCATGGTGGTCACTGTAAATATTAAAATATACCCACAGTTTATATCAGTTATCAGCATTTTGCCTGTTTGAGTAAATATTTGAACCTTACTTTTCTTTGATTATTCTACTCCCTTAATTTTTAAATATAAGTGAATCAGTAATATTCTCTCTGTATATCAAACACCTCAACAGTAGATGTTATAATTTGTGCTTCAACCATCCAATATGCTTTAAGACAATTATGAGAAGGATATTCTAGTTATTCTAGTGAGTTATATTTTTAGTAATACCTACGTCTTAGTCTTCTGTCTTTTCTGGTTCCCAGCCATAATCTTTTATCATTTCTTTATATTTGAAAAGCTTCCTTTAGCTATTTTTAAAGATGTATGTCTGCTGCCAACAAATTCTCTAACTTTTTCTTCATTTAAGAATGTAATTTTTTTCTTCTTTCTTGAAGAATAGTTTAATTGGGTATCAAATTTGTCATTAAAATTTTTCTATGAAAACTTGAAAATGTTAGGCCATGTTCCTCCAGCCCCCATGGTTTCACAAGATAAATCTAAGCTCGTTCAAATTTGTATCCTTTTATAAGTAGTGTCAGTTCTCCCTGAGTGCCTTAACATTTTAGAATTATGTTGGCATGGACTTCTGTGGCTTTGTCCTACGTGGGAGTTGCTGAGTTTTGGTTCATCTATTAGTTTATGTTTTCTGGCACATTAGGGAAATTTTCAACTATTGTTTTTAATACGTTTTGTACTCCATTCTTTCTTGTCTCCTTCTGATACTCTGATGATATAAATTTAGAAATTTTCTTAATTTATCATAAATCCCTTATAGGTGATGTTATTTTTAATGATATTTTATTCCTGTTGCTAAGATTGAGTAAATTCTAATCATTTGTCTTTATGTTTTCTGATTCTATTGTCTCTACTCCAACATTGAGCCCCTCCATTGAGTTTTCATTTCAGTGAGTGTATTTTTTTTTTAATTCTGACTTCTCTCCCATTTTTTATAACTTTTGTCTATATGCTGAAAATTTTTAATTGTATCAAGAAAATCAGTAATTATTTGTTGAATAATGTTATGGTGGATTTTTAGAAAACTTTGTCAAATACTTTCAATTCATCTGTACTGACACAATTGATAGTCTTGTTTCTATATTTTTTCTGCATATGAAATGTTCTTGTCTGTTTCTAGATTTTTTTTCTGCATATGATATGATAAAGTACTTCTATACATGTGTGTCCATATATGTCAGTAAATGTCACTTGTTAACCTGCTGCTGCTGGGTGCAACGCCAGAAAACACGGTTTTGTTGATTCTCTGCCACCAGGTGGAGTGCCAGGAGATATCCAGTAGATGCCTTCTTTGCTTGCAATACCCTCTCCTTTCCAAACCAAATGGAAGGAGTCCTCCTGTTTTGCTGTACTTGATGTGGTTTGAGAACTGGCTTTTCCCACCCAGGCTTTTCTTTCTGATAACACCACTGCAGACCAATTGGCTTGTCAGTGTGTGGGGGGCAGGAGCAGTTGGTTTGGGGCAGAGCTTGCCCATGTTCTGATGTTTCCACTACTGCATGTGATTAGACTTCTACTTCTACTGGTTATTGATGCTCCTTTCAAGTTCCTTCTGGGCTTACTTATTTCTATTTTATTGGTTGTAAAAAAAAAAAAAATCTTTATATTGTTTTTCTATTTCTAATTCCTCTTAGAGTATTTTTTTTATTTGTAGGGTTCACCCAGTCTGTGACATATGCGAGGGTAAAAAGAAATCCAGAAGACTTCCCATGGCTTCGTGTTGTTAATGTACTACTGTTAATAGTGTACTGTTAATGTCTCCTGATCGCCGTTTTTGTTTCTTTTAGAGTCTTTTTATAATGTTTGTCGAATAATTTCCATAGTAATTTTCTTGATTTACAAGAGAAGAACAAGAAAAAGTAAAGCCACATTATATTGTCCTGGGACCAGAATTCTCCTTATATAATTTAAAATATAAATATTATAATTCTGTATCTGATAATAATTTTATTTGTAATTAACAAACACCAATTCACTTACCATTTCTTCCCCACTACAGAATACAGTGTTAATCCGTCCTATGGATTTTCATCTCAAGCACTGTAGCTTTTAGTTCTAGAATTTTAATTAGACCATTTTTTTCTGACATTTGTTTTAGGTTCATAGCATACATGAACCTAAATAAATTACATTTTATGCTATATTATTACATTTATCATATTACATTTCATTACCTATGCAATAAATTATATTTTATTACATAGGTAAATCGCCTGTTACTGAGGTTTGGTGTGAGAATAACCTTGTCACTTAGGTACTGAACATAGTACTCAATAGTTTTTCCAACCCTCTCCCTCCTTCTCTCCTCCTACTTCTGTAAGCACCCCGTGCCTGTAGTTCCCATCTTTGAGTTCATGTATATTCAATGTTTAGCTCACACTTAAGAGTGAAAACATGTGATATTTGATTTTCTGTCCCTGCATTAATTTGCTTAGGCTAATGACTTTCAGCTGTATCTATGTGGCTGCAAAGAGCACGGTCTCCTCTTTTATGGATGTGTAGTATTCCATGTTGTGTATTCACATTTTCTTTATTCAGTTCACTGTTGGTGGGCATCTAGGCTGATTCCATGTGATTCCATGTGTGTGCTGTTGTGAATAGTGCTGTGATGAACATGAGAGTACATATGTCTTTTTGGTAGAAAGATTTATTTTCTTTTGGGTATACACTCAAAGATGGGATTGTTAGGTTGTATGTCAATTGTTTTCAGGTTTTTGAGAAATCTTTAAACTGCTTTCCACAGTGGCTGACCTAATTTACATCCACAGAGAGGATGTAACTTTTCTCCTTTCTCCACAACCTTGCCAGCATCTGTTATTTTTTGACTTTTTAATAATAACTATTCTGACAAGTGTGAGATGGTATCTCATTGTGGTTTTAATTTGCATTTCTAATTAGATAATTTTTATATTTTATGTCTTCACTTAAATTTATGTGAGTGTGTTAATTATTCTTTATTGGGGTAAAAAAATCATAACCTAAAATTTACTATCCTAACCATTTTTAAATGTACAGTTCAGTGGTATTGAATACACTTATAATGTACAGCCATCACTACCATTCATCTCCGTATCTTTTAATTTTATGAAACCGAAATTCTGTGCCCACTAAACAATAAATCTCCAATCATCCCCTCAACCACCTTTCTACTTTCTTGTTATGATTCTGACTATTCTGAGTACTTGATACTGTACTACAATTGTACTACTACAATTACTATATATGGTATTTGTCTATGTATTTCCACTTATGTGTGACTGGATTATTTTACTTCACATAATGTTCTTAAGGTTCATCCATGCTGTATAATATGTCAGTTTTCTTTTTAAAGGGTAAATAATATTCCATTATACATATATACTACATTTTGCTGTTCTACTTATCTGTTGATGGACATTTGGGTGACTTCCATATTTTAGTTATATTAAATAATGCTGCTATAAACATAGGCATGCAAATATTTTTTCAAGGCCCTGTTTTTAATTATTTTGGGTATAAAGACTAAAGTAGAATTGCTGGATGACATAAGAAATACTAATATATTAATATTTTCTTTTTTTTTGAAAAATCTTCATACCTTTTTCTTCAGTATGTACACCATCTTACATTGCTAGCAGCAGTACTCAAGAGTTTCAACTTTTCTACATTCTCACCTCTACTTGCTATTTTCATTTTTTTTTTTTTTTACAGTAGCCATCCAAAGTATGTGAGGTGGTATCTTATTATACATTTTATTTGTATTTTCTTAAAGACTAGCAATGGTGAGCATATTTTTCTATGTTTATTGGCCATTTGTGTATCTTCTTTGGACAACCATCTACTCAAGTCCTTTGTCCATTGCAGAATTGGATTGAGTTTTGTTGTTTCGAGACTGAGGATTCTCTAAATATTCTGAATGTCAATCTCTTATCAGATAAATAACTTGCAAATATTTTCTCTTTGTCTGTATGTTGCTTTTTACTTCATTCATAATGACTTTGGTTATAATAATTTATTAAAAATTTTATAAAGTCAAATTTGTTGATTATTTTCTTTAGTTGCCTGTGCATTTTGTGTTATATTTAAGAAATTACTGTCAATCCAACATCACAAAGCTTTTGCCCTACGTTTTCTAAGAGTTTTACAGTTTTAGCATTACATTAAGGTTTTTGATCCATTTTGAGTTAATTTTTTTGTATTTGCTGTTATTTATTATTTTGCATCAGGATATCCAGTTTTCTCAGCACTGTTTGTTGACAAGACCATTATTTCTCCATTAAATGGTCTTGGCAACCTTGTCAAAATCCAAAATGTGAGGGTATATTTCTGGACTCTTTACTCTAGTTTATTGGTCTATATGTCTGTCTGTATTTCAGTAAAATATTGTTTTGATTACTGTAAATTTGTACTAATTTTTGAAATCAGGAACTGTGGGTATTCCGATTTTGTTCTTTGTTTTCAAGATAGTTTTGTTTATATGAGGACCCTTCAGATTCCAAATGAATTTTAGAATGTGTTTTTCTATTTCTGCAAAAAAAAAAAAAAAAAAAAAAAAAAAAAAAAGGTGGGGGGGAGGGAATTTCAGGAGGGATTGCATCAAACTGTAGATTGCTTTGTTTGTTTAATGCTGACATCTCAGCAATACTAATCCTTCCAATCCATGAACATAGAATGTGTGTTCATTTATTTATGTTTTATTTACCATCTCTCAGTGATGTTTTATTGTTTTCATTGTACAGGTCTTTGGCCTTGTATGTTAATTCCCAATTATTTTATTTTTGATGATATTTTAAATGGGACTGTTTTTACGATTTCCTTTTCAGATTGTCCATTGTTACTGAATAGAATGCAATTTATTTTTGCATGTTGACTTTTTATCTTGCTAGGTTTCTAATCTCATTTATTAGTTAACTTTTTTTATATTTATTTATTGTGTGAAATATTTGGGGTTCTACATACAAACTTACATAATCTGCTTACAAAGATAATTTTATTATACTTCTTTCTTTTCAATTTGGATGTCTTTTATTTATTTTTTTGGGTAGTTGCTCTGGCTAGAATGACTATGTTGAACAGACGTGGTGAAAGTGAGTGTCCTTTCTGAGATCCTGATCTTAGAGAAATATTGCTCATATTTCATCGTGTTGGCTCTATATTTTTATATATGGTTTTTATTATGTGTAGGTAGTTTTATTTTATTTCTTTTTATTTCTAGTATTTCAGATGTGTTTATCATAAAAAAGTTTAGTTTTCTCACCTGCTTTTTCTGCATCAATTGAATCATGATTTTATCCCATTTCATTCAATTAAAATGGTCTACTATGTTGATTAATTTTATATGTTGGATTGTCCTTACAATCAGGAATAAATCTCACTTGGTTATGATATATAATTCCGTTAATATGCTGCTGAATTTAGTTTCCCAGTATTTTGTGGAGGATTTGCATCCTTTGGTGTCCAGGTTACATTAGCGTCATAGAATGAGTTAGGAAGACCCCTGACTTTCAAATTTTTGAAAAAGTTTGAGAAGGAATGGTGTTGTTATTTAAATACTTGATAGAATTCACCAGTGAAGCTATCAGGTTTAGGGCCTTTATTTATAAGGAGACTTTTATTACTTATTCACTACCTTTACTAGTTGTAGGCTTATTCACATTTTTTTCATTATGATTTACACTTGGTGAATTTCGTGTTTCTTGGAATTTGTCCATTTCATCTAGGTAGTCCAATTGGTTGACATAGGTGTCAATACTACTCTCTTATAATCCTTTTATATTTCCAGAAAATTATCAGTAATTTCTCCACTTTCATTTCAGGTAAGAATTTTAGTCTTCTCTCTTTTTTTCTTAGTCTAACTAGCAAAAGCTTTGTCATACCATCTAGAAAAAAGTTTTTGATCTTTTCAAAGAAGGAACTTTGGTTTTATTGATTTTCTTTATTGTTTTCCTATTTTTAGTTTTCATTTATCTATGCTCTAATCTTTATTTCCTGCCTTTTCTTTTCTTTTTTTTTTCTACTTTCATAAGTTGTAAAATTAGGTTGTTGATTTGAGATATTTCTTATTTTTTTTATTTGAGACGGAGTCTCGCTCTGTCACCCAGGCTGGAGCGCAGTGGCCGGATCTGAGCTCACTGCAAGCTCCGCCTTCTGGGTTTACGCCATTCTCCTGCCTCAGCCTCCCGAGTAGCTGGGACTACAGGCGCCCGCCACCTCGCCCAGCTAGTTTTTTGTATTTTTTTTAGTTAGCTCACCGTGTTAGCCAGGATGGTCTTGATCTCCTGACCTCGTGATCTGCACGTCTCGGCCTCCCAAAGTGTTTAAAATTGTAAATTGTCCCCTAAATTATGTCTTTGCAGCATCCCAAAATTTTCTATACGCTCTGCTTTTATGTTCATCTCTAAATGTTTTCTATTTTCCCTTGTGATTTCTTCTATGACCCATGGGTTAAGCCTGTGTTATTTATTTTCCACAAATTTGTAAATTTTTCAGTTTTACTCCTGCTTTGGTTTCTAACTTTACTGTGATTAGAGAAAATACATTGTATGATGTCTATCTTTTAAAATCTATTGACACATCATTTATGGTGTACTATATGGTCGATTCTGGAAAATGTTTTATGTGCCCTTGATAAAAATTTGTTGCTGTTGGGTAGAGTGATTTTTATAAGTCTGTTTGATTAAGTTAACTTATTAGTATTTTTTAAATGTTCTCTATTTCCTTACTTACCTTCTGTCTGGTTGTTTTATTCATTATTTAGAGTAGTATACTGAAAAACAGTATTACAGTTTTTCATTGCCTATTTGTCCCTTAAATTATAACAAATATTGTTTTATATATTATAATGGTCTGCCATTAAATGTGTAAATCTTCATAACTTCTATTTCTAGTTGCTGAATTAAAACTTTTATTAATATAGAATGTCTTTTGAATCTTTGAAACATTTTTTAAATTTAATATCTATGTTGTCTGAGATTAAACATATGGTCATATGTTTGACCATATGGTCAACTTTGTTCTCTTTTTTACAACTGTTTCCATGATATATTGTTTCCATTCTTTTACTTTCAATAAATTTTAATCCATTCTGCCTATCTTTTGATTGGAGTTTAATCCATTTACATCTAAAATAATTACTGCTAAGGAAGGACTCACTCATTTTTCTATTTATTGTCTATGTGCCTTATAGCTTCTTGTTCCTCATTACCTGAATTTATTTCTTCTTTTGTGTTTAGTGGAGTTTTTTCATAGCGAAATGTTTAAACTCCTTTCTCATTGTTTTTATTGTGTATATTCAATGACTCTTTCTTTTGGAGTTGCCATGGGGATTACATTACTATCCTAAAGTTATAACATTGTAATTTGAATTTATACCAGCTTAACTAAAAAAAAAAAAATAGGTTGTTGCAAAGGTAATTATTATGGTTTTTTTATTAAAAGTAATGGCAAAAAACACATTTACTTTTCTCAAAATGTTTCTGAACCTCTCTCTAGACATTTGTAGTCACTTTCTAATTTTTTCTGTATGTGCCTTTATTTTAAAAATAATCTATTGTTTAATGTCTAACTCCCAAAGCGGGAAAAGAAAACTTAAAGGGAAAAATAGGACACTGGCTCTTTAAGTCCCCGTGAAATCATTTCTACTGGAGGGAGAATTATCTCTAGGCAGTAAACTGCAACAATTGTTGGCATGTTAGAGAACAGTGTCATTCATTGTCTGATGTCCAGTGTTGTAAATTATTGTTTATATATCTTGCTCTGCTTTACAGTTGTTTTAGGTAGGAGACAAATTAATTTTCTCTCATTTCGTCTTTGCAAGAAGCTGAATTTCTAATTTGTTTATATTTATTATTTATTTAAATGTTGATTTAATTATCTCCTAAAATCAATTGTATAAATACGTGCATTTTTTGATTCTATTTTCTGTAATATTTACAATCACTTCATATACATATATATGAAGTTCAGAGCTTACCTTTGTTCCTTGGTACAGATTATTTGTCTTCATTTGTTCATGTTCTAATTCCCTTTTCTATCCATAATCCTTTCTTCCAAAAAACTTCCAACATTAAAAAGTCACATATGTAATGCAAGAAACTGACAGCCATAACAATATGCCTCTATATTTCCTATTTTGAGGATAGCAATTGATTAATATCCCTAGCTGCTACATCCAAATTTATACTGAGACCACACCTTCCATGGGTAACTCAAATAAACTGAGCACAGTAGTGTTACGAAGATATTACTATTCCCTTGAAATGTCAGACAGATTGACTGGGTGACTTTGGCTTGAAGCCTCTCTGTTAGTTTTGCTGAAACTATTTTTTAGAAATGCATTATAGTTTGAAACCTTTCCTTTCTTCATTCTCTTCTTCACAGTGCTTAGAACTTCACCATGGTCTTTTCATTGAGGATCACAACAAATGCAGAAGTTTATCACATTTCTTACATTCGATAATTGCATTATTATTAATAGCTAAAATAGTTTAATTCTTAACACTCTCACCCATAAAGTCACATTTTAATAAAGAAAATTTGCAATAAGCAAAAGAATTTTAAAATCCACTAAGAATTAATGGAAAATATATCTTCATTTCAACCTGTACTCACTTCAGAAAACAAGGATATTGTAATATTTTAAAGTTTATTTTATGAGTGTGTAGGAAGGAGCACACTGTAATTGATCAGAGTTTTTCTTATAAGGAACATTTCTTTTTTATCTATGCCTGCTAGTAAAAGTAAAAGAAACATAATTCTTACTTATGCTGTTTAATTTATTTACATTTTTGTCCATTCATCCACTCATTTAGGAAATTTACGGGACCATTACTGCACATGTATAGATAGTGTACTAGGTTCTGCAGAAGGAAAAAAGCAAAACAAAGCTGTAGACTCTTATGAAACTCGCTCGAGGGAATTATTTGTTTAAAAACAAAAATTCACACAAAAATTTGCAAACAAAAATTGCAGCTCCAATAACTGAGAGGTCCTTGTTACTATGGGAGAATACACAGGAAGAAAATGACAGACTTTCAAAAATTAATAATAATGGAGTTTTTTTTTTGGTTACTGCATTAGTTTCCCATTGCTGCTGTAACAAATCACCACAACCTTAGCATCTTAAACGAACACACATTTATTCCCCCACAGCTCTAAAGGTCAGAAGTTTGAAATCAGTTTCAAGGGGACAACAGAGCTTATGTTCTCGGAGGCTCAGAGGGAAGAATCTGTTTGTCTTTTTCTGCTGCTAGGGTCCTCATTGGCTTATAGCCCCTTTCTCTATCTTGAAAGTGCATCCCTCCATTCTCTGCTTTCATATAACATCAACTTCTCCTCTCTAATATACTGCCTCTTCTTATGGTGACCCCTGTGATTATGTCAGATGAACCTTAATGATCCAGGAGAAAATTTTGCTACTCAAGATTCTTAACTTAATCAAATCTGCAGTGTAACTTTTGCTATAAGAGGGAACATTCATAGGTTCTGGAGATTTACACTTGGACACCATATGGGGGCCATTAGTAGCTTACCATAGTAACCAATGAAATGTGATTTCATCCTGCAAAGTTACATTTTAGGCAAGTAAAACAGGTATTACATAGAAATTTTAAATAGCTCTTTGCAAACAACAATGAAATATTAATCTAAAACAATTTTTGTGTTCTTTTTGGCTGGCTCTACTTACACATCTTTCAGGGAAATTTTTTATATTAATATATTATCTGAGAGAACAGATATTGTTAAATACATGTTAATTCTTAGATTTTTCCCTTACGCAAGTTTTCCTGCGAACATTTGCCAGCTCAAATGAAGAAGAAAATGGAGACCTCAATTTATGTATTCACAGAGGTGACTCTCCATGTTATTTTTCCCATATGCCTCACTACATTTCTGAGAAGTAGATTTCTTTTGAAGTCATTGCACTCTATCCAGTCTCTCTTTGCCAATTAATCCCTAGCATATCATTTTATATGCCTGGCAGTCTGCCAATTATTGAAGGTGGCTTTTGACTTTAGTTCAATGTTCATTTTTCCATTTTTAATAAGATTCATACTCTTTGCATAGATATCACTAAAATACTATTCCTTAGCAATTGTCATACTTATCACTTTTTTCTCATATATTATCTAAAATTTCATTCCTTTATCTACTAATTTCCTAAGATGTTTCATTAGGCTAAATTTAAATTGTGTACTCATTATACTATGATACAAATGAACATAAGTCATTCTCCAATTTTAGGTTTAAATAGGTGAATTTACTGCATCACATCCAGCTATATCTTAAGTGCCAGCCACACTTTTTGTCCCCCAAACTGGAAGATGAGAATAAAATATATTTTATTTTTGTTTATGTTTCTCTTACTCCTGGTGTTAGAATGAAGCTGATTGAAAACTTTAAGCTCACTTAATTCTAACATTTTTTTCTCAATCAAAACACAAACACAGAGAATAAACACAAATTCAAAATAAGAATTACAGGTTTTTAAAAATGTGTTCTTTCCTGAGACACTGGGTTTAGAATATTTCTTTATGTAAATTCATTTAATTATTTAAAATACTCTGGACATTTTAGAATTTTTTGTATATTGTGTCATTAATATTGATGCAAACCTTATTTGAACATGAAGGTATAATATTACATATCAAAATGTTGCGTAACTTGAAAAATATAAAATATAGCATTTGTCATGGTATATTTTTGTTACTCTGACTGCATGAAGAAAAGAGGCTTATTTATCTCAAGGCTATATCACTCTCAGAAGTTTAAAGGCATAGTCCTGACTTCTGAAAAGGCCTTTTGTACTGTGTCATAACATGGCAAAGATGGTCAATGGGAATGACTTCCCCTAGACACATGTGAAGAGAGAAATCCCTAGGGCACCCTGGTTTTATGACAACCCAGTCTCATAGGAAATAACTCATTTTCTGGAGGACTAACCTAATCTCACTAGAGGATGAACACACTCACTACAAGCACAGCAGCACCAAGCCTCTCCAGAGAAATCCACCCCCATTACCCAAATACATTCCACTAGCCACACCTCCCAACACTACCACATTGAGTAACAAATTTCAATATAAGTTTTAATGAAGGTAGACAAACCATATCTAAGCTCTAATGATATTTTTAAAGCATTATAGATTATCTACATATAAATTATACATATGTTTTAAATTAAAATTGCATTTTTTTCTATTTATAAAGGCAGCAATGTTTCATCTAAGTGTGCACAAGAATCAATTGGGATGAGAGTTTAAAACAAATTTCTGGGCCTATTTAATTAAACTTAAGTTTGATTGAATAAATTTGAAGAAAGATACAGGAAAAGTTTTTTATTTTTGTTTTGTTTTGTTTTAAACAAACTATTCACATGATTCTGAAGCAGGCACTAAATAGTGGCCATTTGGAAGGTGCAGCAACACAGGTGCAGATTCTCTGCAGTTTGATTCACATCTTTCAAAGTTTATTGGCAGTTTAATCTTGTTTCTTTATAAGAAGTTTTGGTGAATCGTGAGTTACTTTATACCAGATTATTAACAAAACCTCTTGTTATTAATGTGGGAATTTATCCTTTGTTCCTGTATGATCTGGAAAAATGAAATCTCTAGCATTTGTGCCTTTGAAATAAATAGCTTTGCTTTTAGTTTCTTTACTATAAACTCAGAGAAATCACCTGAAATGTAGTAAGACCATAGCTACTGTCACTGTAATAATTAAATTGATAATCAATATGGCTCCAGAATGTGATCCATAAAATGCTATTTGTCTGTTACATAAAAATAATGGGAGCTGAGGATGGGAGATTGGGGATGGGCAGAGGGTCTGTGTTTAAACGTCGGGCGTATGTGAGAAAAAAGGGATTTCTTAGTGACCCATCCCTCACATTTTTAGCAAAAGTTTATTACTTCATGCAACATAAGATTATTAATGTTTGTTGGATTTTAAAATGCTTTCTTTGGCATAAGAGACATATTATTTCTCTTTTCAGGATGTATTGAAGTATTGTATTCTAAAGGAAGAAAAATTTTGGAAATTAATAAATTTCTAACTGATTAAATGCAAGGTTTTTTTCTACAGCAGTAATGTGAAGTCATGAAAAATCTGAACAAAATATGTGCATTCATTGTTCATGTCCTACTAAATTAATTAATTTTTGGAAACAAGAAAACTCTTTCGTGTTTATACAACCAGAATCAAAATCAGTATTTTTATTTCAGCTGCAGTTGGCAGGAGCACATTTCAACCATAGAAAATATAAATGTATCTTACACCACATGGATTGTTCTAAAAACTGATTGTATTTATTCTGTAGTCTAAAGTTATGATAAGTAAAGTCTTCAGTAAATGATGTCAAGCATGATGATTATTTATTTGAGGATGACCTTAATAGTGTCTCTGTTTTTAAGTGATTGAAGGGATAGAACTATGAAATGAAATAATTGTTTTAACTTTTCTTTTTCATTCTTTCTTTCTGTATTATAAAACTACATTGAGACTGTCTTTTTTATGGTTAAATTAAGTAAAATTTCTGACTGAGTAGCAAAGGTCAAAATATTTAATGTTTAAATACGAATTTTAGGAATAACATCCCTAGGCAATGTCAATGGTGCATCAAAATGGAATGGCTTATGTGGATGATGTTAAATATTTGTGGTCGTAATTAAGTTTTTAGAAGCCATTAGCGTGTCTTTTCAATAAAAATGTAGATAAACATGGATTTACTAAAAACCTTTCTTCTAATAAAATATAATTTATTATTATTACCATTGACATTTATTGAGTCCTTATGTGATAATCAATATGTAAAGAATCTTCAGAAATAAACTAATTGATCATATACACAACCTTTCTAAATTTATTACTTTTATCAACCATCAGACGGGGACATTGATAAAATACACAAGTAACTTCCACAAGATAAAAAAACTAATAATAGAATGTTAAACTAGACATTTATTTCTCTATAATGTGAAATCACTGATTATAAACAAGCAATATAGATTCAATTCATCTATTACAGTTCATATATTTACAAACCATGGGGATATTTACAATGATCCATGTAAATTTCCTCTATGTAATTCATTGTGTGTATGTGTGTGTGTGTGTGTGTGTGTGTGAGAGAGAGAGATGGAGTCTCGCTCTGTTGCCCAGGCTGGAGTGCAGTGGCGCAATCTCGGCTTATCACAACCTGTGCCTCCCAGGTTCAAGAGATTCCCCTGCCTCAGCCTCCCAAGTAGCTGGGACTACAGGCATGCACCACCATGCTTGGCTAATTTTTGTAATTTTTAGTAGAGACAGGATTTCACTATGTTGGCCAGGCTGGTCTTGAACTCCTGACCTCAAGTGATCCGCCCACCTTGGGGTCCCAAAATGCTGGGATTACAGGCATGAGGCACCGTGCCCAGCCTCCTCTATATAATTCTTATAATTTTTTAATTTCCGGTATTGATGCCAATCTGTGAAAACAATGAGTTAAGCATCAACTATATTACTCTACAATTTTTGCAATGCTTTGCTTTTTAAAAGCAAACACTGTTCTCTAGTGGCAGCTAACATTTTTGAAAATATGATTTTGTCCTTCAAATAAATGGTAAATGGTTGTCTTGTCTGGCAATCATGTTTATCTGCAGTGTAAGCTAAAGGTGATATGGCTTATTGCAAAACACGAGGGTCATCACGAAAATTAATTTCAATATTCCTGGATGTGTGTGAGCCATCAATTGTGAAAAAAAGCCTTGAGCATGAACAGTGAAATCATAAATTCTCTTGCAGTCTGTTCTTTGTATAAAAGAAGAATAAAGATAAATGTAATTATGGATTGTATATTATATCATTAATAATGAAGTGCACTCAACCCATGTAAAGGAGGAAAAAATCATGTTTGATCTGTTGATAGGAACACATACTGTAGTTCTATTGAAAACGATATTAAAACTTTAAAGAAATGTAGATATAGAGGACATAAAAGCTCTAATTTATATGCAATAATAAATGAAATACAGCTGACATATAATAAAGGATAGAAACAAAAGTATTACAGATTTAAAAAGTAGAAGGGTGAATAATATTGATCTCTTCCTAATTCCTACTCCAACATTGCATGATTTGAGGTTTACTTATTGTCACAATATGTGCTGGATACAATAAAGTATAAATTGGCTTGCTATTGCATACTCTAAAACACCTATACCATCACCACCATGGTCTTATAATTTCAGCAATGCCTTCACTCAAGACCTGGATAACTCATTGATAAACAATTACTAAAACATTTAGACGTACATGGTAATCTTCAGAATGCTGGGGAGAGTCCAGAATATTCAAAAGAGGTAGGATACCCTGAAAAAAAATTACATTGTATGTGGGATATCTGTAATAAATCTATGTAACAAAGATTAAAATAATTATACTTAATAGCATCAAATGGTTTGAATAATAATGAAAGCATGGTATATGTAAGTTCACTGGTTGATTAGAGTGCTGCAAGCTGGCATGGTTAGGGAAAACATAATAACTAAATTAGTATTTTTACATAAGAAAGACAAAATAGTAACTGAGGAACTAACGAAACAAAATTGTATGAAATGAGATGTCATGAGCAGAGGAGATCTTTGTAGCTGCAAGGTCAGTTATGAACTTTGTTTTTATTGACTAGCATATGGGTGCATCAAAATGGCATGTTGACTTTAATTCAATGAGAAAGTGTGTATATAATTTTTATGTCTTAAAATATACAACAGTAATAGTAGAAAATTTGTTTTCAGTGGCAATTTAAATAAAAAATATGGTAGGAAACATGACCCAACAAAAAGCTTAGGGATCAGATTTTTTTAAGAGAAATTACCTGTAAAAAATCCTGATAATATTATAATTTAATCACATTTTATTGCCTTTAAAAACACAAAATATAGATAATTAGAAATTCTGCAGTTAATTTGCACACAATTTTAGTATCTTTCTCTTCACCTCCAGATAAGGATATACTATATTAGCTCTTTCAATCTTTGTAACATAAATAAGTAAGATTAATTAGTATCAATGTAAGATAATATAAACTGTAAAGGTAAAGAGAAGCATTGCAAATTTTTCTTTACAACATACACTAACCTTTAGAATGACAGTTTTCTTAGAAGCTGAAAGAAATGAGTGCCCAGATATTTGTGAATACGCCATTCTTTTCAAAATTCCTTTAATCTAATTCAGCAAATCTAAAAATTTTGTATTCATAAAAACTTTTATATTTCATGGGCAATTTAAGGAATTATCTTTTCTTTAGATTATACAAGACTTTTGCTTTAAATCACCCTCTATAATTATGCCATCTTTCGGAGAAGGGAGAAAATAATCACCTTTTTTGTCATTTTAATGTTCTGTGGTTCAGATGTAAAAATGTGGTTGAGAAAGAATTCAAACACTGATTTCAGAAATTATTCTGAGGAGCAAAACGTGATTTCACAGATGAAATAATATTTTTACATAAAGCCTCAATTTTCTGATGCCTCAATCTTGAAAGCACTTCAATTGGCATGAGGAGCTGGTCGGCCTGCTTCTAGCAGTGACTGTTTGAAATTAACTCTGTTTTGCTTATATTATTTCCCTGTGTTCACCAGCATTTGGTCCTTGTAAAAAGCCCTCTCTGATAATGCATGTATTTATCAACAAAGTTAATATTCACTAGCAATTTTCTTCTATTTTATTTTAGAATATTTTACTTTCACTTTTGCTAACTAACGAGAACACCAATGTTTACTCTAAATTCACTGTCTTCATTCGTATTCTTTGAAAACACTAACCATCAACATTCCTTTGACCTATTGATTCTCAAAAAGGAGGTCATCTCGATTGTTGTCTTTGGAAAAAAAATCACAGAATTACAGTGCTTAATGACTGAAAAGTATAAAAACTATTTTTTTAACTATAAAATAAGTTAAAATTTCATCTGTTGCATTGAGTTCAGAAGTTAGACCACCTATGCCTTGAGAATGTTCCTGATGCTTATCAGGAACATTACTGGTACATAAATTGGTAAGGTAATAATAGGGCAATTGATTGTAAAATATTGCTCTGAGAAAACATAATTTTATATATAAAAATCTTTGATAAAAATGAATTCTTTTTAATTAGGTGGAAAACTAGCCTAGTTTTGCACCCCTGGTACCTAAAGATATTATCAATACAATACAATGTTCTAAATGATAGCTTAGTCTATATTTTTTCTGCATTTTTTGTGGTATATGGTACCAGCTGATAAAAGCAATGTATTTTGTGACAATATTTTTTAGACTTACATATATATATGTGTATATATGCACACATACTAACATATGATATGATTTTGCAAATATAATTACCTTAATAATTGATTATAGTTTTTGGTGCAACTATTTGTACTTTAACAAATTACTTTTTTTTGAGATACGGTGTTGCTCTGTTGTCCAGGCTAAAGAAGTGTAGTGGCCCAATCATGGCTCACTGCAGCCTTGACCTCCTAGGCTCAAATGATCCTCCTACCTCAGGCTCTCAAGTAGCTCAGTCCACCATCCAACCTTTCTAAAAAAATTTGTTTTTGATAGAGATGGGGTCTCACTATGTTGTCCAGGCTGGTCTTGAACTCTGGGCTCAGGTGATCTAACAGCCTTAGTTTTGCAAAGTGCTGGGGTTAGAGGCATGCACCACCGCATCCAGCCAAAAAATTACTCTTAAATAACCAATCCTTGCATCAGGAAAAGAAAATAATTTTGTTATCTAGTCCTTTGTGTCACACAGCAATTCTACGGTATTGCTTGTCCTGTAATTTTTCCATTAAATTAATAAAATCGTCAATATAGCTCATGGTGTTAGACGATATATTCTGATTGACATCTAAACTTTCTTTACTAACAGTTACTTTTTAAAATCATATTTTAAAGAAACAGACAGAAACGTATAAATACCAAGCTCTCATATTTCCCTTTACAAGAAAAATAAATTAGTGTATCAATTTGACTCAATATATTTTGTATGCAAATAAGATATTTTAGTGCATGATTCTTGCTGTTAACATGTTTTTAAAATATAAGTGCAACAGTTAGAGAACTAGCTAAATTATTGCCAATGATATCACACATTAAGAAAAATATTTTTCAAAATTTTTGTTTAGAAACATGTATAATTATTCCTTTTAACACTGCAGATCACATATGAAATGTAGTCTTGCTCAAAAAGAAAAAAAATTGCTAGAATAAATTCTGTTTATACATTAGATCTAACAATAATTACAGAACATCAGTGCTGTTAACTTCACTGTTTTTATTATTTTTAAATCACAGTGATAATTATAGTAAAAATATTCTTCTGTAAAATAGATGATTAAATACAGACACACATTGGAATAACTCTGATAAATTTATTATATACAAGTGGTGGGGCTAATGTAAATATTTGTGTTTGAATATATAAAATAGTGAACTATTATTCAAGTTTTTTTTTTTTTGCCATGACATAACATACATCTAGATTTATCTTTCACAGTCTTTAATATGGAAAAAATATATGTGGCAAACAAAAAGTACAAGCAATATGCCATGAATTACGCCAAATTGAATATATAATAGTCTTTCTCATTTCCTTTAGGTGATAGGGAAGTTGGAAATAAAAAATTCAATTCTGCATTGCAAAATTATAAGAGAGTTAGGCTTGCCAAAGAAAATGACAAACTGAATGTACATATCAAATTAACACTTAATATTATATACATAATGTTAAACATTAATATTATATAGCCATATTCCATGTTTAGATATAGATATTACATTAACATATCTATTCATACTATATTTTATTCACAGTATGACTACGTGTATTTGACCTGAAAATGGGAGGCCATTCAGTACTCCTTTTCAAAAAAAGTCAAGTACAAAGTGACAAATTTGCTTTCATATCTGAATTGCTAACTTGATGATTTTATACTACAATTTATATATATAAATTGAATTTAGGTGCACATTTTATAGAGAAGTGAGGGTTTGGGTCATTGTTTCCTGCAATTAATACAAAAGTTGAAAGTCTTACACTAAGAGAAAATGAGATCACAAATATATTTTGCTTCTATGAGTAACAAATATGATCATAAATGCATCATAGCATCATTGTGTATATATTAAATATTATTTTATGGTTATAATAAATATTATATGCTTTTAGTTGAATAGAGATGATTATTAATATAACTAAACCAGCATTCCCTTTTAAATCTGCTGTTGTAAAAGCTTTGAAAAAAAGGTAAGAAAGTTTAAAGTGATGACACCAAGATAATTGTGACTGCTCAGAGAGATTTTATTGGTGGCATTGCTCTTTTGTATTTATGGTTGTCTGGGCTCTGACATTGGTTTTCTTGCCACAGAGATAGACTAGTCATCCCACCAAGAGTAGATTTATCTCTCAAATATTTCATCCCTTCTATTGTACTAATTTACAAAATCTGAAGGATAAATCCAGATTCACAATTTATTAGTGTATAGTGAAAAACTAAATTATTCTATGGAAAGAATACATGTTATCTTTTGGAAAATGTTTGAATGGAAATTGTCATGTTTTCATTAGTAACTCATTTATGCCAATCGTATATATGTGGGCACTTTGCCAAGCTCTCACACATGATATGTTATTTAATTCTCACAACAACACTGTAATTGAGGACTTTTACTATTGACATTTTAGAGATAAAGGAATTTATTCATAAGGTCAAGTGACTTACTGTACTCATCCATTTTCACAGTGATACAAAGAACTACCTGAGAAAGGGTAATTTATGGAGAAAGGAGATTTAATTGATTCACGGTTCTACAGACTGCACAGGACGCATGGCTAGAAGGACTCAGGAAACTTTTGATCATGGCAGAGGCTGAAGAGGAAGCAAGAACGTCTTACCATGGCAGAGTAAGAGAGAGAGAGAGATAGAAGGGAAAAGTACCACACACCGTGAAACTATCAGATCCCATGATAACTCACTATCATAAGAACAGAAAGGGGAAAATTTTCCCACATGATTCAATTACCTCCCTCCAGGCCCCTCTTCAAATTCAAGATGAGATTTGGGCAGGGACACAAACCCAAGCAATATCATTCCTCCCCTGGCCCTTCCCAAATCTCATGTACTTCTTACATTGCAAAGTATAATTATCCCTTCTCAATAGTGCCCCAGTCATAACTCATTTCAGCATTAACTCAAAAGTTCATAGTCCAAACTCTCAACTGAGAAAAGGTAAGTCCCATCCATGTATGAGCCTGCAAAGTCAAAAACAAGTTAGTTACTTTTAAGATCCAATTTGATTACAGGCATTTGGTAAATGCTCCCATTCCAAATGGAAGAAATTAGCAAAAACAAAGGGGCCACAGGCTCTATGCAAGTCCAAAATACAGCAGGGCAGTCATTAAATCTTAAGGATCCAAAACAATCTTCTTTGTCTCCATGTCTCACATCCAGGCACATTGATGCAAGAGGTGGGATCCCAAGGTCTTGAGCAGCTCTGCCCCCATGGTTCATCAGGGTACAACCCTGCCACTGCTTTCATGGACTGGTGTTGTGTGCTTCTGACTTATCTAGGAATATGGTGCAAGTTGTCAGTGGATCTAGCATTCTGGGTTCTGGAGAACAGTGACCCTCTTCTCACAGCTTCACTAGGCAGTGCCCCAGTTGGGACTTGTATAGGGCCTCAAACCTCACATTTTCCCTCTACACTGCCCTACTAGTGGTTCTCCATGAGGGCTCTGCCCATAGAGTAGACTTCTGCCTCGACATCCAGGTATTTCCACACATCCTCTGAAACCTAGGTCAAGGTTCCCAAATGTCAACTCTTGCTTTCTGTGTACCTGCATGCCCAACACCATGGGGAAGCCACCAAGTTTTGGGGCTTACACCCTATGAAGCAATGGCCTGAGCTGTATGTTGTCCCCTTTTAGCCATGGCCTGAGTTCAAATGACTGAGACACAGGGTGCCTTGTCCTGAGGCTACAAAAAGCAAACAGGCCGTGGGTCTGGCTCAAGAAACCATTTTTCTCTCCTAGGCCTCTAGGCCTGTGATAGGAAGAGCTTCTCTAAAGTTCTCTGACATGGCCCAGAGACATTTTCCCTATTATCTTGGCTATTAACATTCAGCTCTTTAATTGTGCAAATTTCTGCAGCAGGCTTTAATTTTTCCCTGGAAATTGGGCTTTTCTTTTCTACCACAGTGCCTTGCTGCAAATTTTCCAAACTATTATGCTCTGCTTCCTTTTTAAATGTAGGTTCCAATTTCAGACCACCTCTTTCTTCAAGCATATGACTGTATGCATTTAGAAAAAGCCAGGGTACATCTTGAATGCTTTACTACTTAGAAATTTCTTCTGCCAGATACCTGAAATCATCTCTCTCAAATTCAAAGTTCTAACGGTCTCTAGGTCAGGGACAAAATGTCTCTAGTCTCTTTGCTAAAGCATAGCAAGAGTCACCTTTACTCCTGTTCCCATTAAGTTCCTCATCTCCATCTGAGACCATCTCAGCCTGGACTTTATTGTCCATATCACTATCAGCATTTTGGTTAAAACAACTCAACAAATTTTTAAGAAGTTCCAAACTGTCCCACATCTTGTTGTCTTCTTCTGAGCCCTCCAAAGTGTTCCACCCTCTGCCTGTTACCTAGTTCTGAAGTCGACACTTTAAACTATTTTTATAGCAGTGTCCACATTTCCTGGTACCAATTTTCTGTCTTAATTGTTTTTCACGCTGTTATAAATAGCTACATGAGACTGGGTAATTTATGAAAAAAAAGAACTTTAATTGACTCACAGTTCTGCAGGCTGCGCAGAAATCATGGCTAGGAGGCCGCAGGATACTTACAACCATGGAGGAAGGTAAAAGGGAATCAAGTACATCGTACAATGGTGGAGTAGGAGAGAGAGAGAGAGAAGGGTAAAATATCACACATTTTTAAATTATCAGATCTCATGAGAACTCATTCACTATCCTCAGAACAGCAAGGGGGAAACCCTCCTCATTATCCAATCACTTCCCACCAGTTCCCTCCTTCAATTTGACATGAGATTAGGGTAGGGATACAAATCCAAACCATATTACTTACCCGAGTTTAAATTGTTAGTAGATGGCGTAGCTGTAGCAAAAATCCATATTCTACTAAGTAACATCTGTGATACTATACTGGCAAATGTCTTGTATGATCAATTGATGCACATATTTTAAGTATGTTATGATTATAATTCATTTATCATAAAGCATTATTATTCTATGAGCTGCTACTTACATTTAAGGTAATTTTACCTCTTTTATAATTCTCTGTGGATTGGCTTTATTGAAGTGAAAAATATGTAACCAATTTCATGGGGACAACTAATTGTAATCACTTCAAATCTTTCAAATATAAAACAAAGATTCTCAATTTCAGACTTGCTGACCCATTAAATAAACCTTTTACAAAGGTTGATTTTTTTTCTCTGAAAAAACTGAACATTACCTTTCCAAATATTAAAATGTGAAGAAAATATTAATGGATTGAAAATAGTTTAGTTTCTTCCAGGCTACCAATTTTCTTCAATTGCAATATTTTAACACCTTTTTATTTTCTATTTTAGTACCCATTCTTGACACCTTCAAAATGATCACCCCTGTTCCAAAATGTCTAGAAATGAAAATCATAGAATGTCACATCCCATTTTAAAATTTTCTCAATTATTTTTTAGGAAAAAAATCCATTATTCTTAAAATGATCTAAAACATCTTGCTTCATCTAGCTCCTCAGTACATCTCACCACATGCCACAATCCCCTCAATTCTTATGATTTTTTCTATTCAGGTACTCAAACATAGCTTTCCTCCTGAGTCAACGATATAGTTATATTCCCTCTTTTTTTTTTTTTTTTTTTTTTTTGACACAGAGTTTCGCTCTTGTTGCCCAGGCTGGAGTGCTGTGGTGTGATCTTGGCTCACTCCAATCTCTGCCTCCTGGGTTCAAGCGATTCTCTAGCCTCAGCCTCCTGAGTAGCTGAAATTGCAGGTGCCCACCACCACACTTGGCCAATTTTTGTATTTTTGGAAGAGAAGGGGTTTCGCCATATTGGCCAGGCTGGTCTCGAACTCCTGACCTCTGGTCATCCATCCATCTCGGCCTCCCAAAGTTATATTCTCTTGTCTTTAATATTATAAACTCAAATATAGTCTAAATAAGTTAAAAGTCTTCTTCATATCTGATATTAAACATGACTTCCTCTGCAAATTCTTTAGAGATACATAGCATTGACTTAACTCTTTTTGCTTTTTATCCTGCTATATAATTATACACTTTGTAATCAATATTTGCTAAGTTTTTATATATGTATAACTGCTTTTGCTTTGGAGTTTTGTTTTTACCTTTAGGCTAAATATTTTATTTAAAAAGGTACATTGCCTAGTACATTATTCCCAACAGTCAGCATATTGCCTGGCATAATGCATTTTGCTCAACCAAATAGTTCTTCTATTCAAAATAATAGTGGGCTCAGGATCACTGAGTAGCTGGAGTTGTCACCCTAGATGACATGGCCATGTTATTTTAAAATATTAAAAACTGTCTTTGTATGTGTATGAGTGAGGTTGCTCTATTTTACATTCTATCAAACTCTATATTCATAGTAAATGATTGAAATGTTTCCTAAATTGATTGAGTTTTAGTATCTTCTTAAATCTCTTTACAGAAATATTCTATACAGCATCTGGGAAATGCAGAACTCAAAGAAATAGAAACAACAACAAAAACAAAATGAAAAACAAATTTTACTAGGTTCTCCAGAACTTTTTTAAAAGGGCTTTCATAGGGCCTGGTGTGGTGATTCACATCGGTAATCCCAACACTTTGGGAGGCAGAGGCAGGTGGATCACATGAGGTCAGGAATTCAAGACCAGCCTGGCCAACATAGTGAAACCCTGTCTCTACTAAAAATATAAAAGTTAGCCAGGTGTGGTGGCATATAACTATGATCCCAGCTACTCGGGAGGCTGAGGCAGAAGACTCACTTGAACCCGGCAGATAGGGGCCTCAGTGAGCTGAAATCCCACCACTGCCCTCCAGTCTGGATGACAGACCAAGACTCTGTCTCAAACAAAAGGAGGGTTTTCATAGAATTTCATCAGTATGCTTACTGATATTAATTGGAGTAACTCAATACAATAAAATATAAAATATGATTAGCAGACCTTGATATTACTCCTCTCAGCCAGTTTATATGCATAAAAACACAATGATATCATAAATATTCAACATTTGGCTATATAAGAAATGTGCAGATGGGATAGGGAGTTAAAAATCAGAAATAAGCATAGGTAGGCATAGATAGTGAGGACTAAGCTCTGATTTTTTATCTTGCCCAAACTGCTACCTAAGGAATCATGCCCTACAAACCATAAATTCTCATCAGGTGGGGTGTATTTGACCCTATCATGACTTACTTTTCAATCTAACTCTAGCATAACATTATGAGACAAGAAAAAAAAATATTTAACCTAAAAATACATTTTTTTGCCATACCTTGAAATTGCCTTGCAAAGTATCTTGTGGGAAATATCCACATTCCACAGAGAATCTTCTTCCCCCCTTTGTTTTCCTTCCTCTCTTTGCAGATCCAGAAGATAACCAACTAAGAGCCAGGCACCCATTTAGGTCTAGAAACATTTTACAACCTACCCTGTCTCTGAAGTCTGGTATCTGAGAGGTTCCTCTGCACAACAACACTTTGTCTCCACAATCCTTTACTTTAACCTAAACATTCCTTCCATCAATCCCAGGTCTTCAGATAAACTCAACCAACTGTCAACCAGAAAATCTTTAAATTCTTCTATATCCTGGAAGCCCCCACTTTGAGTTGTCCGCCTTTCTCAATCAAACCAATGTTTTTCTTAAATGTATTTTATTGATGTCTCATGCCCCTCTAAAATATATAAAACCAAGCTATACCCCCATCTTGGGCAAATGTTGTCAGGATCTCCTGAGAGCTGTGTCACAGGCCATGGTCATATTTGGATCTAAATAAATTCCTTCAAATATTTTACAGAGCTTGACTCTTTTCATGGAGAATAATCTGGCACCCAAACACATGGAGCCTCAGAGAAGAATCAGGACCCCAAAATAGTTGCTTGAAATGGGAGCTAAAGTACTAGCAGGGGCCCATTGAAGCCCCAAGGAGTTCAAGTTTCTCCTCCAGTGGAACTGGTAAGTCCTCTTGAGCCCTGGACCTCCCTTTGGTTGACAGTCCTTGATTTATTCTGAGCTTTTTTTATTAACTGGGAGGGTGTTGTTTAAGGATCCTAACTCAAGTTCAGAGATGCAATTCTAAAGAGTCTTCTCAATTGCTTTTCTCTCAGAATTAACTAAGAATAAAGAGAAAACAAGGAGAATGACCCCCTTTAGAGCACTCCGTAGGTTTTATGGCACCTCCACTTGAAGTAATATCGTCTTTATGCACAGTTTATATTAAGGGAAAAGAGCCTTAAGGTCAACTTGCAAACTATAGAGTTTATAAGTTCTCATTTTCTATTTTCTTTTCTGCATGCTTTAAATCTGCTGTTACTTTTCTACTAAGATAAAAACCACTGTTCGGATCTAACGGTGTTTTTTGAAACCTGGCAAGGTGAATTTATCTCATGGCTAAAGTACTGAAGTAATAGCTATGGGAAGTTTCAGTGTGTATGTGTGTGTATATATTTAAAGACCTTTATAATAGACTTCTATAATTTTATATTCAATTGGCAATTGAATCTATTTTAATTTCCCTCTAGCACACCAGACTTTCTCCCCATACCTTATGATGTAAATTCTGCTCTCTGATCTTCACCTGACTGGTTTCCTTTAAAATGCAAATTTAGGACTATTTAGCTGACAACTGCCTACAGTGATAGTCCAAAATAGAAAATAAATGGGAAAAGGAAGTCTTTTATGAATCTATAAAATACTTCTATCAGCATGCTTAAATACATGTATATATCTATGTGTGTGTACACAATATTTTGACTACTAAAAAATATGAAGAGCTCTAATTAATTGGCTTTAAAAAAAACAAGTCAAATGATTTTTCAAGTTCACGTGACTTAAGTTGAAATCTTTACTAAATAAACAGGCTTTAAAATTATTAGTAAGATAATATCAGCAATGTCTTTTGAATATTAGCATTTTGTTTACATCTATTGATCAAGTGGTTTCCTGTTTATTTCTGCAAAATACTATAAGATTTGCCATAAGTATTGCAAGATATAAAACCCAGCCCAAGAGAGAATAATCTTTGCTTGCATATGCTTACGAAATATTGTTGGCTTAAATGAAAACTGCTAAATGCTGATTTTTTTTTTTTTTTTTTTTTTTTTTGGTATAAATACCTGAGACGAGAAGTCTTCTTTCAATCAAAAGTCTTTTCTCAATTGAAGAGATCGTGGTCTCACGGGCTTCAATGAATGAAGCCGTGGACTGCAGTGGCAAGTGATACAGCTTGGAGAAACGTGCGGACCCAAAGAGTGTGTAGTAGAAAGATTTGCATCACGAGGTCAGGAGATCGAGACCATCCTGGCTAACAGAGTGAAACCTTGTCTCTACTAAAAATACAAAAACTAGCCAGGCGAGGTGGCGGGCGCCTGTAGTCCCAGCTACTCGGGAGGCTGAGGCAGGAGAAAGGTGTAAATCCGGGAGGCGGAGCTTGCAGTGAGCTGAGATCGGCCACTGCACTCCAGCCTGGGCAACGAGACTCCGCCTCAAAAAAAAAAAAAAAAAAAAAAAAAGATTTATTAAAGCAGAAGTGAAAGTAAAGTGAAAGGGAAAGTAAAGTGAAAGCAAAATTAAGGTGAAAGTGAAAGTAAGGCTTCCACGTGGAAGGGGGCTCAGAAGGGTTGCTGTTTCTGGCTTGGGTGTCTTATGCTTATATCCCCTTGTGACTCCTCTTCTTTTCCTATTTCTGTCCTATAGAATTAGCAGGTCCCAAGCCCTTGCCATGCACCAGCCTGCCAGCCCCCCTCTGTGGACTCCCGTAAGGCCCAAGTCTCCCTGATAAGCGCTGCTTCTGCTCTGCTGCACCAGGCCCCATTGACTGCCCAAGGGCTAAGTATTGCCTGCACACAGCGTGGAATTGGCGGGCAGCTGTACCCCCCACCCTGTCCTGGCGTGATCCACTAGGCAAAGCCAGCTGGGCTCCTGAGTGGGGTGGGGACTTGGAGAACTTTTATGTCTAGCTGGAGGATTGTATATGCACTAATCAGCACTCTGTGTCTAGCTCAGGGTTTGTGGATGCACCAATCAGCACTCTATATCTAGCTAATCTGGTGGGGACTTGGAGAACTTTTATGTCTAGCTAGAGGATTGTAAATGCACCAATCAGCACCCTGTGTCCAGCTCAAGGTTTGTAAAGGCACCAATCAGTGCTCTGTGTCTAGCTAATCTAGTGGGGACTTTGAGAACTTTTCTGTCTAGCTGAAGGATTGTAAATGCACCAATCAGCATGCTGTGTCTACCTAAAGGTTTGTAAATGCACCAATCAGCACTCTGTGTCTAGCTAATTTAGTGGGTACTTGGAGAACTTTTTTGTCTAGCTCAAGGATTGTAAACACACCAATCAGCACTTTGTGTCTAGCTAAAGGTTTGTAAATGCATCAATCCGCACCCTGTCAAAATGGACCAATCAGCTCTCTGTAAAATGGACCAATTAGTTTTCTGTAAAATGGACTAATGGGCAGGATGTGGGTGGGGTCAGATAAGGGAATAAAAGCAGGCTGCCCAAGCCAGTAGCCGCAACCTGCTTGGGTAGGATTCCAAGCGGTGGAAATTTCCCTCTTCAGGATAAATCTTGCTCCTACTCACTCTTTGCGTCTGGGCTGCGTTTATGAGGTGTAACACTCACTGCGAAGGTCTGCAACTTTACTCGTGAGGTCAGCAAGACCAGGAACCAACTGGAAAGAATGAACAACTTGCCTTTAAGAGGTGTAACGCTCAGCAGGAAGGTCTGTAGCCCTTGACTCCTGAAGTCAGCCAGACCCTGAACCCACAAGAAGGCAGAAACTCTGGACACGCCATCTTTAACAACTATAACACTCACCAGGAAGGTACACGGCTTCATTCTTAAAGTCAGCGAGACCAAGAACACACCAATTCCCGACGCACAAACACGGTAGTTCCCACTGTCTTTTACTTGGCCCCACATGTGCCTGACAACATGATCACTCCCACATATCCCCATGTGTGTAGAACATCATGGCGCCCTGCATGTGCATATTAAAAGACTAAGGTAAGAGGGCCAGTTTTTTCCCGGGCTACATGAATGACATGCCTGATCAAACCAATCTCCTGAGCCCTACGCAAATCAAACACTACCTTCTCTAGCCTCCACATATAAGCAGCCACTTTTCCACCCTATATGGGGTTTTCTACTTGAATGCATCTTCCCTTTGTTTATGTACAGCGGAGCTCTTTTCTTCCTTCCTTCCTTCCTTTCTTGCCCATTAAAGGTTTTACTCCTTAAAACCATTCCGCATGTGTCTATGCCGTTTTATCGTAACTGGTGCAAGACCAAGAACCCAGGTTTTCCTCTAGTCATGGAAGCTGCATCAATATCTTTGTCTAATTCAAAGCTTATTTAATGGTTATATGTGAAACAAGGTAAAAGAAACCAGTAAATAAGGGGGATAAAAAGAAAGTTTTAAAAATAAAGAAATATTTTTGGTAAACAGAGAAAAAAAAGCTTAAAGAAAAGTAAGTTGATACAAGAGAGAATCTTGTGTGGTAAATTTTTGTCCTAAAGTAAAATAAATAAATAAATAAAAAGGTTGTACAAAAAAGAAGGGATGTTTAAAACAAAACAGTATAAACATGTTGTGAATGAACTATGTAAGTCATAATAAGGTCAGTAAGAAGGAATTTTTAAAAGGGATTGAATAATTCAGTTGGCTGTGATTAATAAGACATAATAGTCTTTCTAGAGATGGGTCTTTGATATTAAAAAATACACAAATACTAAACTAAAAAAAGTTAAAATAAGATTTTATTACAAATATTTAACTTTTAATGCAAAATTTTAAATTTTTAAACTTTTGAATTGTATAATCTGTTTCTTTGTCATTCTTCAGATTGATATCTTAAAAGTTCCACTCTTTCTCTTTTGAAAAGGCCTTGAATGATGGCTCTCTCCTTCACGTTTTGCCTACTGTAACTTTTACTAATTATCTAGAATAAGTAAGAAAATGTTTGAAAACAGGCAAATAAAATACCTTTTGGACCCATCCTTTTTTTTTTTTTCTGCATACCTGTTATATCTCTATCTTTATATGTGCCATGGGGAAGTGATATTTTACTACCAAACTACATGACAAACCATTAATTAACTTAATAAATGTAAATGCTTATCAAATTGGCAAACACTAGCTCAGATGCCTTTTAATTCACATGACCTTTGTAATCTTTGGTAAAAATACATTTGGTAAACTTAATCTCAAAACTCTCTCCAGTAATTTAATACCTTAAAGTCATGTGAAAACCTCAGTTCCTTGCCCCCTTCAATGGACATTTGGGTTACTAAAAGTTAAAATAGTAGGAGCATAAAATACACTTTTGGTAAAATTTTATAAAACACATGGATGTCCATTTTCAAAAAAAATGTGAGGGTTTTGGTTAAGGACCTATTTAAGAGCTGCTTTATAATGAAGGAAATTATACAGATAAAAATAAATGAAAAAAAAGAAATCTAGGACAACAAAACTCTGAGCCTTATGGTTACAAAGAAAATAGTTGATATAGAGGAAGGACAAAATCAAGTAGTTATTTAAAACCAAAGGGTGTAATGTAAAGGAATTGTTTCACTTTGTAAATTGGTTTCATTCAGCTTCAAAAAGCAACAACAACAAAAACAAAAAATAGAAAAAAACTTTTACTATAGTGGATTGTGGATTGTAAAAATAACCACTTTAAGGGCAAAACTCTTAATTTTAAATGCTATGGAATTTAGATCTTGTTTGGATTAATGCAGGACCCACAGCTTATTCGTGAACAATGACTGAGTATATGTGATCCAAATGCACAGGGGGTTATCCTGAGAAAGCAACCAGCCTAGTGAGCTAGATAATTCCATTGTAAGAACTGCCTTTCCCTGAGAAGGGGACTGCCCAACCCTCCCTATAAAATACCAAGTGAAGTGGCCCAGATGAAGCAGTTAATGTTTCATATGCAAGCCATGTTGGACTAGGCTTTATGATAACTAGGATATCCTCCCACCAAATATGTCTAAAACCCAGGTCATGGCAAATTTCGGGGTTAAGGGGGCCCTTTTACATGGGTGCCCCTCCCACAGAATCATACATCTGTGTAAGAAGCCTTATCTAATCTGCTTTCCCTCCTAGGTCTTACAGAGGCAACTGCCTGCTGGGAACCCAAACCCTTTTCACCAGAAAAGGTAAAATGGTCTGGGGGTAAAAAAGACTTCCTGGGACCAGCACATAAAAACATACAAGATAATAGAATTATAAAATGTAAGATGTTTAGACCGGACACGGTGGTTCACGCCTGTAATCCCAGCACTTTGGGAGGCCGACACGGGTGGATCACGAGGTCAGGAGATTGAGACCATCCTGGCTAACACGGTGAAACCCCGTCTCTACTAAAAAAAATTACAAAAAACTAGCC
>NC_045437.1:25107507-25107943 GCF_002776525.5 Piliocolobus tephrosceles
AAAAAAAAAAAAAAAAAAAAAAAGAAAGAAAGAAAGAAAGTAAGATGTTTAAACAACCTTTATATAAGGTAATTATAGCCCCTTTTTACCTAAATGTCTTATGAAAATGGGTACTGTATCTAACTGGGGGATGTTTTTCCCTTTCTAATACTAGAAAATTAAAGACATTTACATCTGCTCGTGTAAATCCTCTACTGCATAGTCATTTGTGTGGAGAATTTATGGGGGTGATGGCAAAACTGTGAGTACTTTTCAATAACAACGACTGAGCTAGAGAATTTCTACTTGATAGGATATTTACTGCCTTGCTACAGGATATTAACTGAAGCTACCCCATACTGATGGAAATAATGTTTCCCAAAAAGTTCCATGATGAAGTAAAATTGATTTACATAAAATCTTGCTACCTAAAAGAGAGCCTTTTTCCTAGGACTAA
>NC_045437.1:25108343-25112343 GCF_002776525.5 Piliocolobus tephrosceles
AAAAAAAAAAAAAAAAAAAAAAAAAAAAAAAAAAAAGATTTATTAAAGCAGAAGTGAAAGTAAAGTGAAAGGGAAAGTAAAGTGAAAGCAAAATTAAGGTGAAAGTGAAAGTAAGGCTTCCACGTGGAAGGGGGCTCAGAAGGGTTGCTGTTTCTGGCTTGGGTGTCTTATGCTTATATCCCCTTGTGACTCCTCTTCTTTTCCTATTTCTGTCCTATAGAATTAGCAGGTCCCAAGCCCTTGCCATGCACCAGCCTGCCAGCCCCCCCTCTGTGGACTCCCGTAAGGCCCAAGTCTCCCTGATGAGCGCTGCTTCTGCTCTGCTGCACCAGGCCCCATTGACTGCCCAAGGGCTAAGTATTGCCTGCACACAGCGTGGAATTGGCGGGCAGCTGTACCCCCCACCCTGTCCTGGCGTGATCCACTAGGCAAAGCCAGCTGGGCTCCTGAGTGGGGTGGGGACTTGGAGAACTTTTATGTCTAGCTGGAGGATTGTATATGCACTAATCAGCACTCCGTGTCTAGCTCAGGGTTTGTGGATGCACCAATCAGCACTCTATATCTAGCTAATCTGGTGGGGACTTGGAGAACTTTTATGTCTAGCTAGAGGATTGTAAATGCACCAATCAGCACCCTGTGTCCAGCTCAAGGTTTGTAAAGGCACCAATCAGTGCTCTGTGTCTAGCTAATCTAGTGGGGACTTTGAGAACTTTTCTGTCTAGCTGAAGGATTGTAAATGCACCAATCAGCATGCTGTGTCTACCTAAAGGTTTGTAAATGCACCAATCAGCACTCTGTGTCTAGCTAATCTAGTGGGTACTTGGAGAACTTTTTTGTCTAGCTCAAGGATTGTAAACACACCAATCAGCACTTTGTGTCTAGCTAAAGGTTTGTAAATGCATCAATCGGCACCCTGTCAAAATGGACCAATCAGCTCTCTGTAAAATGGACCAATCAGTTTTCTGTAAAATGGACCAATGGGCAGGATGTGGGTGGGGTCAGATAAGGGAATAAAAGCAGGCTGCCCAAGCCAGTAGCCGCAACCTGCTTGGGTAGGATTCCAAGCGGTGGAAATTTCCCTCTTCAGGATAAATCTTGCTCCTACTCACTCTTTGTGTCTGGGCTGCGTTTATGAGGTGTAACATTCACTGCAAAGGTCTGCAACTTTACTCGTGAGGTCAGCAAGACCAGGAACCAACTGGAAAGAATGAACAACTTGCCTTTAAGAGGTGTAACGCTCACCAGGAAGGTCTGTAGCTCTTGACTCCTGAAGTCAGCCAGACCCTGAACGCACAAGAAGGCAGAAACTCTGGACACGCCATCTTTAACAACTATAACACTCACCAGGAAGGTACACGGCTTCATTCTTAAAGTCAGCGAGACCAAGAACACACCAATTCCCGACGCACAAACATGGTAGTTCCCACTGTCTTTTACTTGGCCCCACATGTGCCTGACAACATGATCACTCCCACATATCCCCATGTGTGTAGAATATCATGGCGCCCTGTATTTGCATATTGAAAGACTAAAGTAAGAGGGCCAGTTTTTTCCCGGGCTACATGAATGACATGCCTGATCAAACCAATCTCCTGAGCCCTACGCAAATCAAACACTACCTTCTCTAGCCTCCACATATAAGCAGCCACTTTTCCACCCTATATGGGGTTTTCTACTTGAATGCATCTTCCCTTTGTTTATGTACAGCGGAGCTCTTTTCTTCCTTCCTTCCTTCTTTCTTGCCCATTAAAGGTTTTACTCCTTAAAACCATTCCGCATGTGTCTATGCCGTTTTATCGTAAGTGGTGCAAGACCAAGAACCCAGGTTTTCCTCTAGTCATGGAAGCTGCATCAATATCTTTGTCTAATTCAAAGCTTATTTAATGGTTATATGTGAAACAAGGTAAAAGAAACCAGTAAATAAGGGGGATAAAAAGAAAGTTTTAAAAATAAAGAAATATTTTTGGTAAACAGAGAAAAAAAAGCTTAAAGAAAAGTAAGTTGATACAAGAGAGAATCTTGTGTGGTAAATTTTTGTCCTAAAGTAAAATAAATAAATAAATAAAAAGGTTGTACAAAAAAGAAGGGATGTTTAAAACAAAACAGTATAAACATGTTGTGAATGAACTATGTAAGTCATAATAAGGTCAGTAAGAAGGAATTTTTAAAAGGGATTGAATAATTCAGTTGGCTGTGATTAATAAGACATAATAGTCTTTCTAGAGATGGGTCTTCGATATTAAAAAATACACAAATACTAAACTAAAAAAAGTTAAAATAAGATTTTATTACAAATATTTAACTTTTAATGCAAAATTTTAAATTTTTAAATTTTTGAATTGTATAATCTGTTTCTTTGTCATTCTTCAGATTGATATCTTAAAAGTTCCACTCTTTCTCTTTTGAAAAGGCCTTGAATGATGGCTCTCTCCTTCACGTTTTGTTGCCTCCTGTAACTTTTACTAATTATCTAAAATAAGTAAGAAAATGTTTGAAAACAGGCAAATAAAATACCTTTTGGACCCATCCTTTTTTTTTTTCTGCATATCTGTTATATCTCTATCTTTATATGTGCCATAGGGAAGTGATATTTTACTACCAAACTACATGACAAACCATTAATTAACTTAATAAATGTAAATGCTTATCAAATTGGCAAACACTAGCTCAGATGCCTTTTAATTCACATGACCTTTGTAATCTTTGGTAAAAATAAATTTGGTAAACTTAATCTCAAAACTCTCTCCAGTAATTTAATACCTTAAAGTCATGTGAAAACCTCAGTTCCTTGCCCCCTTCAATGGACATTTGGGTTACTAAAAGTTAAAATAGTAGGAGCATAAAATACACTTTTGGTAAAATTTTATAAAACACATGGATGTCCATTTTCAAAAAAAATGTGAGGGTTTTGGTTAAGGACCTATTTAAGAGCTGCTTTATAATGAAGGAAATTATACAGATAAAAATAAATGAAAAAAAAGAAATCTAGGACAACAAAACTCTGAGCCTTATGGTTACAAAGAAAATAGTTGATATAGAGGAAGGACAAAATCAAGTAGTTATTTAAAACCAAAGGGTGTAATGTAAAGGAATTGTTTCACTTTGTAAATTGGTTTCATTCAGCTTCAAAAAGCAACAACAACAAAAACAAAAAATAGAAAAAAACTTTTACTATAGTGGATTGTGGATTGTAAAAATAACCACTTTAAGGGCAAAACTCTTAATTTTAAATGCTATGGAATTTAGATCTTGTTTGGATTAATGCAGGACCCACAGCTTATTCGTGAACAATGACTGAGTATATGTGATCCAAATGCACAGGGGGTTATCCTGAGAAAGCAACCAGCCTAGTGAGCTAGATAATTCCATTGTAAGAACTGCCTTTCCCTGAGAAGGGGACTGCCCAACCCTCCCTATAAAATACCAAGTGAAGTGGCCCAGATGAAGCAGTTAATGTTTCATATGCAAGCCATGTTGGACTAGGCTTTATGATAACTAGGATATCCTCCCACCAAATATGTCTAAAACCCAAGTCATGGCAAATTTCGGGGTTAAGGGGGCCCTTTTACATGGGTGCCCCTCCCACAGAATCATACATCTGTGTAAGAAGCCTTATCTAATCTGCTTTCCCTCCTAGGTCTTACAGAGGCAACTGCCTGCTGGGAACCCAAACCCTTTTCACCAGAAAAGGTGAAATGGTCTGGGGGTAAAAAAGACTTCCTGGGACCAGCACATAAAAACATACAAGATAATAGAATTATAAAATGTAAGATGTTTAGACCGGACACGGTGGTTCACGCCTGTAATCCCAGCACTTTGGGAGGCCGACACGGGTGTATCACGAGGTCAGGAGATTGAGACCATCCTGGCTAACACGGTGAAACCCCGTCTCTACTAAAAAAAAGTACAAAAAACTAGCCAGGCGTGGTGGCGGGCGCCTATAGTCCCAGCTGCTTGGGAGGCTGAAGCAGGAGAATGGCATAAACCCGGGAGGCAGAGC
>NC_045437.1:25112443-25241236 GCF_002776525.5 Piliocolobus tephrosceles
AAAAAAAAAAAAAAAAAAAAAAAGAAAGAAAGAAAGAAAGTAAGATGTTTAAACAACCTTTATATAAGGTAATTATAGCCCCTTTTTACCTAAATGTCTTATGAAAATGGGTACTATATCTAACTGGGGGATGTTTTTCCCTTTCTAATACTAGAAAATTAAAGACATTTACATCTGCTCGTGTAAATCCTCTACTGCATAGTCATTTGTGTGGAGAATTTATGGGGGTGATGGCAAAACTGTGAGTACTTTTCAATAACAACGACTGAGCTAGAGAATTTCTACTTGATAGGACATTTACTGCCTTGCTACAGAATATTAACTGAAGCTACCCCATACTGATGGAAATAATGTTTCCCAAAAAGTTCCATGATGAAGTAAAATTGATTTACATAAAATCTTGCTACCTAAAAGAGAGCCTTTTTCCTAGGACTAATAGGGAAAAGTTGCTAAATTCTATAGTGTCTAATAACTCTTATGAGCTGCTTGGTTTGCAAATAGCATTTCCAAAGTAAACAAACATCTTGTCTTAAAAGCTGCTACTCTGGCCGGGTGCGGTGGCTCAAGCCTGTAATCCCAGCACTTAGGGAGGCCGAGACGGGAGGATCACGAGGTCAGTATATCGAGATCATCCTGGTTAACACAGTGAAACCCCGTCTCTACTAAAAAAAATACAACAACAACAACAACAAAAGGAAACTAGCCGGGCGAGGTGGCAGACGCCTGTAGTCCCAGCTACTCGGGAAGCTGAGGCAGGAGAATGGCGTGAACCTTGGAAGGCGGAGCTTGCAGTGAGCTGAGATCCGGCCACTGCACTCCAGCCTGGGCGACAGAGCAAGACTCCGTCTCAAAAAAAAAAAAAAAAAAAAAAAAAAGGCTGCTACTCTGATTAAAGGAGGGTCATAATTTTTTTTATTTTTATTTTTAGTTATTTGGGTAAAGTATGTTTTTGTAAGCAAATCTACTTTTCTGAGTCCTCCAAAATTCAAATTGTAACTTTATGGCAATACACTTGTCTGCATAAGTTCAATAATGTTTTCTTTAACAATTGGAGACACTTTATTTTTCCAAAACTGAAACTAAAATAGCTTATTTTTCAGTAAAGTTTCAGCAAAACCAACTTTAAAAGGAGTCTATGTGACAAGTCAATTATTTGCTGTATTTTATGCAAATAGGCAAGCATATAAGCCTAAAACTAAATTTGCACACAAATTGTTCTTGCTATAATATTATCTTTAATAAAAAATGCAGCTAAAAAAATGTTCCAAGGGTAAAATGTAACATTCGATAGTAGATTTTAGGCCTAACTTTTTGGGTACAGAGTAAATCATTATTTCTTGGCTACAATAATACTCTAGAAAGTACCAGATTTTAATTTTTCCTTATGTTTTTAGTTGATGCCCTAATGGAATAGATTCCTTTTTCTGTTCTGACATACAAATTACCCTTAAAATTGTCAAACGATGATTGTTACTTATCTTTGTGTTTTACTTCCAAGGAAACCAAAATCATAGTATTCTGAAAACCAGAGGTATAAATCTCCCTCATTTGACATCCCACTGAGCTCAGGATCTGTTTCACTTCTAATGCTCTGCTTCTAAAACTATACAAGCTGCCTCCCTCTAGGCCCAGGGACTATTGCAGAAGAGGTGGGCATGTAAGATTGTAAGGGCTGGTGTTGAGGGATAAGCTTAGGACAAGATCAAACCCTACAAATCAAGAAACGGGTACAAAAAATGCCTAAACAGTTGGCAAAAAAAGGTTAGTTGCCTTCTAAACTACAATGTGTCACTTTTATATCCACTCCAACCATAAAAATTTTCTGATTACTATAAAATTAAAGGAATATATGAATTAACAGCATAAAATACCTTGTAACAAAGCCTCTTGGGTTTAATACTGCCAATTATGAGTTGTGAAGCTAAATCTATGTGTGTATGTGTGTATATATATATAATTTTATTTTTTCAGAACAATGTTTCTGTTTTGTATAGCTAATTGCTAGAAGTCTATAACAGAAACCAAGCTCACAGCAGCTCAATGTATAGAAGTTAAAAAGAAGTCAGTCTTGTAACTTTTTGTTTTGGTTTTTCTGTCAACCTTTTTACTTAAAATAATAATTTTAAGAAGTAACAAATGCCTGTCTACATCCAGTCCTATCTGGCCTAGAGCAATTAATTGGCTATAAGTCTTTTGACACTTAAGGCCCAAAGTCATAGGAAATCCTGTCAAAGAAAAAATAACACTGTAGAATTATATTACTTTTAATGTGACAAAACCTTTTCTCTCCCAAATACAGTATATAGTGCAATACAAAAGTGGGCGGAAAATAGATTTGTCTACTGTTAACAAGTCTTTAGCAATTTAGACACTGAGGACAAGGTGTTTCTTGCTTTTAATTTATACCTTCCTCAGGATGCTGTACCTATGGAGATAAATTGGCTGGAAAGGAAATTAAATTTTTAAAATTCTAATTTAAGGTTGGTCCTACAATTCTCAAGTAAGATTTATCACAATGTCCAAATAACCCTAGATGAGGAGGATAGACACATTTTGAGTCTTATCGAAGAGTATGATGATACATGCCTTGGTTTTTTGGCTGCTTAGGTTGTTTACTGCCCTCTAACTCTAACTATAACCTTCTTGGATGCCTAATCCTTGCTATCTTTATGGTTTTTGTCAGTGCATTAGCATTATATATCTCTTGTAATGTTGTACCAGATACAGCAGAAGGAAAGGCAAAATTAAAGACTTGGATCATGATAGCTCAGAAAATAGATCTGATCCATGATTTTTTTTTAGACTAAACCCTAGGCCTGACTCCATCTAACCCATTAAACAATTGGCTATTACATCAGTTCAAACCATGTCCTTCCCCAATATCCAAATCGCTAATGTTTAAAACTATTACCATCAACCCAGCTACTCTAGGAATGAGCCTTCCCAGCACCGTGGGACCTCACCAAATGACCAGATCAAACAACTCTAGGAATGACCCTTCCTAGTGCCATGGGACCTGATGTTGTTGGCCTGCATATACATTCTGTGGGATGCTTTTTGGCCATGAGTGGGGACTGAGGACTCAGCTCTGATTTTTTATCTTGCCCAAATTCCTGCCCAAGAGGTCTAGAGATTCATGCCCTACCAACGATAAATAATTATCAGATGGGTTGTATTTGAGCCTATATATCGTGACTTTCTTTTCAAACTGACTCTGGCATAACACGAAACAAGAAAAAAATATTTAACCTCAAAATAGATTTCCTTGCCATACCTTGAAATTGCCCTGCAAAGTTTTTGTGGGAAAAATCCAAATTTTATGGAGAATCTCCTTCTGCCTTCCTTTTTCTTCCTTTCTTTGCAGATCCAGTAGACAATCAAGTAAGAGTCAGGTACCTTTTTGGGTCTAATAAGAAGCATTTTAAAACCTGTTCTCTCTCTAAAGTCTGCTGAGATACTCCTCTGCACAATAAAACTTGGTCTCCATAATCCTTTACCTTAACCTTAACATTACTTTCCATTGATTCTAGGTCTTCAGATAGACTCAACCAATTGTCAACCAGAAAATGTTTAAATTCACCTATAGCCTGGAAGCCTTCCTGCTTTGAGCTGTCCCGCCTTTCTGAACCAAATCAATGTTTTTCTTAAATGTACTTGATTGATGTCTCGTGCCTCCCTGAAATATACAAAACCAAGCTGTACCCCAACCACCTTGGGCGCATGTTCTCAGGAGATCCTGAGGGCAGTGTCATGGGTCATGGTCAGTCTTATTTGGCTCAGAATAAATCTCTTCAAATATTTTACAGAGTTTGACTCTTTTAATCGACAAGAACTAACTTTAAACCCATTACATGTGAGAACCAGTCCAAAATTTCATTCTTAGTTCAACCATGTAAGTATCTTAAGGCTTTTACAATTGCTAGTTTTAAAGCAAATTGATATTGCCAAAAAAAAAAAAAAAAAAAGAATTGCCATGTAGAGGTGAAAACAAATCTAAGAAAAAAACACAGATTTGGAAATTACAGGGGATAAAAAGGAGCCTGCATTTGAAGTAGAATAATAAAATGCTTGAAAAATACTTAAAAATCATAGTGACATCACGGGGAGCTGTAGAAGAAAAAGAGGAAGCTAATGTTTCAAGTTCTCTGTTTTAAATGTTTAAATGATATACTTTAAAAATGGCTAGGCTCAGATAGAAACATTATTATGCAAAAAGTTTTCATTAATCTGACATTCTTCCTCCTCAGATCTTGGACCCCGATTGTAGAAAAATACATAATTATACTGATTGCTTTTATTTTAAATTTGACCACAAATCCACTAACCTCTCAATGCTAACTTACTGAATTTCCTTTGTCTACTAATTTTCTGCTCTCCTACATCACTCTTTTATACTCTCATACTTTTCTCTCTCTTTCTTTTTCTCTTTCTCTTTCTTTCTTTCTCTCTCTTTTTCTTTCTTTCCTTCCTTTCTTTCTTTCTTTCTTTCTTTCTTTCTTTCTTTCTTTCTTTCTTTCTTTCTTTCTTTCTTTCTTTCTTTCTCTTTCCTTTCCTTCCTTTCTTTCCTTTCCCTACTTTCTTTTCCTTCCTTCCTTCCTTTCTTTCTTTTCTTTTTCTTCCTTCCTTTCTTTCTTTTCTCTTCCTTCCTTTCTTTCTTTCTTTTTTTCTTTTTCTTTCTTCCTTTCTTCTTTCTCTTCCTCTATTTATTTATTTATTTACTTACTTACTTACTTATTTATTCTTACAGACTGGGTCTTGCTATGCCACTCAGACTGAACTTTAATTCTGGGCTCATGCAATCGTCCTGCCTCAGCTTCCTGAGTAGCTGAGATTACAGATGTGGGTCAGTGCTCCTGACTACGCACCTTTCTCTAAATCCTTGATATTCTTTTCCCACTCCTTATATTAAGTGGTACTGCTTGTTTTCTTATCTCTGAGACTCTAAAGACAATTAAAAGAGAACTGTCATGTGTACTACTGCATGTTTCCACACATTCAGAACAGACTCAGCTTTCTTTTCTGTTAATACAGAGGGATTATTGGTTTTTCCTACTAAGGAAAGCTTACCTATTTTTGCAGTCAGTCCAATATTCTCACGTATTCCATCAATGCCCCAGAAAATGGTTCTCTCTTCCATAAGTTATTTTTCTACACTGATTCCCTTCCACTAGATTATTCTAATAGCAAATAGGATGTTCTCATTCATTTATAAAGCAAACAAAAAACAAAAAGATCTTATTTGTCATCATATATAACTTTCCACTACCTTCTGCCTAGCCACACTAACTTACTTTGCCCATATTTATTTTTCTGTTCCTCAACTACATTTGGAACGCTACTACCTCAGGACCTTTGCACATTTTCTAACTTCTACTTGGAATTCCTTCCTCTTGACTGCTATGTAAATCTGCCTCTACATCACTGTCCTTTTCTTCAGGTCTTTCCTGAAATGGCATCTTATCATGAAGTCTTTTATAAGACTTTACTGTTTTCTAACTCTGCTCCTGCTGTATCTTCTCTCCTAGCCCTTATCTCTTTCTGACATATTGCCTATTTATTGTCTGGCTTTTTTTTTTTTTTTTTTTTTTACTGTAAAGTGAGTTACTTGAGAGTAGAATTTTCTTTTTAAGTTTAATATGGATACAGAAAGTGACAATTAAAGTAGAAATATGCTGTCAAAATGTTAATTGCACAGTGGAAAAACTACTAAATAAAGACAAAAAACTCAAACCGGTGCGGTGGCTCACGCCTGTAATCCTAGCACTTTGGGAGGCCGAGGTGGGTGGATCACGAGGCCAAGAGATCAAGACCATCCTGGCCAACATGGTGAAACCGTGTCTCTACTAAAAATACAAAAACAGCTGGGCGTGGTGGTGCACACCTGTAATCCCAGCTACTTGAGAGGCTGAGGCAGGAGAATGGCTTGAACCCAGGAGGCAGAGGTTGCAGTGAGCTGAGACTGCGCCACTACACTCAGGGTTGGGTGACAGAACGAAACTCCATCTCAAAAAAAAAAAGAAAATCTCATTATTAATACATATATAGTCAATTTAATTAAATTCCTATTCCAAGTCAGTGGAAAGATGGAGAGAAATGGAATTTAAAACCATAAGTTTAAAGCCAGGCACAGTGGCTCATGCCTATAATCCCAGTACTTTGGGAGGCCAAGGCAGGCAGATCACGAGTTCAGGGATTCAAGACCATTCTGACCAATATGGTTAAACCCGTCTCTACTAAAAATACAAAAATTAGCCAGACATGGTGGTGCACACCTGTAGCTGCAGCTATTTGGGAGGCTGAGGCAGGAGAGTTGCTTGAACTCAGGAGGCGGAGGTTGCAGTGAGCCAAGATCATGACACTGCACTCTAGCCTGGGAGACAGAGTGAGACTCTGTCTCAAAAAACAAATAAACAAAAAAACTGAAAAACAAACAAAAAACCAAATAAGTTTAATAATATTCAATTCTAATTCGAGTATAAGAAAATAGAAATTTCCTACACAGTTGTTATGACTATTAACTGGTAAAATCTCTTTGAAAAGCAATAGGTAGTATCTACATAATATTTCTTTCAATCAACACAGTCCACTTTTCGAACCCTATAATAAAGAAATACAAATGTTTCTATAGATGTATTTGAAATATTTAAATATTTAAAAAACAGGATGTATATACATGTGTGAATTACACAATTGAGAAAATAGTTAAAAATAAATACATTGAAGCTTGTTATGTGCCTGTAGGTCCATTTATTTGGGAGATTTGAAGTGGGAAGATCACTTGAGCTCAGGAGCTCAAAGCTGTAGTGTGTGATGATCATGCCTGTGAATAGTCACTGCATTTGAGCCTGTGCAATAGAGTGAGACCCCTATTTCTAAAAGAATAATGATAATAACCTGAGAGAAACAAGAAATGGGGAAAGGATTCCCTATTTAATAAATGGTGCTGGGAAAATTGGCTAGCCATAAGTAGAAAGCTGAAACTGGATCCTTTCCTTACTCCTTATACGAAGATTAATTCAAGATGGATTAGAGACTTAAATGTTAGACCTAATACCATAAAAACCCTAGAAGAAAACCTAGGTAATACCATTCAGGACATGGGCATGGGCAAGGACTTCATGTCTAAAACACCAAAAGCAACGGCAGCAAAAGCAAAAATTGACAAATGGGATCTAATTAAACTAAGGAGCTTCTGCACAGCAAAAGAAACTACCATCAGAGTGAACAGGCAACCTACAGAATGGGAGAAAATTTTTGCAATCTACTCATCTGACAAAGGGCTAATATCCAGAATCCACAAAGAACTCAAACAAATATACAAGAAAAAAACAAACAACCCCATCCAAAAGTGGGCAAAGGATATGAACAGACATTTCTCCAAAGAAGACTTTCATACAGCCAACAGACACATGAAAAAATGCTCATCATCACTCGCCATCAGAGAAATGCAAATCAAAACCACAATGAGATACCATCTCACACCAGTTAGAATGGCAATCATTAAAAAGTCAGGAAACAACAGGTGTTGGAGAGGATGTGAAGAAATAGGAACACTTTTACCCTGTTGGTGGGATTGTAAACTAGTTCAACCATTATGGAAAACAGTATGGCAATTCCTCAAGGATCTAGAACTAGATGTACCATATGACCCAGACATCCCACTACTGGGTATATACCCAAAGGATTATAAATCATGCTGCTATAAAGACACATGCACACGTATGTTTATTGCGGCACTATTCACAATAGCAAAGACTTGGAATGAACCCAAATGTCCATCTGTGACAGACTGGATTAAGAAAATGTGGCACATATACACCATGGAATACTATGCAGCCATAAAAAAAGATGAGTTTGCATCCTTTGTAGGGTCATGGATGCAGCTGGAAACCATCATTCTTAGCAAACTATCACAAGAACAGAAAACCTAACACCGCATGTTCTCACTCATAGGTGGGAACTGAACAATGAGATCACTTGGACTCGGGAAGGGGAACATCACACACCAGGGCCTATCATGGGGAGGGGGCAGTGGGGAGGGATTGCATTGGGAGTTATACCTGATGTAAATGATGAATTGATGGGTGCTGACGAGTTGATGGGTGCAGCACACCAACATGGCACAAGTATACATATGTAACAAACCTGCACATTATGCACATGTACCCTAGAACTTAAAGTATAATAAAAAAAAATTTTTTTAAATAAATAAATAAAAAGTGTATTTAAAGTAAGAAAGAAGGGCTGAAGGGAAGAAAGAAGAAAAGGAAAAAAAAAAAGAAGAAATGAGGGGAAAAGAATAATTATATTCTAGCTGTGGTATATTTGCAGTCATACCCAAAAATTCCAGGGCAACCCAGTTACTCTTTGCTTCGATAAGGATGACCATCTCTTCATACAGTATACTTGTATGATGGACCAAAGCCAGCTGTACAAAAGCCAAGCTGTACTTCAACTTTTGGCAGCTGAGTGGACTTTGCATATGGAAGTGTCTTTGTTCTATAATAGCAGACTCTTGCTGTGCTCAGTGCCATTTTCAGTCCAGAGCAAGGGTTTCCAGGAGGGAAGTACCACAGACATCCAGATTATTTGGCTAACATCTGCTACCAGTCTGTGTGAAGAGCCGGTATGCTCATGTCGTGACCCTGCTGTTATGTTACTCAGTCTGATGCTGGGAAGGTTGTTCCCCTGTTCAACCTCTGGAACCTAGCATAGGAATTCAGTAGAAGAGACCAAAAAAAAAAGAAAGAAAAAAAAAAACCCTATCGAATACGACTGATGGAAAAGATCAAAGTAGCAAATTGAAAACTTTCATTTGTTTCATTTGCAATAATATAAATACTTTTAATGCCTTTTAAGAACTTTCCAGTGTAAATTAATGAATGTCATCTTGTATCATTATCTAGCAGTATATTAAAAACATCAGCTTTAGGTTTAGGTGTTAGCAAGGTGTACTTGTCAGGGTTTTCCAGAGAAACAGAACCAATATGATGTGCATGAACATAAAGTTTTATTTTAAGGAACTGGCTCCTGTGATTTTGATTGGTGGTAAGTGAAAAACATCCATAGGGTGTGGCCGAGCACAATGGCTCATGCCTGTAATCCCAGCACTTTGGTAGGCCAAGGTAGAGAGATCACGAGGTCAGGAGTTCGAAACCAGCCTGGCCAACATAGTGAAAACCCATCTCTATTAAAAATACAACAAATTAGCCGGGCATGGTGGCAGGCACCTGTAATTCCAGGTACTCTGGAGGCTGAGGAAGGAGAGTTGCTTGAACCGGGAGGTGGAGGTTGCAGTAAGCCGAGATCTGCCACTGCACTGGAGCCTGGGTGACAGTATGAGACTCCGTCTCAAAAAAAAAAAAAAAAAAAAAAAAAAAAAAAAAAAATTGCAGGGTGATCTGATTAGCTAGAGATCCTGGAAATAATTGATGTCATAGTTTAAGTCCCAAGGTTATCATCTGATATAGAATCTCTCCTTGCTTGGAAAGAGGTCATTCTTTTGTTCTATTCAGGGCTTCCACTGATTGCATGAGGCATGACCACATTATGGAGGGCAGTCTGCTTTATTCGAAGTCCACCAATGTCAATTTCATTCAATGATGATGAAATTTCATCCAATTTCATCATCATTCAGAGGAACATTCAGGATGTTTTCCCACACATCTCGGCACCATAGCCTAGGCAAGTTGACACATAAAATTAACCATACAAAAGACAAAATTAATTTACAATCTTAGCTGTAATGACTACCTTTGTGATAGTTAAAAAAAAAAAAAAAACAATTAGCTAAGTATCCTTAAACCACCTAAAGGATTTATCTCTATACACTATTATGTAAAATGCTGGACCAGCTAGAATTTACAACAGGTTATATAAACCTTATCTCAGAAAAAGAAAATCTACAGTGCTAGTCTCAAATCTGGTAGCAATCCCATGCATACTAAATGTAAAGCAGAGACTATGTTGTATTTATGTAGCTTATAAATATAAACTTTCATTTTATATTTTGCTTGCTCTAAAATGACAGAAAGTCTTAGACTAGGAGGCACTATGATAGCAGATTTTTCCAGATGGAAGAGAATGGCATAATTGATTATTTGCTGCATATTAAAAGATGATATTTTGGACAAATTACTACCCACTCATTTTCTCCAGTAAAAGCTACAACTTGATTTAAAACAAGATTTTAAATGTATAGTTGCTGGCTATGTGAATAACAAGGAAAATAGCTATGTAATAAATGTGAGATTTGGTGGTTTTATGCAGATTCAGTTTGTAAACCTCATAGCATATTTTGGGCTTATGTTTGCAGTAGAATAGTAAAAAGATAGATATTCTACAAAATGGTATTATAAATTATATAAGTCAAATTCTCCATTTTACATATGAGGAGATTTACCACAGAATTGAGGTACTTTCCTTGTTCATAAACTTTTCATTGACAGAACAAGAACTAATATAATCATCTCCTGAAATTAATCTTCTGGCTGCAGAGAAATTAACTACAATTATTCATTTTCTTAGTCTATTTTGTGTTGCTATAAAAGAATATGCAAGACAGGGTAACTTATAAAGAAAATAAGTGAGCTTGGATCACAATTATGGAGGTTGAGAAGTCCAAGATTGGGCAGCCCATCTGCTGATGTTCTCCTGCTGTTTCAACTCATAGTGAAAGCACAAGGAAGGAAATGGGCATCTGCAAAGAATCCAAGCAAGAGAAGGAGCAACTGGCTTGTGAACTCACTCCCTTAAGACAGTATTAATCTATTCATGAGGATCTGCCCTGTGATCCAAACATCGCCTACTAGGTCTCACCTCCCAACACTGCCACATTGGGAATCAAATTTCAACATGCTTTTTGTCAGGGACAAATCACTTCCAAGCCATAACAACCATGTACTCACAAATATGAGTCATAATCTATTAGGGTTTTTCTTAAGTTGATCATTTTTTTCTGTATATAAAATGACACATTTCCGAATAAATTAGTATGATTTACTTCTGTCTCAGTGACTATCCTTTCTTTCTTTTATCAAAATGGTTTATTAAAATAAATGTAGTGGTAGTATTACAAATTCATTGTTTACCTTTGCATACACTGTATATACAGAACCCGCAAAAACGGATGTATTATGAAATTTTTATATTTGCATGTGCAATATCATGTAACATTATTACACAGTGTGCTTTTACCACTCAAAATTGTGTTTCTGAGTTCTACATCTATCTATATCTATGTATATAAAGATTGATCTTATATGTGATATTGTTTTACAAATAGAATTTTTCTATCTTCAGTGATTTATTATTATGAACAATCGTGCTATAAACATTCATACTCCTTTTTATTTCTGTTAAGTTGCAAGAACTTCTACGTCATTTACTCAGAAGTAGCATTTCTGGTCCTTATAATAACTTTTATTTTTTATTTATTTATTATTTTCATAGTTTTGGGGATACAGGTGGTTTTTGGTTACATGGATGAGTTCTATAGTGGTGAATTCTGATATTTTAATGAACCCATCACCCTAGTAGTGTATGCTGTACCAAATATGTAATCTTTTATTTCTCACTCCCCTCTAAACTTCTGACCTTGAGTCCCCAAAGTCCATTATATAATTCTGTATGTCTTGGAATCATCAAAGCTTAGCTTCCACTTATAAAAGAGAACATATGGTATTTGGTTTTCCATTTCTGAGTTACTTCACTTCGAATAATGGCCCCAGCTCCATTCAAGTTGCTGCAAATGTTTCATGCCTTTTTATGGCTGAGTAGTATTCCATGGTGTATATATACTACATTTTCTTTATTGATCAATCATTGGTCAGTGGGCACTTAGGTTGATTTAATATCTTTTCAATTGCTAATTGTGCTGCTATAAACGTGTGTGCATGTGTCCTTTTCATACAATGACTTCTTTTCCTTTGAATAGATACCTAGTAGTGAGATTGCTAGATCAAATGAAAGATCTACTTTTAGTTCTTTAAGGAATCTCCATACTGTTTTCCATAGTGGTTGTACTAATTTACATTCCCACAAGAAGTGTAACAGTACTTCTTTTTCACCAAATCCAACAAATATCTATTGTTTTTGACTTTTAAACTGTGGTCATTCTTGCAAGAGTAAGGTGGTATTTCACTGTGGTTTTAATTTGCATTGCCATGATAATTAGTGATGTTGAGTACACTAATGTGTTTACATATATTTAACTTCTTTGGAGAAATGTTTGTATATCTTCTTTGGAGAAATGTCTATTCATATCCTTTACCCAGTTTTTGGTGGGATTATTTGTCTTTTTTTTTTTTTTTTTTTTTCTTCTTGATTTGTTTGAGTTCCTTATAGATTCTGGATACTAGTCCTTTGTCATATGGATAGTTTGCAAATATGTCATCCTATTCTGTGGGTTGTCTGCTTACTCTGCATAGCAAAATAAATATATTTTTATCTATGCAGCAGGTTTATAGTTTAATTAGGTCCCATTTATTTATTTTTGTTTGTGTTGAATTTGCTTTTGGGGTCTTAGTCATGAATGATTTGCCTAGGCCAATGTCCAGAAGAGTTTTTCAATGTTATCTTCTACAATTTTTATGGTGTCGTCAGGTCTTAGATTTAAATCATTGATCCACCTTGAGTTGATTTTGTATAAGGGAAAAGATGAGAATCCAGTTTAATTCTTCCACAAGTGGCTTGCCAGTTACCCAGCACCATTTCTTAAATAGGGTTTCCTTTTCTCAATTTATGTTTTTGTATGCTTTATTGAAGATCAGTTGGCTACAATTATTAGGCTTTGTTTCTGAGTTCTCTTTTCTGTTCCATTGGCCTAAGTGACTGTTTTTACACCAGTGTAATGCTGTTTTGATAACTATAACTTTGTAGCGTAATTCGAATTCCAGTAACGTGATGTCTCAAGATATGTTATTTTTGCTTAGAATTACTTTGGCTATTTGGGCACTTTTTTAGTTCCATATAAATTTTAGAATTGCTTTTTTTCTAGTTCGGTGAAAAATTGTGAGGGTATTTTGATGGAAATTGCACTGAATCTATAGATTTCTTTGGACATTGTGGTCATTTTTGCAATATTGATTCTTCCCATCCATGAGCATGGGATGTGTTTGCATTTTTTTGTGTGTCATTTATGATTTCTTTGGTAGCGTTTTGTAGTTTTCCTTATAGAGAATTTCAACTTCCTTGGTTAAGTATATTCCTAGGTATTTGTGTTTTTTGCAGCGTTTGTAAAAGGGATTGAGTTCTTTATTTGATTCTTGGCTTGGTTATTGTCGGTGTATAGCAGTGCCACTGATTTGTGTACATTTATTTTGTAACCTGATATTTTACTGAATTTGTTTATCAAATCTAGGAGCTATTTGGATGAGTCTTTAGGGTTTTCTAGGTATGCAATCATATCATCAGAGAATAGTGACAGATTTCCTCATTTTAAATTTTGATGCCCTTCCTTTATTCTTTTCTCTTGCGTGATTTCTCTATCTAGGACTCCCAGTACTATGTTGAATAGAAGTCATGAAAGTTGGCATACTAGTCTTTTTCCAGTTTTCAAAAATTTAATTCTGTAAATTTTTCCCCAGTCAATATGATGTTAGTTGTGTATTTATTATATATGGTTTTTAGTGCTTTGAGATAAGTCCCTTCTATGCCTATTTCGTTGAGAGTTTTTACTACAAAGGCATACTAGGTTTTATCTAATGCTGTTTCTGTGTCTATTGAAATAATTTTGTGTTTTTTTGGTTTTTAATTTTGTTTATATGATGTGTCACATTTATTGACTTGAATATGTTAAACCATCCCTTCTTCCCTGAAATGGAACCCACTTGATCATGAAAGACTATCTTTTTGATATGTTGTTGGATGTGAGTGTTTCGTTGAAGAGTTTTGCATCTAAGTTTATCAGGGATATTAGTCTCTAGTTTCCTTCATGTTATGTGCTTTCCTGGTTTTTGTGTTAGGGTGATACTGGCTTCATAGAACTATTTAGGGAAAATTCTCTATTTCTCTATCTTTTGGAATAGTTTCATTAGGCTTGGTACCAATTATTCTTTGAATGTCGATAGATTTCAGCTCTGAATCAATCTGGTTGTAGACATTTTTTTTTTCTTGGCAATTGTTTTTTATTACTGATTCATTCTCACTGCTTGTTATTGGTCTGTTAATGGTTTCTATTTTTCCCGGTTTAATGTGGGAGGATTAGATTTATTCATTTCCTCCAGATACTCTAGTTTGTGCTTTTAAAGGTGTTCGTTGTAGCCTTGAATAATCTTTTGTATTTCTGTGGCATCAGTTGTAATATCTCCAGTTTCATTTCTAATTGAGCTTATTTGAATCTTCTCTCTTCTTTTCTTGGTTAATTTCCCTAAGGTCTATGTTTATGTTTTCAACAAACCAGTTTTTTGTGTGTGTGTGTGTCTTTTATCTTTTGTATTTTTCCAGTTTCCATTTCATTTAATTCTGCTCTGATCTTTGTGTGTGTGTTTTTCTTTTTTTTTTTTTTTTTCCTTCTGCTGGTTTTCAGTTTAGTTTGCTCCTATTTCTGTAGTTCCTGGAAGTGTGACAATAGGTTGCCATTTGTGCTGTTTCAGATTTGGGATATAGGCATTTAACGCTAAAAAAATTTCCTCTTAGCATTGCTTTTGCTGTATCCTGGAGGATTTGATAACTTGTGTCATTATTATCATTCATTTTAAATAATTTTTTAAATTTCTATCTTGATTCCATTGTTAATCCAAAAACCATTCCAGAGCAGATTATTTAATTTTCATGTATTTGCATAGTTTTGAGGGTTCCTTTTGAAGTTCATTTCCAGTTTTATTTCCCTGTTGTCTAGGAAGGTACTTGATATATAAATTTCAATTACCTTAAATTTATTAAAACTTATTTCGTGACCTATAACATGATCTTATCTTGGAGAATGTTCCAAGTGCCAATGAGAAGAATGTATATTCTACAGTTGTTGGAAAGAATTTCTGTAAATATCTGTTAAGTCCATTCATCCTAGGGTATAGTTTAAGTCTATTGATTCTTTGGTGATTTTCTGTCTTTATGATCTGTCTAGTGCTGTCAGTGGAGTATTAAAGTCCCGCACTATTATTTTATTGCTGTCTATCTCATTTATTTGGTCTAGTAGTAATTTTATTATAAATCTGGGAGCTTCAGTGTAAGTTGCATATAAATTTAGGATTGTAATATCTTCTTCTTGGACCGATTCTTTCATCATTATATAATATCCTTCTTTGTCTTTTTTTTTACTGCTATTTCTTTAAAGTCTGTTTTGTCTGATATAAGTATAGCTTCTCTTACTTAATTTTCATTTGCATTTGCATTGAATATCATTTTCTATTCTTTTACCTTGAGTTTATAGAAATCCCTATGTGTTAAGTGAGTCTCTTGAAAAGGGGGAAATTTGGTATGTGATTTTTAAAAAAATCCATTCTGTCATTCTGTATCTTTTAAGTGGAATATTTAGACTATTTACATTCAATGTTAATATTGAGATGTGAGGTACTGTTAGATTCATCATGTTAGTTGCTACCTAGATACTTTTTTTATTGTGTTATTATTTTATAGACCCTGTGAATTTTATATTTTCAGAAGGTTCTATTTGGTTTATATTGAGTTTTTGTTTCAGGATTTAGACTCATTTTAACATTTCTTGTAGAGTTGGTTTGGTAGGGGCAAATTCCTCAGCATTTTTTTGTCTGAAAAAGACTTTACTCTCCATAATTTATAAAGCTTAGTTTTTCTGGATACATAATTCTTGGTGGACAATTATTCTGTTTAAGGAGGCTAAAAATAGAATCTCAATCTCTTTTGGATTATAAGGTTTCTGCTGAGAAATATACTGTTAAACTAAGAGGTTTTCCTTATAGATTACTGATGCTTTTGTCTCATAGTTGTTAGAACTATTTCCTTCATTTGGAATTTATATAATCTGATAACTATGTTCCTTGGTGATGATCTTTTTGCAATGAATTTCCCAGGAGTTCTTTTGTCCTCCTTTATTTGGAGACCTAAATAACTTGCAAGGTCAGGGAAGATTTTGTCAAGCAGTCCCTCAAATAACTTTTCCAAATTTTAGCCCTTTCTTCTCCCTCAAGAATGCCAATTATTTTCGGTTTGGCCAGTTTACGTAACTGCATTTCATGGAAACTTTGTTCATTTATTTTGATTATTTTTTTTTCTTTATCTTTGTCTGATTGGCTTAATTCAAAGGGCTTGGCTTCAAGACCTGAAATTCTTTCTTCTACTTGTTTTAATCTATTGTTTAAATTTTCCATGGAATTTTGTATTTTACTCAGTGTGTCTTTCCTTTCCAGAAGTTCTCATTGGTTTTTCTTTTTGATATCTACCTCTCTGGGAAAATTTAATTCATATACTATTTTTTTAATTCCTTTATGTTGCTTTTCACCTTTCTCTGCTATCTCCATGAGTAGCTTAATAACAAACCTGCTTGTCATATTACCAGAATTCTTGTCTGGTTCCTTCTTATTTGGGTAGATTATTTCTTCAAATTGTTTTTGAATTTATTTTTTGATATGACTTCTTTTTTTCTAATTTCTTTTCTCCCCTCTTAAGGATGTGATTTTAATATTTATAGTTTGCTATGGCTTAATTTGGTTCTTCGTGCTTTTAGGGGTGAAGACTGTATGGGTTCCTTGGTTATAGTCTTTATGTACTGGCTTTACCAGATGCTCTCTGTAGTAGTTATGTACTTAGTGTGTGGGCAAGTTCACTGTCTTCTATAGGGTTGAAATGGCAAGAATGTCTTGAAGCTTATTTCATTCCCCCATTGTGTGTACTTTTTTATGTATTTTATTTTTCCTCAATATTTTATTTAGTGATTTGATGGTTCAGGTTTCAGGCCAGCAGGGGAGGCATCCCTGGGCAGGAACCAGTGCAGCTAAAGCAGGTACGTATATGTAATACTCAATGGTGGTCAGAGAACTCAACCTTAATGAAGGTGGATGGGGTGTTCTTGGTTAGATGCAAGGTGAGAGGTACCTCAGCTCCCTTGCCAGACCAGCAGGACAGCTATTCACCTCCGAGTCTCACTCCTATCCCAGTGTTCAGGCTATTCAGATCAGACAGGCACTAATTTTTGTCTATAGAAATTTTGATGTTCCAAGTAGAGAGGAATTGTGACTCTGCCTCTTGTGCAAGCCTGAACCTGGGAAGGGCTCCCCCTGTGGCGATGCAATCACCCTGAATTGCTCCTGGAAAGTTATCTATAGGCTGACTGTCTGGGGGGACATGCAGACTCTCCCTGGTGTGCCCAGCACTGCAAATGTGTCTCCACTGAAAGAAACTTCCTACCAGCAGAAAGATCTGAGACTCAAGGCCTGCCATCCATATCCTTTTGTCCCACAGGCTGCTTCCTGATGCAATGCTCTCCCTCTCCCGCTAGGAGTAGGAGTTCCTGAGAGCCAGACTACAGTAATTGCTGTTGCTTTTCTGGGTCCAGCTACCCAGTGTGACTACCACACTCCAGGCTGGTGCTGGAAAGTGTCTACAAGGAATCCAGTGGTGTGATCTGTCTTCAAGTCTCTCAGGAGTGGGTACTAGCACCAGTTCTGATGTGGGTGGAAGGGGAGTAACATACAGTCAGTGAGATTCCTTGGTTGCATATAGGCTTAGTGTGCTGGTTTTCTTGAATGCTGGTTATAAGAGTAGTGAACTTGTCATGTGGACAGACTTGGGACCTCTGCTTAGCCAGGGTGTTACAGGTACTGGTGATAGCTGAGATCAGGAGCCATTTTCTCCTTCCTAGGCACAGTGTTAGGCTACTAAAGATGCTATAATGGACTGTTGGTTTCTAGACAGGAGGTGATGCTTGCAAAACAACATCAGCTTCAGTAGTAGCAGTGAGATTTGAGCTTGCCCTAAGGTGTCCAGGGGAAGTATTCTGGTTTCTCAGATTATGAGTGGTGCTATAAAGCTCCTAAAGGTTTATGTCTTTTGTGTTAACCTACCAGGGTGGGTGGAAGGGCACAACCAGGTGGTGGCAGGGTTAGGCAGGTCTGTGTTCTAACTCTCCGTGAGAGGGGAAAGCCGCAGCCCCTGTAAGGGTCAGCTATTGGTTCTCAGGCCACTTGAGTAAGATTCTAGAAAGGAGTAGAACTGCCTCTGCTACACAGAAGAGTTCATAAAGGCAGTACAGACTAGTAGGTGGCAGCAAGCCTCACCCAACTCCCATGCAGTTGGCAAGGCTGATCTCACTCCAGCAGCGCTCAGCTAACAACACTGGGTGAAGATCCAGACAGCCTGTGTACAGATCTCAGACCTGCCCCAGACTGTAACCTTTCCCTCCAGAGATAACAAAGGTGGCTATCAGTCCACAGTCCTCCCCATCTGCCAGCAGGCCAGGCACCCAGCACCTACACTATTGTCTACAGCACACTTCCTGCTCATCCCTCAGGTTCTAGTCAAGGGAGTTGGTCCCCACATGAGATTACATCACAAAATCCATTTGGGAGCATGTTTTACCCTGCAACTACTCCCTGAGCTAGTCGGCTGGCTTCCCCAAGGACTCCTGTGAAATATAATCAAGAATGGCTTCCTTCATTCCATGCTGGATACGTGGAATACCTGCAAGACCTGTCTTGCTGCTGCTTCTACTTTTGTATTTCTCACTGCTCCCTGAATCAGTTCTAGCTCTTGGTAGGGTTAAGGTCTTCTCCCTTGGCCTGAATTCTTAGGTTCCCTGGTGGGAATGTATATCCTGAAGGCGGTCTCTCCCCATCTCACACTCTGAGGACTTACAGATTTTCGCCTGTCTCATAGAGTAGGCAGTAGCCTGCTGCTGCCTTCAAAAGGTTTGTGGATTCTTTCTTTCTTTCTTTTTTTTTTTTTTTTTTTTCTGTTAAGTTCCTGCGTTGCATCTTGGAAAAAAGTTCATATTGTGAATGTCTACACACTATTTTGTCTGTCCAAGTGACAGAGGCATGCTAACACTGCCTCCAATCTGCCATCATGTAAAAAAACAAAACCAAAAGCTTTACATTAAAACTGGATCCTACCAAAAATATCTCTAAGGTGATTGTCAACAATTTGTATTGTCTTCATTAATCCACATGCTTGCCAAAATTAATATTAGCAAGTAATTTTTAATTATTTGATACACTGATGATATTGTCTTGTGTATTTTAACTTTTTTCATATATAATATCTAATATACATATAATAAAATGTATATGTCACAATCGTAGTTTGCTTAATTTGCACAAATTGAACACACGTGTGCAACCAACAATCATAACTCAGATTAAGAAATAAAATACTACTACTATTTTAATTACCACCTCATGCTTCCTTCCAGACACTACCTATCTCAAGTGTTACCGTAGTCTTAGTTTCAAGTACATTTATTTTACCTAAATCATTCTTTATATAAATTGTGGCTTACAGTCAATATTCTATTGTGTCTGACTTCTTTTGCTTAGCATTTTGTTAGTGAGATTAGTCTTCAGAGTTGTACACAGATAATGTATTCTAAGTTTTAGTAGTCACGTTTTATAGCATTTCATTGTATCTATATACCAGATTTTATTTATACATTCAAATTTGATGGGAATGAAGTATATTTTGGGGAAGTGAGTGCTATTATAAATAGTGTAGCTATAAGCATTTTAGTAAATATAATTTAATTAACAGGTGTATTAATTCAGTTGGTCTATATATCTTCAAATGCACGTAGGGGGCCACAGGATACACACATGTTCAAATTTAGAAGATAATGAAAAATTTTTTTCCAGAATCATTGTTCAAATGTATACTCTCACCAGCAGTGTATGAAATATTGGACGTGCATGTCCCTGCCAAAATTTGGAATTGTCATTCATTTTCATTTTAGCCATTCTTGTTTGTGCAAATTTATATCATTTCACTGGTGGCTGAGGGAGTTAAACATCTTTTAAAATGATGCTTATTGTCCATTTAAATATGCTTTAATGTGAAATACTCATTTCTTCTGGCTGCTTTTTGGATCATTTATCATTTTCTTGTTCATTTGTTGTATGAAATAAATCAATATAAATACAGTGATCATCTTTCATTAACTAGTAGCTTGTCTTTTTACTTCCTTAACTGTAATTTTTGAAGAACAAATGTTCTCAATTTTATTATAGCCTATGTTTTCCTATAGCAAATTGTGCTAAGTGAAACATGTTTTAAAACTATCAATTCCACATTATTATCATAAACCTGTTTCTCTATAGCCCCCCCTAAAATATTTATTGTTTTAATTTTCTAAGTATATGTGCAATCACTTTGAATATAATCAATAGTATAACTTAGAATATATGAAATAAACATTGATAGAAGTAAATTAAATACAGATATTCTATAATTCTGGTGGGGGGATTTTAACACATTTTCCTCAACAGCTAATACAACCAGTCAGTGTGGCTATAAAATGTGTGAACAAAACAATTATTAAATTTGATCTAATAGGCATTTATGGGACACTTTACATAACTGCATTCTTTTCCATTGTTTATGCAACATTTACCAATTTGACTTACAGAGAAAATGACCAACAATTTCAAAATATTAAAATCATTTGTGTTTTTTTCAGAACTTAAACCAAAATCGGATTTAAGCTAAAAATAAACAAGTAGATAACCAGAAAAAAAAAAAAAAAAAAACTATTTGCAGAGTAAAATGTATGCATTGCTAAATAATAGTAAAGCTAAATAACCATATAAAAATTTTAAAAATATTTGAACATAATGATAATATGGGAGCCATGGCATATTCTCTCTTGTATGATGCAGCTATAGTCATGCTTAGTGATACTTTGATAGCCTTAAACATATACACTAGAGAAGAAAAATCAGAAGAAAATTAATGACTTAAATGTCCATTTCAAAAAGTTAGAAAAATAACAGGAAAATCAAATCTGAAGAACAAAGAAGAAATAATCCAACCTAGAATAAGAGTCAATAAAATAGAAAACAAACATAAAATAGAGCAACTCAAGAAAGCTAGCCATAGTCCGTCTAAAATGATTCATTAAATTAATAAATTTAAAGCAAGATGATAGGGACTAAATAGAGAAGATGTTTCCAAAATCAGATGTTTCCAATTCTTCCAAAAAAGAATATCAAAGAAGCATATCATCTCAAATCTTCCTGACAAACTTAAAGTAACAAGTGAACATTGTGAGCAACTAAACATTACGTTTGATAGTTTGAATAATGTAGATTAATTCTCCAAATAATTACCCTACCGAAGACTACTGGAGAAGAAATATAAGACATGAAGATTCTGATATCATTAAAACATTATAAAGGCATTTAAAAAAAAAAAAAAAAAAACTTTTAATACAGAAAGACCAAAGGTATGATGGACCCAGTGGTGAATTTTTCTTAAATATGTTTTCCTTAAAAAAAATTAAAGAATAAATGATGTTAATCTTACACAAGTCATCTCAGGGAGTAGAAAATAATTGGAAACTTACATTTTGAGACTAATGAATCCCTGCGTCTGTAACAGTGACTGAAACTTGGCCGAGCCATTAACATCAACATATTTCTCCTATTTTTGAAAAATTGACTTAAAATTATATCTCATGTAATTGTTTGCTTTATTATTTTGACTACAGCTGTAACTAAATTATCTTTGTTACTACCATTATTATTCCTGTAATTTTTCTTTAATTGATAACAGTTGTATTTTATATTTGTTTCTAAAGCAATGACATACATAAAAGCAACAAGGACATTATTTTATAATTATTTTGAGAGTGTCTGAAATGATTGGAGTGATTTTCAAGAATGAATACTTCTGGTCTGGAAAAGAAGGAAGAAATTCTAAACTTGCAAAAAACATTACTTGCAGGGCACTGTGAAAACCAAAAACCGTGGTGTAGGAGTTCCCCTGCCTGCAATGTAATGCTAGTTCCTACTGAACTTCCAGATATTCAGTTTAGATCTATAAAATGTAAGAAATGGCATTATATTCCTCAAAGAATTGTTTTTGAAGAATTGTGAGATGATTATAAATTCCTCAGAACAGTGCCTGACTTTAGTATGTGCTTGATATCAGATATTATTTGTTATTGATAACTCATGAGTAAATAAGACAGGGTGTAATAAGAGGTAGTTTTAAATGCAGGGTAAGTGTATGTGTAAGCAGCTGCACAAAGATCTCTTTATGAAGTGCAATGTGGGAGTTTTCATCCATTTAAGGAGTTGTAGGTGTGATTTCTATGGAATATAGATTGCTCACAAGTGAGGCTTTAAAAGCTTGGGCAATGACTGGTTCTAGACACAGAAGACTATCTTATTTTTGTAAGCAATGCATTGAGGGTAATGTCCTGTGTGTGTCTGAGTACCTCTACCATGTAGGTTTGTAGAGTAGCTCAAGGACCGTGAGACTGAGGAAGGTCAATGCTGAGCGAACATTTGTGACATGGGACAAAGAAAACAAGAAGATGCCTTAAGACTGGATCCCTTATGAATTTTTTTTTTCTGTTTCTTCCACTTTTTTATAAAGATTGAACGGAAGGATTGACCTGAGCTTCTCTATTTGAGAAAGAATAACACTGATCTGGCACAGTGATTGTATAGTGATACATAACAAGATGACAAGTTTACACACAAAATTGCAGAAAATCTGCAGCTTCTTAAGTTTCTGTGTTAAGCCTCTTGAGCTTCAAGGCACCAGGGATTGTGGGAGAGCATTTAACTTACCAATGAACTTACTCTAGTCTCCGGGTTTTAAAACAATCTCTCTTTCTCTGGTCTATGAGCCTGTCTCCTTTGGAGAACTTCTTATTTTTGTTCTGTTTCTGGTTTGTTTTGTCTGGGTTTTAAGACGCACGTAAATAATAGGAGGCTTGCCTGGTTTTGTTTGTACCTAGAGAGTAATGTTGATATTTCAACACTGGTCTTTGCTTTGTCTTCTGTGCAGTGATGACTCCCTACAGTGAGACGAATAGTCTGGCCAGGTCTGTGGGTAATGTGCATTCTTGCCCTTGAAAAATGGAAAACTTAAGGTGTTGCAGTCTTACGATTCAGGCAAGAACTGTGATACTCTGTTGTTAACATGCTTTGACCTGCAGACCTCTGAATGCACACTCTTCATGCTGTCTTTGCATAAAGAGTTGTTGCTTACTAGCTTTTTTTGGTTAATGTCCACTGCCCCTATCCAGAGGGCTTTCAACTCAGTGACTCTCCTAATCACCCACAAAAATATGGGATTTTTGTATCCACTAAATACCAAAAATCTATTAAGACAGGGAATTCTCATTCTTTTTGTCTACGCATGCAATACACGTAATATTTTCTTTTTTATAACTATGCTTTTGGCCTAAGGCCACACTGGTTGACCCTTACAATTATGGTTAGGTTTTCAGTTAACCTAATGAACACCCATCCTCTTCAGAATTTTAATTTGCAGTCTGTAGCCAAGATACAATCAATCTGACTGCATAGTTCCCTCACTTTGTTTCCTATAATTTTCTCACCCTTCTGACTTTCAGAAGAAAAAGCACAGGATTTCTCTGCTTCCAGGAAGAATGAGGGCTGCTCATTCCATAATACATTGTAGTGTTTAGCTGTGTTATATGATAAAACTGAACATTCAAGCAGTCAGGGCTGCCTCTTGTATAAAAAGCTTAAATATTTTAAAGAAGTTTTAAATCGCTTTTTACAAAAATGTATGACCTGTTGCATTTCAAGTATTTTCTAGGGCTCTGGTGTCTAATACAATAGTTACTACTCACAAGTGACCATTTAGTAATTGAAAGGCAGATTGTTGAAATTGATACGTGTCATGAGTGTAAAATATACGCCACATGTTACAGACTTGTAAAAAACATAATATAAAATAGCTGGATAATATTTTTGTTGAAATGAAATTTTTTTGTATAAATTTGGTTTAATATAATTAATTTAATGTTTCTTTTTAGTTTTGAGAATTATGCCTTCCAGACAATTTAACATTATCTGTGTGACTCACATTATATGTCTCTTGGACAGTGCTATTCTAGGGACTGAAATGAGCCATCTGTGTGCTAAATCTGAACATTAACTCCTCATTTCTCTTTCATTTCCTCTGTAACAAATCTAATTTCTCTCATGGCTTCCTCTGACAGAATGAATACCTGGAAAAGAAGAAAAGCACATGAACTTTTTTTATTGATATATTTTTCTCGTTTTGAATATGGGCAAGAGGATTTTAAGGGCAAATAGAGTGCCAGGAATTCCCTACAAAGTTTCCATCAGGAATTTAATTCTTCGAAGGAAAAAGAGCACTGGTGGAAGGAGAATCCTTACTGAAAAATATTCAGTGGCACACACTGAAAGAAAATAAGCATGTAAGGGAGCATATTGGCTATGGCTGTTTGATGCCTTGGCCCAAAGCAAGAAGACAAAATATTTATATTCCATTCATCTTCATTTGTTTTAAATTGAGGTCTAATTTACAAATATGTAAAATTAATTATTAATTATTTTAACACATACAATTAAGTGTCATTTGGTTCATTCACAAGATTGTGGAGCGTCTGTCTGCTTCCAAGACACTCTTATCATCCCAAAATGTTTTGAAAGTGGGCAAACTCCTACTCATAAGAATTCTTGTTTGCAGGCCAGGCGCAGTGACTTACACCTGCAATCTCAGCAATACGAGTGGCTGATGCAGGAGGACGCTTGAGCCCAGGAGTTTGACACCAGCGTGGCTGGTATAACAAGACCCTGTCTCAAAAAGAAGAAGAAGGAGAAGGAGAAGGAAAAGGAGAAGGAGAAGGGGAAGAAAGAGGAGGAGGAGGAGGAGGAAGAAGAAGAAGAAGTAAAAGAAGAAGAAGAAGAAGGAGAAGAAGAAAGAAGAAGAAGAAGAAAAAGAAGAAGAAGAAACTATAAAAAGGATTCCTGTTTACTAATGGGATTGCACTTTTTGGTTTTGATTATGAGAGTGGCATAACTGAAGTCGCTTTCTATCCGGCCAATGTTAGCAGCTAAGAGAACAGTGTACTCGCCACTCTCCTCATTCACTCTTCAGGCTGCATAGTCCCACAGCCTGAATTTTTCCTTTGGAAAAGCTGTTCTTATTACTGCCATCTTGACTCTCTCTGTTCTGTGCAATCAAAACTGTAAATATCTTCAGAGTAATTTTTAGTTAGTCTAGAAAATAAAATGAATTATTGGTCTTCCAGCTTTGTCTACTGTTTATTGTGTTTATTTTAATACCTCTTCCCTGCTTCCATTGTACCTCTGCTTGACCCTTAAGGCTCCTATGTGTTAGGTCACCAATTTATACATATACTATGTATTAGGTCACCACTTTTGTACACTTTTATATATAGCATTTAGTCTCATGCTTTGTATACTAAAGAGAACAGTACATATAAATACAAGAAATGAATAAATATATATTCTGAAAGTAAATGTCCTTATTGTAAAAAAAAGAACAAGCTGCTTATGAAGATAATTATTAAAACTGCTATATTATTAATTATGTGCAAAAATGACAAGATAATACTTTTGCTTACAATTATCAATCAATTCTACTATCATTTACATCGATGAAAATTCAAATATCATTTACTTTTTTTTTTTCTGAAACAGGGTCTCCCTGTATTGCCCAGGCTGGGGTGCAGTGACACGGTTCACTATAACCTCAAACTCTTGGGCTTCAGTGATCCTCCCACCTCAGCCTCTCAAGTTGCTAGGACCACAGATGTGCACCGCCATGTCTGGCTAATTTTTTATTTTTATAGTTTGTTGAGATAGGGGTCTCATTATGTTGCCACAGCCGATCTCAAACTCCCAACCTCAGGTGATCCCACTTTGGCCTCCCAAAGTACTGGGATTACATGTATGAGCCATGGCATCAAGCTTATTTACATTATTTTTTACTCATCTTATTGTTAACAGAGTTTCTACCTTTATACTCTACCTTTATTCCCAGTATCTGACATTTAATATTCAAACTTACATTTAATAAGGATTTTATTGATTCAATAAAAGTTAAAAATTGTCAGTTTTATAGACAAACTGCCATTTAAAATGTGTAGAAATTTGCTGTGAGTTCTTCTATTTCAAAGTTCACAGAATAGAAAACAATATTAAAAATAATAAGCTAGGCCGAGACAGGCGGATCACGAGGTCAGGAGATCGAGATCATCCTGGCTAACATGGTGAAACCCTGTCTCTACCAAAAAATATAAAAAAACTAGCCGGGCGAGGTGGCGGGCCCCTGTAGTCCCAGCTCCTCGGGAGGCTGAGGCAGGAGAATGGCGTGAACCCGGGAGACGGAGCTTGCAGTGAGCTGATATCCGGCCACTGCACCCCAGCCTGGGCGACAGAGCGAGACTCCGTCTCAAAAAATAATAATAATAATAAAAAAAAGCTATATTATTTATGAACAATTTATTTGAAAATGATGCTATAGAAAATGACATGAATTTCAAACTAAATGCAAGTATATCTTAGAGATATTATGGGTTTGGTTCCAGACCACCACAATAAAGCACAATTTTGGTTTTCCAGTGCATATAAAGGTTATGTTTACACTATAGTCTATTAAGTGTGAAATAATGTTATGTCTAAAAACCAATGTATATACCTTAATTTAAAAAAAGTTTCCTGCTGAAAAATGCTGGCACAGAGACAGAAAGTGCCCACAGGCTTTTGGAAAGTGGAGTCAATAGACTTGCTCAGAGCGGGGTTGCCACAACCCCTGAACTTTTAAAAAACATAGTGTCTATAAAATGCAGTAAAGCAAAGCACAAGAATACTAAGTATTCCTGAAATTTCAATCCTTTGGCTTCAAAATAAGGATAATTAATACAGTCATAAGTTGATAAAAGGGCACAAAAGTGAATTGCTTAAGGGATAACACAAATTCCATTTGAAATGAATTATTAATGTATCAAAATATTATATTACAGAAAGAAAGGTAAATTGTAATCATTTGGTGTTCAAAAAATAACTTGAAGAAATAAATGCTGTTTGTGAAGAGCAGTAAATAGAAAAATTATGAAAGTTATGAAACTGAAAAGGGTATAGTGACGAAAAAATATTACTTATTTCTAGAGAAATGGAATGTTTTATGACTAGTGATTGCTGAGTTTAAAAAGTATATTCCTGCAACTTAAAATCACTGAATTGTGAAGCTTGTGAATTAACACAGGATATACAAATAACTTTAGGAAATAAGAGCTGAATCTTTTAAAAATCCTCTTAAAATATTCATAAATATATACAGATTTTTAAGTTCCTAAGTAATGCATGAACACAGTAATGTAAAACGATCAACCACACCCTCCAGTTTAGCAAAAAAGCACATGCTTTAGCCACTCGCAGTCAGTTATGAATTGAGATTAACATAGAAGGTAAATAATTTGGGCTATACATAAAAATTAACCAATTAGATAAGAGCTCTGGAAAGTATGAAGGACAGATAAGTTAACTCACTAAACGGTAAAAAGCAGGTACCATTATACTCAATGCTAAAAGCAGATTCTGAAACATTCTTAAAATAATATTTCTACTAAAACAGAAGGCTGCATCCATCCACACCTAGAGAGGTTGCATAAGTGACAAGTGACGGATCACAACAGCAGGCCTTCACAGACCAAATGCCACCCCAGAAACATGTTCAGACACACAGGATCAGACATACACACACACATTGGGCCAGGAGAAGGTCACAGAACTGTGGGCTTAATGTCAGATGTCACTCCAGAATCTGTGGGAGAGGGTTGTGCTGTCTGTGGCTGGATCCATCCACAAGAAAGGGGGATTATCCATGCCATAATGAAAAGCAGCCTAAGTACCAACCCCAAGAGCACACGTCAGCCTTCACTCACTGCGTGGATGCTGCAATGCATCACGCAGCTATGCTTTCAGCAATGAAGGGCTTTCTATGCCAGCTTCTGGGAGCAACCTTCCCTGGTAATCCATCGGAAATTCTTCAGCTGAGAATAATCACCTTGACCAGGGGCATGTCCACTTTCCAGTAAAGCCAAAATCTGATGGCTAATTGATGAATCATATCAAGGCCTGTTACTTATACACAGAAACTATTTTAAATGCTTTAACATCTCTGTTTTCCTCAAATTCATGTACTACTTAACTATTTTCCATTGCACATTACTCGAGATAAAATTCAAAGCATGTTCTGACAGTGGATAGTCATTTTACTGATCATTATAGAAAGAACTTAAAGCTGTGATTGATGCACTGAAGAACAAGATGTATCATGAATTTCAGGCTCTTCAGTTATAACAAGTGTGAAAAATTAATCTTGTGACCAACAGACTTAAGCAATCAAAATTATTTTCCTCTGAATTGTTCATTCAGGTAAAGAGCCAGAGATGTTTAGAAACAGGAATTTCGTATAACCTTCATTTTAAAATCTTATTCCCTATGAGATATCAAGCAGGAATTTTTTATACAAACACGTTAATGTTTATCTTGTAAAATATTTCATGCTATGAGCAAGAAAATATGTACTTTTTTCTTTTTGCTTTCAAACAACTAAGAATGCTATCAAAGATGTGCTACACTTTTAATTTCTAAATATATTCTGAATTCATGTCATGCATTTATGATTGAATCCGAAAAACACAGAAAAAGTTTATTTGAACAGAGAAAGTTTAAAATAAAAGAGTTATTAAAAGGGGATTAGAATAATTGGGAATTGCTTATGTGGAGGAAAAGAGAGGACTCTAAAGGCTACTCTAGGTTTGAACACAGGCATAGAAGGAAGGAACACATTTTGAAGAGGAGAATCCTCAGGTACGATGGGGATCAGATCAGACCTCTTTGGAGAGGATCATTGAAATACACAGAATGGTGAAGTTTTCCATAGTTTTTGGTCAGAGCTGCAGCTGGTAGGTGTAAAATTACCTGCTGGTACTCTAATAAAATTTTGCAGCCAAGTTACTTGTGTGCATTGCTGTAGACTTGCTGGAAAGTTCACTGAAAGCACTGACTAAATTCACCAGAAAGCTTCTGGGAATCCTGAGCACTTGGGGTGAGGGCTTGTTGTCTACAGACTTGGAAGGTTCAGGTTACCTCTGGCCATAATCCAGGTTGGGAGGGGTAAGTTGAGAGAATATGGGGAAATTGCTGTTTGTTGTTGTCCACCAGGATATTGCTAAATCACACACAAAGAATAGACTAGAAACACAACTAGAACAGTACATCTATAGGAACCAGATGTATTAGTCCATTCTCGTGCTTCTGTGGAGAAATAACTGAGACTGGGTAATTTATATTAAAAAAAATAAAAAGAGCTATAATTGACTCACAGTTTTGTATTGCTGGAGAGGGTTCAGGAAACTACAGTCATGGCGGAAGGCAAAGGAAAGGCAAGCACCTTCTTCATAGGGTGGCAGGATGGAATGAGTCTAAGCAGGGGAAATACCAGATACTTACAAAACTATTAGATCTTGTGAGACTCGCTCATTATCAGGAGAACAGCCTGGGGGAAACTGCCCCCGTGATTGAATTACCTCCACCTGATTCCCCACTTCGACACAAGGGGATTATAGGAATTACAATTGAAGGTGAGATTTGGGTAGGGACACAAAGCCAAACCATATCACCCTGCAAATAAAATCCTTTAGCATTCGCGACTGTCAAGGCTTAACATTGTGCTGGTTGGCTATATATATATATATACATATAGCCAACATATATATATATATATATATATATATATGTTTACAAGGTGCAGATACATTGTTACCAAGCAGAGAGTCCATCAGTTAATAACTAACACAGCCCCTCTGGCTATTCAATTACTCAGCTTCCATATATACCAGTCTACACATATTTAAACTTCTCTACATAAGCAAACAAGTCTATGCTTCTGCCTAAAAAGCTATAACCACTCTATTAGTCCATTCTCACAGTACTATAAAAGTACTACCTTAGACTGGGTAATTTATAAAGGAAAGAGGTTTAATTGACTTACAGTTCCCCACGGCCGGGGAAGCCTCAGGAAACTTACAATCATGGTGGAAGGTGAATGGAATGCAAGCACCCTCTTCACAAGGTAGCAGGAAAGACAAGAAGGAGGAACTTCTAAACACTTACAAAACCATCATATCTTCTGAGAACTGACTCACTATCATGAGAACAGCAGGAAGGAAACCACTCCCATGCTCTAATCACTTCCCTCTCTCTACACGTGGGGATTACAGGTCCCTCCCTTGACACGTGGGAACTACAATTGATGATGAGATTTGGGTGAGGACACAGCCAAATCATATCAGCGATCCTCACTGTTTTTTCACAATAAAAAGATACAATGTCTTAGTTGGCATTGTAGTTATTGCTGTGGCTACATTGCTGTAGTGCCCCAAATTCTGTTAACAGTGCTAACCTACTTCACCTAAATTCTAAATTGATAGTTACCCTTTAATGACTTTTCTATTATTTTTTAAATGGGAAGAAGAGAGAGAAGAAAAATGATTGCTGTATGCAAATAAACACATAGATATGGAAATCAAAGAATATGAACAGCTAGTACAGTCTCTATTTCTTTAATTGAAAAATATAGTATCTATGGCTTTTTTTTTTTTTTTTTGAGATGGAGTTTCACTCTTGTTGTCCAGGCTGGGGTGCAATGGCACAATTGCAGCTTACTGCAACCTCTGCTTCCCAGGTTCAAGCAATTCTTCTGCCTCAGCCTTCCGAGTAGCTGGGATTAGAGGCATGCACCACCACGCCTGGCTAATTGTGTATTTTTAATGGAGACGGGGTTTCTCCCTGTTGTTCAGGCTGGTCTCATACTCCCAACCTCAGATGATCTACCCACCTTGGCCTCCCAAAATGCTAGGATTATAGGCATGAGCCACCACACCCGGCTATGCCTTCTTTTTTAACTATCTGTTAGATATTTCCCTTACATTCCTCAAAAACATCAACTGACTCTGAGATTCTTTATCCAAAAGAGTAACTGAAACCTGAATCCTAGATTAGTTTGAGTCTTCATATCTTGCTTGTTTGATGGCAAAAGTCTTCATATCCTGCTTGTTTGCTGCAATTTTCCTTTTAACTTTATTACTTGGCATGGAAAAATTAAGTCACCAAAAGAATACGCTGGGGTCCTATCATTGTGCTATTTGCATGTTCTTCCCCTTAGTAATAAAAATCAATTATTCCAGCAAGTAGAGTGTTCTGTCTGTTGATTTAGTGGCATAAGGAGCCAGTATCTTGGCTATATCTCTTCTTTAAGTTCAATAAAAGTCTTATTGTGTCCTGAAAGAAGAATTCTCTATTTGGCAACAAAGACATTCAAACCAGCAAAAGAACAGTTCAAAGTGGCCAGAGCAGAAGAAAAAAGAAATCTGCAAACTGGTTATTAGGTGTAATCTTGAGAAAAGTCACTTCTAATATTTATCCTTGATTTCCAGAATTGTTCTGGAAATTTTTCCAGTACAATTCTAAGATCCATGTCTGTAATCAATTCTGTAGTGGTTGGAATCCAATAAATATAAAGTAATGTAATGTAATGAGAAACATTAATATAAACAATTGCTAGCAAGAAATTAACATAACAAGAAATTGTCAAAACAAAAATTATAAACGAAACCATAAGGATAAACACTGTACCGAAAGAAAAAAGAATCTGTAAAGAAAAAAATGCTCCCCAAGATTGGGATTTAGATTTCACTGGATAAGGTGTGGCTGAAGCCGCTTAAGATGGTGAAGAAGCTAGCTAACAGTCTCTTGCAAGAGGTGGTCCATAGTCTGCAAGGTAATATGATAAGCAAAGAACAGCCTCTGGAATGCTGGAAAATTAGCTACCAAGCTCCTTGTGGGGATTACTGTTAACTTGTTTGAAATTCAATAATGGAACTAATTTTCTTGCCAAAGAGTTGCTGTGAAGACTCCTGAGAAGGGTGTTTTGAGGGTGAGAGCTAGGCAGGAAGCAGAGATGACCATGGAACTCAATAGCTGATTGTAGAAGTTCAACTGAATTTGCAATCCTAAATGTTACACAGGAGCACTAATTACTACCAGAAACTATGTGAAAGAGAGGTATGTGTTCTACAGAAAGTTGTTCATAAGGAGTTGATACTTGCTGCTGGCTGCAGGATTACTGTTGGAAAAAAAAGCCACTTACTCTGCAAAGGCACAGTTAGATGAGCATACCAGAAGAGGAGAGAAAAAAAAATTTGCTCTCCTGCTGTCCTGTCAGTATTGTCTGTCAACAAGGATATTTTCTGGATGGCAAAGAATAAATATTAGAAAGTCCTGCTTCATTATCAAAGAACAGATCGAAAGATCAAATTTGAAGCTGAAAAAAAATGCAATGATAATTGGTACCACATATTCTAAACAAAGATCACTTTTGCTACTGCAAAGATTATTAGTATATTGAAATCACTTTATAGAATCATTTCCAAGTTATCCTACAATCTCAGAAAATGTGACTCAAAATAAAATAATGCTTTCATTTATGTCACGTTCTTCAGCCAGTGATTCTTAAAAATTATTTCTGTACCTATGGCAATCTCTTAAAAATAATGATTGGGTTATCAAAGTTGATTTGATTTGGCATATCTGTATAACTTCTTAAATAAAATATTCAAAATTTATAGTAGATTATTCTAACTAAATGCAAATTATTTGTCCAATTTGATTTTATTCAACTGTGTATATAATATAATAGAAAAATCATATAGTTAAAATACTCAAAATTATTATAGTCAATATTCGGAGGAGGTCACAGCAAAAAATTATAAATAGAGATAACAAAATTAGGTCTAAATAATGTGAATTCAAATACATGTACTTGAAAATTACATTTGAAACTTAACAACTCATAATATAGAGATTTTATTGGCCAGGAAGGTTTTTCAGTATAATCACTTCAGTTATACAAAATTAACACCTGGTTTGCGTAACTAAAGCCATCTGTATATGCTGGCAATTGGAGACCACGAATGGTTCAATAACTGGGGCAGCTAAAGATACTATGTCTGTAATCAATTCTGTAGTAGTAAGACTCCTGATCACTGCAAAACACTTGCCCTACACACATACTGAAAAACAACATTTTTGACAGCCCCAAATCAGTGGAAATGTATTCCTGAAGTCAATGTTTCATGTCAGTAGGGGGAAGCCTGATCATCATAAATTTTGTATTCAAGAATTGCATTTATCATTTCTTTTCTTCCTTCTATCTTTCTAATTTATACCTGATTTGTGGTCACTTTCATACGAATGTTAACCTTCATGTGTATTCATAAGAAAAAGGAGAATGTGTGGCACAAATAGACATACGTTAAAATATTCTCTTATTGGTAACTTTTATTGTGTCTATCTATCTTGCTTAAAGTTTTGTCATTAAATAAACTGTTGTATATGGTATAATAGTGGGAAAAAAATTACATACCTATTTTTTAATAATGAAAGAAAAAGGCCGGGCGCGGTGGCTCAAGCCTGTCATCCCAGCACTTTGGGAGGCCGAGACGGGCGGATCACGAGGTCAGGAGATCGAGACCATCCTGGCTAACATGGTGAAACCCCGTCTCTACTAAAAATACAAAAAACTAGCCGGGCGAGGTGGTGGGAGCCTGTAGTCCCAGCTCCTCGGGAGGCTGAGGCAGGAGAATGGCGTAAACCTGGGAGGCGGAGCTTGCAGTGAGCTGAGATCCGGCCACTGCATTCCAGCCCGGGAGACAGAGCGAGACTCCGTCTCAAAAAAAAAAAAAAAAAACAGAAAAGAAAAGAAAAAGACTGACTTCCTGACTGACAGGAAAGGACTGTGGTAAATGTATTCACACACAATACAAATGGAAATATGGACAAAACAACTAGCTTTTACCATTTGAGAAATCTGGAAATTGAGCAAATTCACAGAATGAACTGAATGAAAATAATCTATGCAGTGGAAATTCCTTAACCTTAGTAAGAAAAAGAAGCCTGTGATGTTTTGATTCAGGGCTATTCCCATCTTCTCTCTCTCCTGAGTTCCCTGTTGAGTAGTCCAGAAGTCTTCAGCCTTACATTCAACAGAGAAGATTGACCTATTTTGAAGCTATTGTGAAGTTACTACCTTCAAAGCACAATCAATATTTTGTCCAGACTTTCAACTCCCTGAAATACATTATCATAATATGTTGACTAATTGATTTGACTCAGTGTTCAGCTTAGGAAAACAAGCAAAAGTCTACCCCCAGGGAATTAACAAAAGTGATAGAAATCTAATGGCAACAATTTAACTATCTAAGAACTGACTTTAATTGAGGTAAACAAGATCCAGAACAAATACAGGATTTAAACTAAGATGTTAGAGAAGTAGCTAATCATAAAGAACTTTGAAAAACTATATATTCTTGGAGATCTAAAAATCTGTTTACATGGAGAATGAGTATATATTTCCAGGAAAGACTTGAATAAAAGAGAAAGCCTCTGCAGTTCCATTCTGGGTGATCTCAAGACCAGTAGAAGCAAATAATAATAATAATAATAATAATAATAATAATAATAATAATAATAATAAAATGCATTTAAAGTTGTTGAAAATTTCCTAAAGTTTGAAGTTCTACCTTCTCTTAGATATCCTGTAAAGAATACAGTCAAGGCAATTAAGGAAAACTTCTGACAAACTATTGCCAGACCAGTAAAGAATACTGAGTCAGGAATGATCCCTATAACACTGGACATAAAAATACAAAAAAAAAAAAAAAAATACAAAACAAAACAATCCAATCCCTCCATGTCACACACACACAAGGTGCCAAAGACCTCAGTGTCTGAGAATTGTAGAGAATGGAGGATCTACACAATTGGTCCAGGAAAATTGATAACAATTATCTAAGAATGAGAGAAATACCAATAACAGTAAAAACCAGCAACAATAACAAATCACGGACAGATTGAACCTGATACTAAAGCTGTTCCAATATATTGTCTAAAATAAATGGCTTTTGACCAAAACTACTATATTAACAAAGAAATAGAAAACTATGCAGTATACAAGGGAGAAGGTAGGAGCAAACATTGAAAATATCCCTGAGGGAGCATCAATTTTGGTTTTAATAAATAAAACTACTAAATATATATTCTAAGAAACAAAAGAACCCATAGGTAAATTATTAAATACATATGACAATATGTCTCATAAATAAGAAATATTATTAAGGAAGTAAAAAACAAACATAATTCCTGGAGTTGAAAATTAAAGTAACAAGTACAAAGTTTAGTAAATGGGAACAACAGATTTGACCTGGAAAAAAAAAAAGAGAATCAGTGAACCTGAGGATACCATAGAGCTTGTAGAGTTTGAGAAAGAAAAAAGAATTTTAAAAACTGACACAATCTCATTAAACATATATGACATTATCAAGCAGTCAACATATGCATATAGGAGTTCCAGCAAGTAAAAGAGGACAGGGCAGAAAATACATATATATTTGAAGTAATTATGGCCAAAATTTTCCACATAATAACATTAATCCCGATGCATTAATCTTTTCTCATGCTGTTAATAAAGTCATACCTGAGAACGGGTAATTTACAAAGGATAGGGGTTTAATTGACTCACAGTTCAGTAATGCTGGGGAGGTCTCAGGAAACTTATAATCATAGTGGAAAGGGAAGCAAACATGTCCTTCTTAACTTGGCAGAAACAAAAAGAAATGCTGAGCAAAAGGGTGAAACTGCCTTATAAAAGCATCAGATCTCGTGAGAACTCACTATCAGAAGAACAGCAGCATGGGGGTAAATACTCACCTCGATTCAATTACCTTCCACTGAGTCACTACTATGACAGGTGGGGATGATGGAAACTACAATTCAAGATGAGATTTGGGTGGGGACACAGCCAAACCACATCACCACTTATCAAAGGAGTTCAATAGATTCAAGTAAAATACACACAAGAAAATTTACCCTTGACCCACTGTAGTCAAATTTTTAAAAGGTCAGTGACAAAATACCTTGAAAATGGCAAGAGAATATTGACTTACCATATAGAAATGGTACTAATTAAGATTAGCAGGTAAGTTTATGTCACAAATCATGGAGGCCAGAAATGGTGGTTAAAATAACGTTTAGAAGTGCTAAGGAAAGGCTATCAACCAAAAATAGTGTATTTAGCAAAAATAAAGAGAAAAATCAGACATTCTCAGAGAAACAAAATCAAGCAGAAGCTGACACTAGCAGATTTTTTCTAATAAAATACTAAAGTGATTCCAGAATGTTAGTACAAAAGGACAACAAACAGTAACCTAAATCCATATTGGAAGGAAAGTCTTTCAGTAAAACTAGCTATATAAGACTAAATTTGTAAAATAGGCTATCATCATATTTTAATTGGTAACTTTTTACTTATCTGTTTTAAATAATAACTGCACAAAGCAATTATTATAAAACCATAATGATGGGCTTATATTCCATGAATTTTATAGATATAAGTGGGTAAAAAGGAAAGGATGGTGCTATATGAAATAAAAACATATAACAACTGTGTTGTAGACTGCTTAGTGCCTAGTTCAGCTAGGCCTGCATTCTTGTCCCAGAACCAAGAAGAATAAGGCAGGCAGACACCAGAGTGTGAGTAGAGTATGATTTATTAAGCTAAAGAAAAGCTATCACCAAAGAGAAGGGACCAGAAAATGGGTTCCCAGAAATAGGACTGAGTTATGGGTAATTTATGTGGCAATACCAAGGAAGTCCTCTGTGGGTTCTGTGCATAAGGGGTGGGGAAATGCCAGACACTTATAAAACCATCAGATCTCATGAGAACTCTATCACTATCATGAGAAGAGCATGGGGGAAAAAATTCCCATGATTCAGTTACCTCCCACTGGGTCCCTCCCATGACAATTGAGGATTATGGGAGCTACAATTCAAGATGAGGTTTGGGTGAGGATACAAAGCCTAACCATATCATCCACCCTGGCCCCTACCAAATCTCATGTCCTCACATTTCAAAACGCAATAATGCCTTCCCAACAGTCCCCCAAAATCTTAAGTCATTCCAGCATTACTCAAATGTCCAAGTCCAAAGTCTCCACTGAGACAAAGCAAGTCACTTCCACTTATGAGCCTTAAAGTTCCAAAATGATCTCCTTTGACTCCATGTCTCATATCCAGGTAATGCTAATGCAAAAGGTGGCCTACCATGATCTCGGGAAGCTCTACCCCTGTGGTCTTGCAGGGTACGGCTACTTTTACAGGCTGGCATTGAATATGGCTTTTCCAAGTGCATGTTGCAAGCTATCAGTGGATCTACCATTCTGCGGTCTAGAGGATGGTGGCCCTCTTCTCACAGTTCCACTAGGCAGTGCCCCAGTAGGAATTCTCTGTGGCAGCTCCCACCCCACATTTCCCTTCTGCATGGCCCTAGATGAGTTTCTCCATGGGGGCCCCGCCTTTGCAGCAAACATCTGCCTAAATGATCCAAGAAGTGCCAGCCCATGCTCTGGCCTTTTTTAAGTCAGAGCGCTTTGCTAAAGTGGCATCAGTTGAATCTGTCCACATATATTGAAGGTAGGCATTAACAGTCCAAACTTCCTTGTTCTGACAAGCTTTAATAACTCTAATTCCATTTACACATTTGATAAGCAAAAGCTTGGGAAGAATAACAATTGTAAGTAAAGGTCCCTGCTGCTTGACATATGGTGCTCCATGTTGTTTGTCTTTAGGTGGAAACACAGAGTACTGAGGAGTACTGAGGAAACCCTTTCTTATAGAGGTGTAGGCCCCCTATCTTTTTACCAAACCAATCATCTAAATGTATGGATTTCTGGGACTATTGTTGCATTTTCATGAAAGAGTTGGAAATATTTAGGAAAATGAGTGGTTTCTGTTCATTGTATCTGGCTTATGGAACTATTTATTGTAAATGCGCCAGAAGTGCAAAGTGTACTCTCAAAGGTCAATGTTGTAATAGTAAAGTTGAGTTCTTTACTACACGTATAATTTGTATTGTTCTAGAGGGGGTGTATATAGATTATTTGAGGGAGGGCCCCATTCCCAGTGGAGGGCTCCTTATAGATAGTATAAATGGAGGGGCTGAAACCAAAGGACTACAGAAGCACCGTGGCTACCCTGGAGTTTGTGGTGCCTGCATGTAAGGGTGGTAGAGTTCAGAAATTGGCTATGAGTTTAAGTTTGTATAAGTATTGTGTGGACGCTTCAGGAGATTCATAGCATGTCTAACAATTACTGATTCTGAATTTTTGCTATAGCCGGAGATATCTGGAGTGGGTAATTTCCATTTCCTATCTTGCATTATTATTTAAAAAGCCAATATAAAAAATCAATTCATAATATAAGCAGAGGCAAAAATTATTTATCTAAGAAGTTTATATATGCTTGGAACAAATACAAGCGCTGTATAAGAACAGCTAGAAAGGGAAAAAATAACAGGAATAAGAGGTAAAATATGCCAATCACTTTGAAAGAAATGTGGCTAGAGCTGTTTCACCCTTGTGAAAATCACTAAATTCTAGAAGAGACATATCTACTCAGAAAAGTAGAGAATCCCATGGCCGTTCCAGGTTAAGGGGTCTTTGGCAAAGTTGTTTTATGATAAGGAGCAAAACAAAAGCAAGAACAGTAAAAAATAGGCAAAATTATGAGAAGAATATCAAAGAGAGTATCCATGGTGAGTTACAATCCTAATTTTTATAAGGATGTTGGGAGGTCTGATTCCAAATAGCAATTGACCTCGCCCAAAAGATCAATAAGATTAGAAACCAGCAAAAATACGACAATGGCTGCTATAGTTTATAGTAACTATGTAACAAATTTGCCAAAGGAAGCTGGTAGGCATTTACTTACCTTGTGGCTGTCTTCTAAACAGGAATTTCAGGTCTTCCACAGGTTTACTATTGTAGTGGCTGATGACAGCCTCAGGTTCCAGGTTGAGAGCTTCAGGTATTGTAGGCTTGACCCTGGAAAGATGTATCTAAATATCTTATTTCCTGGTCTTTTTTTAGGCCGTTGGCTAGCTCTTGGTGTGCAGAGCCTTAAGTTTCAAACCTCTGGATCAGCATCAGCCTCTACCAGAGGGAGGCAGAGGTTCTGTCCTGGAACCATGGTTTCTATACAAGCTAGAATACACCCATCTAGCAGAGGAGCTGGGCTTGTATGTATGACTAAAAGGCATGAGTTACACTAGAGGTTTTCCTAGTTATAGTTGAGGGGAAAAATATTGAGTAAAAGACTTTTCTGAGATGTCCCCCATGGTGGTGCTAAAGGAGGAGGGGAGGCCTGGATTGCAAAGGAGAACAAAATGCTGACTCTGGTATCCAGAAAAATGTCCAACTTCCTTCAACCTCCAGAATCACCAGGGGCTCCTGGATGGTAATGATAGTCTGAGTCGTGGGAGCTGGGGAGTCCAGCCCCAGGACCCCTCAGTCTTGCTGGACCATTTGTGAGACTGGCTTTGGACCTGGTGGCCTGCACCTCCAGGAACAGTCTGCTTTCCAGTAGTCTCCATCACAGGATGGACAGGGTCAGGGTGACTTTCTCTTGCTACCTGGACAATACTCAGAGTGCCCTGATATGTTGCACTTCTAGCAGTTAACAGGAGCACCTCAGGGATCCTGGGTTTTACAGGCCTGCAGAGTTGCCAGCAGAGCCTCTGCTTTTTTCTTGTGCTTTCTCTCTTTCTCTTGAGCCTCCTCTGGATCTCTATTGTAAAAGACCAAGGTGACCATCTTCAGCAGGTTTCCTAAAGTGCTATCTGGTCCTATAGCTTGCTTTTGCAGCTTCCTCCTGATACCAGGAGCTGCCTGAGTAATAAACTTATTCTTCAGAATTAGTTGTTTCTCAACTGAATTAGGAGATATGGAGGTACACCTCACCAAGACCTCTTCTAATCCTTTCTAGAAAGGCAAAGATATTCCCATCTGGTCCTAATTCTAGTTCTTTGTAAGCCCTCTAATTTGTGAATCTCCCATGTTATCATCAGGGTTCCATTTAGAGTCCTCCAATGGTACTGCTGTCTTTCCAATTGGATAAGGCTCTTCTCCCTCTCTGGTACTATGAGATACAAAGCTCATCTCTGAATTTCTTTGCTATTTGCTGGGCTGCCTGTTTCTCAGTAGTGGTCAGGGTTTGATTGAAGAGTAACATATTATCCTTCCAGTAGAGCTCAAATACTTAAGTTACATTCTGGAAGGCCTGTATACATGAGTGAAATTGGGGCTTGCCCAGAACAAACTTTAGAATCTGAGGGTTAAAGGAGTCCCAGTGATCCAGGCTGCAGTTGACATGATTCCAGGCTGAAGACAGGTTATTACTCATCTGTAAAGAGACAGGAGAGAAAATGTGTCCCTTAGTCTCCCTCTCACTTTCGGGTGAGGGGTGACCTGGGATGGAGAGAGAGAAAAAAAATGACCCTATCTCCACTTTCCCTCTCGGTATTCTCTGGATCTCAGAGCCTTTCATAGGATCCATCCATGGATGCAAGTGTGACTTCCAATCACAGAGGGTTGACAGATAGGAACAGTCATATTTACCTACGCTGTACCCCAGTCTTCTGGTGTCAATGACCTTTGGGGTCCCTCAGATCTATTTCTTCTTTTGATTTTCCAAACTGGAGCTTGGAAAATACATTGAAGTAATCTAATCTGGGCAAGGAACTCTAACGGAGGTGGTGTCCTTAAATCTTTTAGAGCATTCCTTGACTGGTGGGTAATGAACAGAGCCAAATCATAGTATTCGAAGAAATGAGTGTGATTGACCTCCAAACGTAGCCCCTTCTTCCCATCCAGGAGTCCTTACACTCAGAGGCAGAATAGGTGTCTTAGAAAATATAAGAGTTGACTTGGCTCATTTTCTGCTATTGTAGTGAGGAATTAGAACTGCCCTGGACATAGGGCTGATAAGGCTCCCCACAAAAACAAATCCTTACCTCTTCAGGCACGTTGATAACATTTGCAATGTAGCTTGTAACTTTGCCAAATCTTTTTCAGACAGAGGTTCAAAAGAGAAATCTGTGGTTTTGCAGGTCACCCCCACAATAAGCCTCCTAGGAGGAAAAAATTAATTTGCGTCATAGAAAGTCTATCCAAATTCACTGGGCAGTGCTGAGTTCTCACAGGGAAAAATAAACAGCTTAAATGGAGAGGACACTCACCTGGGGAGAAACCATCCCTGTGCAATGCCATTGGGTGTTATCATTAGGGGATAAAGAGGTCTTTGGATCTAGATTTTGAAATCCCCATCTCCAGAAAATTACAGAGACAACAATTTTTGAGTTGCCTTTCTGGTTACTAATGCATTTGCTGACTATACCCAACAAAATTATATCTCGAGGTTGCAAAAACACCGGCAACACTTCATACAAAGAAGAAATAAGAGCCATGATAGCCACAAAAGAAGGAAAATGCAGCAGAAGACTGGAGATTCTCATGCAAACACTCTAACAGGCTGTTGGGTTTTGGGTCAATTCAAGGCCTTTGGGTAATACCAAGACGTAGGCTTAGCCAGATACCCTTAGTTGCCCCAGGACCTCCTTCTGATCTCACAGTGGTGGCTAGATCTCTGTAAAGAGAAACTGGATTGAAACAGAGCAAATGTTCCCAACACCCAAGAGTGATGGGGAATTGACAAAGTCCTCCCTATGAAGCCTGTTCTCTGATTCTTAAGTCTGGCAATCATGTTGTTTGTTCTTAAGTTGCTCTCAGAAGCCCAGTGATTTATTTGATCTGCAGGAAAAAAAATAAATAAATAAATAAACAAATAAACTGAGACTGAGAAGCCTCGGAAATGAAAGTAAAACGTTAGAGGTCTGCTCCTACTCACCCTTCCTACGATTCCAGACAAGCCCCCAAAATGTTGTAGTCTGCTTAGTCTTTTGTTCAGCTAGGTTCAAGTTCTTCTCGTTCCATGACCAAGAAGAATAAGGCATGTGGACACCGGAGAGTGACTAGAATAGGATTTTTTAAAGCAAAAGTAAAGCTCTCAGCAAACAGAGGAGGCCTGAAAGCAGGTTGCCCGAAATGGGGCTGAATTCTAGATTTTATCTGTGGCAAGAGCAAGAAAGTCCTCTGTAGGTTCTGCACAAGATGGGAGAAGTGAAATTCCCTCCTAAGGTTGTTGCACATGCACATGCCTGGGGTTGACCAGAGTGGCTCCATCTTGGTTATTACCCACAAGTGCCTTAGAGAAACTCAAGAGGGGGCTAAAACAACAGTGCTATTTTTATGTGAATGACATTATAATCAGCTGGGTCAAATTAAGGACATTTAGGTTAATTTATTGTGCCTGCACCTAAGTTGGGGCAGTCCCTTCTGAGCAGATATCCTGGCATAAGAGGAAATTCTTGAACACATTTCTTTCCATTAGTTACAGGGGTTGTTCAGTGTGGTCCCACAGGTATTTTTCCACTTCCAAGATTCTCCCTCTCTATCTGCCTAACCAGCCTCTACCTCTGTCTCTCAGTTGTAGTTGGTGTTATTCATAACTAGATTGTCTTAAGATGCTCATTTTAATACCCAAGGTAATCACTAAAAAATAATAATAATGATAATGATAACTCAACAATATAGAAGTACCAACAAGATAATTCAAATGGTATGTAAAAAACATCTATTTAACTCCAGAGAAGGCAGTATAAAGAAATAGAAAAATGAAAACCGAAACATAAGACATATAAAAAATAAATAGAAAAAGAGCACACATAAATCTTCTTTATCAGTAATAATATAGAAGATAAATGGATCAAGCCTTTCAATTAAACAGAAATTAGAAGGTTTGATTAAAAAATAAAATATGATCTATCCACATTCTCTCTCAAAGAGGCATATTTTACTCCAAAGACACAAATAATTTGAAAGTAAAAGAATAGGAAAAGGTATACCATGAAAACAGTAATCAAAAGAGAGCTGGGTGGCTATACTAACATTATATAGAACAGACTGTAAGAAGAAAAATACTAATAAAGAAAAAGAAGGTCATTTAATAATAATAGAGCTGTTCATCAGGGAGTTATAGTAATTATAAACATCTATGCACTTTACGATAAAGTCCAAAAGGACCTGGGCATGTTATAATGGTGGCATATACAAATCTCCTTTAATATATAATTCAGTTATGAGGCAGAATCAACTGTAGTATCATATGTAATGTGATATATATAAACCTTACTTTTTAATGTTAATGTAAAATAAACTTAATTTGAACACTTCTGTATCAAAATAAATAAAAATGAAAGATATTTGGCAATATTAAAATGACCTTAAATTACATTAATTGAATATTTAATTCATAATAATAATAATCCTGTTGAATGCTAAATAAAAAAGAGCACCCCAAAAGACCACTTTACAAACCATACTTCAAGAGATTTGAAATAAACTGGAACAAATTAATGCCAGGGTATAAAATCAGGTTACTGAATGCGGCAAAAGTTATAGCATTAAAATAATGGTATTATGCAGTCCCATCTAGAGATATGAAACTACGGTAGTTTTCTTAGTTCACATGTCATCCAGTCTATCTAAGAGTTGCTGAGTAAAGAACTTTGCAATATGCAATTTTTTTATCCCATGACAAAATTTGCAAGTACAGCATTAGAAATCAAAAGGACAAATAAAGTGATAAAGTTCATTATAGTGGCAAAAGTCCATGTTTTCTCCCTTATCACTTAATGAGAAAAGAGACAAAATAGACACGAAGTAAGCAAACTTTAAGGTCAGTTTGTTCTGTTTAAATTCAGGCATCAACACTTACCCAGAGATGTGGTCTTGGACTATTATTTAATATATGAGGTATTCCAGTTTTCTTACTTGCAGAAATAAGAAAACCATACAACTGATCTCATAAGATGATTGCAAATGTTAATAAATGTGTTAATATATGCAAAATACTTAAACATGATTTTGGTTATTATTAATAACCAATTTTCTAATCAATATAGAGGAAACAGAGCAGAGTGCCCATACCCAGATACTTAGCTTTCCATTCGGATTACTCTGCCTCTGAAACATTGATTTCCATCTTAATTTACCACCAATAGAGCAATAGATGCACTTCTCAACACTGCTTAATTCAAAGAAATTATTATAATGAGTACTTAAAAATATACTTTTTGGCATTGTTGAATGATATGCTCAATCAGTCTTCTCTTTTGGTAGCTGTTTAAACACAGATGTTGATTTATTTTGACAAAGTCCTTAGGAAGTTCCTTCCACCTCTACCTACTATGAACTACCTTGCATTAACACATTCGTTTTGCTAAGAATAACAACAATAACAAAAAAAAAAAAAATGAAGAAAGCAGCAAATGCTGATGTCTTTGAAAGCATTAGAGAGCTATCAAAGCAGCTAGTGATTGAGAAATCAAGGTTCCAGACAAAAGGTGACCCAAGCTTTTTTATATTTCTTCTTAAAACCTAAGCACTGCAGACTGAGAAGCACCTAAAATGAAATTAAATGCAATGTTAGTTGCACTCTCACAGAGCTGGATAGATAGAAAATGGAATTTAGAATAAACAAAATAAAGGTCTTGGGAATAGGAATATGTCTCAGAAATACAGGTGGCTCTGTTAAGGAAGACCTTTAAGAATAAGAGTAAACTGAAAATAGTTCAGACTTTACGGAGGTTGAAACCTTGTTTTCACTCAGGTAAATTAAAGACTGGGCTACAGTGACATGCTCCTACTCGAGGTACCTGCCAGAACTTGAACAAAAATTCATTCTTTTTTTTTTTTTTTTTTTTTTTTTTTTTTTGAGACAGAGTCTCACTCTGTCTCCCAGGCTGGAGTGCAGTGGCCGGATCTCAGCTCACTGCAAGCTCCGCCTCCCTGGTTCACACCATTCTCCTGCCTCAGCCTTCAAGTCGCTGGGACTACAGGCGCCTGCCACCACACCCGGCTAATTTTTTGTATTTTTAGTGGAGACAGGGTTTCACCGTGTTAGCCAGGATGGTCTCGATTTCCTGACCTAGTGATCTGGCCCGCCTCGGCCTCCCAAAGTGCTGGGATTATAGTCGTGAGCCACCGCGCCCGGCCCATTCTTGTTTTTTGTTTGTTTGTTTTTAATAATTTTGCATGTATTTACCTTTACTTAGATCTTTTTTTCCTCATATGGTTTCTAGTTACTCTCTGTGTCCCTTCATTTCAACATGCGGGACTTGCATGAGCATTTCTTGCAGGGCAGATCTAGTGGTAATAACTCTATAGGCTGTTGTAGCTGTACCTGCGCCAAGGATCAGGCTGACAGGTAAACTTAAGGTCTTCTCAGGTCTTTTCTAAGCCTGTACCTTACCATGGGCATGTTCTATGATATCATTTTCTAATTTCTTCCATATGTGCAATTGCTTTTGAATGTTCTAGTCTTTAATATCTGGCTCCCAAGAGGGGAAAAATAGAAAAACAAAGGAAGGACTGGGAGACCCGCTGGCCCTTTAAATCTCCTGGAAATCACTTCAGCTGGAGAGGAGCTTGCAAAAATGTAGGGAGGAAAGAAAACAAAGGCCATCTGTTTTATCTTTGTCCGCACCACTGTGATCAGAAGCAGCACTCAGTAATCCAACACAGATCCCAGATATTTGGAGAACATGGTCGTTTTTGCTCACCCTGGCTTCCCCAAGCTGCATGCAACTTGCTCCTGGAACACGTGCATAGCAACAGAGCTAGGTGTGCCGGGTGGTAGCTGCTAAGTGGGTAGCTGCTTTCAATTAAGAGCTGAAATTGACCACGATTAATCACAATTTATTGCCCAAGAATTCCCCTGGAAGTTGCAAGTCATCAGTAAATACCAGAGTTCCGAAATAGTTATATCACACAGATTCTGCAAGCACAATTTTTGTCTATGTGGGGACCCAGATTCCTGATGATTCTTGCACTGCCATCTTTCCAAACCTCTCTCAACATTGGTTTTAAGTTATGGAAATCTGAACCTTCATACTTCACTGCTATAAATATAGAATACAATCTATTTTTTTACCTATTTTTGATGAAGTTAGCAGGACTAAATATAGAGGCTTAGGATACTGTTTACCACTAAAAACTGAATTGATCTCTTAAACTCATATTAAGCAGCATTTAGAAGAATCGGTGGCGAGCAGCAAATAGGTTAAAATCAGACAGACAAAACAAGTGATGAAAACTGAATAAAGATATCATGATTGGAATTAACACAGAATAGTTCTATAATATATCATGTCCTGATACATTTAATGAATTTCTCCTTTCTATGACAGATAACTCTACTTTTTTAAAAACTAAAAAAGTAAAAAAAGTAACCATCATAACCTTAGAGAATAAAGTAATTTTTTCCTGTCGGATCTGTTTTACCTGCCTCACTTCTCTCTCGGACCTTTACAATATTTTATTCTGTATCTATTTTCTCTGTTCGAGTATGAAGACAACAATCTCTGGGGACCCGAATGCCACAATGTGAATTTGAGGCAGTTGCAAGATAAAAGAATTGTCTTATCAGGGCCACTATTCTAGGGACATTTGTGTCAACTTAAATGAAAAAAACTTTGAAGAAATTTATTTGAAAATAAATCTTGGTAAATGTGAGAAATACATTACAGAAATGTAATGCGCGCAATCACCTTTGGTGCAAAAGATATAAAGTGTTTTGCGACTTCTTTGCCTACCACTAACTTTAAGATGTAAAAAGAAAGAGACATAAACAAAACAACATAAAAACAAAGAACAGGTATAAAATATTAAAAGAGTCAGAATACCATATAGGTGCTCACACATATACACACAAACGAAGATGGCTACAGACCAGACTAGACTGGAACAAAAGTTGATTATTATCAGCAAGAATTTATAGGTACAGAAATAAAAATGTGTGAATCTATATAGATAGATATATGTATTATTTTAAATTTTAAGGAAAGTAGATCTCTTCCATAAAATGTCCTTCCATTTTGATACATATTTTTCAAAAATTATAATTATTTTCTGATAAAAATAAATTTTAAAGAATTTTCAAGACCATCTAAGATTTCTAGTTTTCAAATAAAAAATTCAAGATAATGAAAATGTACAAGAAACCTTAGATTAAAAAAAAAAAAACCAGAGAACAGAAACAACAAAATTGTCAATATTTTTAAATTAGTGTAGAGTAAAATAAAAAGAAATTTGCACCCATAAAACAAAATTTGACTGTTTCAAAAGGACCACTTAGACAAGGAGAGTGTGTGAATATATATGACTAATAAATCTAGAAAATAATCACTAAATAGATGAAGGGCATTTGGAAGAATTCTAAATAATCTAAGAAAAAGACAAATAAAAGGCAAACAGAAAACAAAAGTTAAATAAATAATGACTATTTCAAAAGTGCAAGAACACTTACTATTTTAACTAGAGAATATAAATGGGTAAATATTGAAAAACAGTAGCAGAAAATACTCATTAAACAAAGTTATGTCATCAACTAGAATGCTTCTATTTGTCAAGTAGTTTAAACTGAAAGGGGCCAAAATGCATGCACTTGTGTGTGTGGGTGGGTGAAATTTAAAGTATCATAGATGGAATAAAAACTGAAATGCTTCTAGAAAGAAAGGCATACTTTCAGAAGTAAAACAATAATCCAATTACCATAAAGCTTTTCATATGTTCACATGATAGAAGAAATGAAGCAATGTCTTCAATTTTGTAAAAGAAAATAGTTTAACTTATACTTTTATACTCCATTCATATTACTTACCATGATATGTGAATAACATATTTATGGAAAAGAAGAACTTACCATTTTTACCATCTGCATGTGCTCTAAGGATTAAGTAGAGAATATATTGAAAAAATATAAAAAAAAAATCTGAAAAAATGACAAGGAAACTATGGAACTAGCTGAGCGTTCAATGGAAGTTATTCAGGGACAACTACTATTCAGTAAGTTTCAGAATCCATAGGTCCAAGTTAGATGAGGGATTCAATTGTGTCTAATGTCCAAGAAGAAATTAATGCCATTTCCTAAATAATGTTGTTAAGAAGTTGAATGATTTTTAGAAAAATGTATCAAAAAAGACATTGCTAATATAAGGTAGTAAATAAAACTAGTATTATGCTTCTAATATTATAAGTTGGTAAACTACAATTTATTTTTCTCATTTACTAGCCTATGGCTATTTTTTGGTAGTTAAATGTTCCTGAGTAGTGCTATCTGTATGTTTATAAGATTTATTTTCTCCTCATTCCAAATCTTCCAATTTGGTTAGTATGACATTCACATGTTCATATAATTATAAATGTTTGTCATTAATTATTAGGTTTTTAATTAATCTTTACCCATAAAAGGCTGCCACTCCGGAGAATAGCATGAAACCAGGAGGCGGAGCTTGCCCTGAGCCCAGTGAGCCGAGATCGTGCCACTGAACTCCAGCCTGGGCGACACAGCGAGATTCCGTCTCAAAAATAAAAAAGTAAAAACTAAAATAATAAAAAAAAAGAGGCTGTCATCACTATAGTTGAATAATATAATTTGAAAGTATGAAGATTATAGAACCTTAAAGAAAATATTTAGAAATAAATGTAGTGCAGAAGATGAAGCAGCATCCTTGAAAGAGAGAAACCTTCTTTATGGCTAAAAAGAATATGTATTTTACAGCATTATAAGGAGCCCTAAAGTTATCTGTTGGAATACTTTAAAAATAAATTCAATTGATAGCCTGAATGTTGACGTATCAGGAAATAGTAATATAAGCCTATTATGTAGATCTGCCAATGTAACTAATAGAATAAATAAATATAAAGTAGTTAGATGTGTTTACTTCTGAGGCATCACAGTTTAAAAATTCATTAACATGTAATTTGTGGCTATCACTAGGGAGTAGAAGCTATACGTTATGTGAAAGGTAACATTCTGTTTAAACGTGATAAGCATGTGTTATTTTGAAATGGACTTGAAGCTCTTTGGTGGCAGCAAAGGATAGGATATTTTTAGTATTCTACTATTCTGGCTTCTTCTCTCAGTCTAAGCACATGAGCTGATTATATTTCCTGGTGTTGAATTAGGCCCAGACATTTGATAAGCCTTGTATCAATCACAAATGCAGAAATCAACAAAAAGAACACAAATGCAGTGAGAGATGTGAAATTTGAGCTGTTTGAAGTGCTAAATTATCACAAGGACTATGGCTGCCTTGCAGATGTCCTTATGTTTTCAAAACAGACCTTGCAAAAGAAAAAAATAAAATAAAAAATAAAAATAAACTTTTATCATGTTAAGTGGTTGAGATTTTGGTGACATTTATTATCACCATTGCAGTAATATTATTAAGGGCAACAGAAGAAGAAAACTGTCATAATCATTGTAAATTTAAACCAACTAATTGTGAAAGACCAGAGAATATTGAGCAACACTGTCATTCCTTATTTTCCTGCATGAATATGAGATGATTAGGAAAATAGGTAAGGTTATATGAATTCATGCAGACTTGGGTTGTATATAAATTTTGTAATGTCATCTTTTGTGAAAAATATAAACAGGAATCACTTCCAATCATTTTTCATGCTCAAAGTTCAGATGCTTTCTACTTTAATATCTGTAATTACCCACTTCACTCAAGCTTTTGTGAAACTTCAGTCCATTTCCTCTATATTTTATCAAGCTGTCAAAATTATTTATGTATCTACATTTCCAAGTATTCTGGTGTTCAAATTATATTCTTCTGTTGATTAGTATTCATCTTAACCTAATTCAATACATTATTTTTTGCCAATAAAACCTATCATTGAAAATATTCCTTTATCTCTATAAACAACTAACTATAAGGTGCATTTTTATTTAGATTACTTAACAAATATTTTAATTTTCCAGCTCAAGGTCTTTCTTTTGCCAGGCACGGTGGTTCATGCCTGTTATCCTAACACTTTGGGAGGCTGAGTGGGGGCGGATCACCTGAGGTCAGGGGTTTGAGATCAGTCTGGTCAACATGGTGAAACCCCGTCTGAACTAAAAATACAAAAATTAGCTGGGCATGGTGGCACACACCTGTAATCCCCTACTTGGGAGGCTGAGGCAGGAGAATCACTTGCACCCAGGAGGCAGAGGTTGCAGGAAGTCGAGATTGCACCACAGAACTGCAACCTGGGCGGCACACACACACACACACACACACAGATTTTTCTTTTAATGTAAAACTAAAAATTAGCCACAAACATGCTTTTTTAATCTATAATTATCTAAATGGAATAATGGAAGTGTGTTTATATTCATCTCAATAACCATTTTATAGCCAAATAATTTCAAGAAATATCTACATTTGTATTTATGTATGTGAACAAAATTATTTATTAAATGCAATTTAGAGTTTTAAGCTAAATTATATTTTCAAATTTGCCACTAATATTTAGAAATACACGAGAGACATCTGAACAACTTTAGGGAAAATAATGAAAAGAGGAAAATAAACACAATTCAAATAAATAAAAAATGAAGAAACAAAGAATACAGAAAAGCAGAGCAAAGAGCACAAAAGAAGATGATAGAAATAATATAGGTGTAGAAAAATCATGCTAAAAGTAAACATCTTAACTCCCAGTTCAAAGTCATTCAGTCTCAAACTTCATTAAAAAAACCCAAATATTTAATTATAAGCCATTTAGAAGGCACATACCTAAATATAAGCCCACTGTTTGTTGAAAGTAAAGTGAAAGATAGGCATATTCCAAGCAGATATGTGCCCAAAGAAGACTAGGTAATATCTGATTGGACAATGATATGCATAAGGCAAAAAATTAAGTAAAATCACACGTAATGACACAAGATTCAGTATACTAAGAGGATAAAACAAGTATTGTAAGGATGTTAAACCAAAGTTAAATTAAAAAATAACAACTCCAAAACCTTGGGAAACAACTAGGCATTAACAAACAATTCTGAACATGCTCATAATGTAAGTAAAACTATTGTATTCCATTTATATATCTAAAAAAAAATACCTGTTGGTATTCACAATGACATCTTCATTTGCAATAGCAAAAAATTCTGCCCATGAAAATTTAAGTAGATGAATACAGTATTCATTATTTCTGTATGACCACAAAAAATCATAAAGCTGCACTAAGAGGAATGTGTATTAAAAAGTTTCAATGAATATATTTTGGAAGAAATTATATATATGTCATATATTTTATATAAATATATTTATTATATATACACAATATTATATATTATATATAAATTATTATTATATATTTATTATTATAATATATAATATATTATTATATTATAATTAATATTATAACATATTTATTGTATTTTATATTATATTATATATAATATATACAATATTATATATATTTATATAAATATATATATCAAAGCACATTCATACAAATATTGAGAAGAATTGAACTAAAGAATATATGTATCTAGATATTACATATCTATTGTGTAAAGGGAGAAAGATATGACAGGGCATCTCACAATAACTTTTAATTGCTTTGATTCCGTGTGATTTCCTTAAACTTGCTTGTAGTAATAATCCATGTATATTTGTTTATTACGTCTCTGTAACCTGGCCACTTCTAGAATATTTTTACATGTCATATTTTGTAATTACAAAATAATCATTAAAACATTAAAGGTCGCTTTGTGACATTACTGAAGGAAAGTTTAAGCGTTAATGTACAGGTACGTACACATAATTGGAATGATGTAGGTATGAGTTAATTTTCTCCCAACATTTTGTTATATCAAAATATTTAATTAAGGTGTATTTTATAGCAAAAAAATTAGCTATAAAAATTCATCTTTACAGACAAGGAATTTATTTCTTGGTTATATATTGTCTTTGATATATCCCAAAAATAACATTGTAATCTAAGGAATCAGTTTATGTAATAGCTTTTTACTTATAAGAAAAAAGAAAGCAAGATTTAATGTTGAGCCAGTAGCATATTTAATTGCAGTAGGAACTTGATAGGTATGCCACAGCTTCCAACAGTTCAATAATATTGAGCATAATTGTCAGAAAGCAAAGAAGTCTTTTCACAATCTATTTCCTTTGGCATTACATTTTAAGATTCATTTTAAAATTGTCTGTCCTGACAAAATAGAGAACTGTGTACGATGATAATAGTCAAGGCAAAACAATCATATTGAATACTGTAAATACATGAATATGCAACTTTTAAATTTAGTTCTGTATTCAATAATAAATTCCAACTAAAGATTATAACAGAACACATCAAATTTATGTAACGTTTACCTATGTTTCAGAAAAAAAAACTTCTATTCAGAGAAGATAAGCTATAATGCAAAATATTTATATACAGTTGTTGATTTTTTTCTCTATATAGATTTTAGTTTTAGTTGTGTATGTGTTTACAAGCATAAACTATTCATAATTCTGTATATTTTTAGGTCACATTTATAATTATCTAAATAATTGTTATAAATCAACTCAATAAATATGTGAGGCTTTTTATTGTAAGTCAATTGAAAATTATTTGCTAAATGACTAATATTGGCTGTTCACTGTTTTAAGAGCTAGAAATACCACAATTAAAAAAAAAAAAAAACGAAATAAGAACCCTTATCCTCTGTAAGTTTTCCCTTCTAAAAGATGAACTTCCTAAGGAAGCACCTCATCGAAAAAGAATTGTCATAAGCATATAAAATTGTTCCTGTATTTCTTTATTTTTTGATTTTTATTTTAGATTCAGGGTACATGTGCATGTTTGTTACATAGATAAACTGCCTGTCACGGGGGTTTTGTGTACAGATTATTTAATCACCCAAATAATAAGCACAGTACACAATGGCTATTTTGGGTCATCTTTTCCCTCCTCCCACCCTCCGCCCTCCACCCTCAAGTAGGCTGGGTGTGTGTTGTTACCCTTTTTGTGTCCAGGTATACTTGATGTTTGGTTCTCACTTGTAAGTAGGAACACGCAATATTTGGTTTTCTGTTTCTGTGTTAGTTTGCTTCATCTCTATCCATGTTGCTGTTGTTTATTGTGGCTGAATGTGGTGTATATGTACCACATTGTTTTTATTCAGTCTACCAGTAATGGGCATTTAGGTTGATTTTGTGTCTTTGCTATTGTGAATAGTGCTGCAATGAACATATGCATTCATGTGTCCAAATGGTATAACAAAACCATTTATATTCCTTTGGGAATATACTCAATTATATGATTTCTGGGTCGAGTAGTAACTCCAGTCTGAGTTTTGAGGAAACCACACTGCTTTTCACAATGGTTGAATGAACTTACACTCCCACAAGCAGTGTATAAGCATTCTGTTTCTCTGCACTCTTGCTAGCATTTATTATTTTTTGGCTTTTTAATAATAGGCATTATGACTGGTGTGAGATGATATTTCATTGTGGTTTTGATTTGCATTTTTCTAATGATTAGTGATGTTGAGCAATTTTTCATATGCTTGTTGGCCACATGTATGTCTTTTGAAAAGTATCTTTTCATGTCTTTTGCCCACTTTTTAGTGTGATTGTTTTTTTTGCTTGCAAATTGGTTAAAGTTTGATATAGATTCTGGATATTAGACTTTTGTCACATGCATAGTTTGCAAATATTTTATCTGTTTTGTAGGATGTCTGTTTACCCTGTTGATAGTTTCTTTTATTGTGCAAAAGCTCTTTAGCTTAATTTGGTCCTATTTATCAATTTTTGGTTTTGTTGCAATGGTTTTTGGAGTCTTTGTCATGAAATCTCTGCTAGGTCCTATATCGAGAATTGTATTTTTTAGGTTATTTCACAGGACTTTTACTGTTTTAGGTTTTACATGTAAATCTTTAATCCACCTTGAGTTGATTTTTGTATACAATTACAAAATTGTATATAATTTTGTTGAAAATTAAACAACCTCTTCCTGAATGACTTTTGGGTAAATTAAGAAATTGGCACAGAAATCAAGAAATTATTTGGAAGTAATGAGAACAAAGATAAAACATACCAAAATCTCTGGAACACAGTTAAAGCACTGTTAACCGGAAAGTTCATAGCACTAAAATGCCCAAATTTGAAAGTTAGAAATATATATTAAATTAACAATCTAACATCACAATTAGAGGAACTAGAGAAACAAGAGCAAACCAACTCCAAAGCTACCAGAAGACAAAGAGTAACCAAAATCTAAGCTGAACTGAAGGAAATGAGTTGCAAAAATAAAACCAACCATACAAAAAAGAAAACCACAAAAAACAACGAATCCAGGTGTTGTTCCATTAAAAAAAAACAATAAAATTGATAAACAACTAATGAGACTAATGAAGAAAAAAGAGAAGATCCAAATAAACACATTTAGAAATGACAAAGTTTATATTATCATTGACCGCACAGGAATACAAATAACAATCAGAGAATATTTTGAACAGCTCTATGCAAACAAACTAGAGAATCTAGAAGAAATGGGTAAATTTATGAACAAAAAACAACCTCCTAAGAATAAACCAAGAAGAAACTGGATTGCTGAACAGATCAATAATGAATTCCAAAATTGAATCAATAATAAAAAGCTTACTAACCAAAAAACAAAACAAAACAAAAAAAAAAAAACCATGACCAGAGAGAGTCACAGCCAATTTCTACCAGATGTATAAAGTAGAACTGGTAGCATTCCTTCTGAAACTACTCCAAAAAATTGAGGAGGAATGAGTTTTCCCCAGCTCATTTTGTGAGGCCAGCATTATCATGATACCAAAACCTGGCACAGACAAAACAAAAAAAGAAAACCTCATGCTAATATCATTGAACATAGATGCCAAAATTCTCAAGGAAATTCTAGCAAACTGAATCCAGCAGTACATCAAAAAACTAATTCAGCATGAGCAAGTAGGCTTTGTCCCTGGGATGCAAAGTTGGTTCCTTTATTTCTTGATAACATCAAGAGCTTTCTACGATGGCAATAACTAGACAATGGCCCACCTTCACATGCATATGAGGATCAGAGAATCAGGAATAGTTAATAACAATGGAAAAATTATTTTATTTACCATATGGGATATAAATCTCTAATACAGTAAACAGTTGGAAAATGTTTATAAAGCTAGTTTTGCATAATATATCTATATCAATGTTTCTTGACTTACAATGGAGTTATGCACTGAAAAATATATCATTAATTTGAAAATATCTAAGTCTAAAATGCATTGAATACACCTAACCTACCAAGCACTTTAACTTAGTCTAAACTACTTTAACCATGCCCAGAACACTTACATTAGTCTATAGTATGTAGTTTGTAAAAAGTATGTAGTATGTACATTAGTCTATAGTATATAGTATGTAGTCTATAGTATGTAGTATGTAATTGTATATAGTTGGGTAAAATCATGTAATGCAAAATGTATTTTATAATAAAGTATTGAATATCTCATTGCTGTTTATTGAATGCTGTACCAAATGTGAAAAACAGTTGTATGGGTACTCACCATTAATATACCCAGCTAAAAGCATACTGAGCCTAAAGAATATTTGAAGCATTGAACTAAAGTTAAATGTTGAATGATGAGGATATTATAGTGACAGGGTCACTGATATAATTTGACTGTGTCCCCACCCAAATATCACCTTGAATTGTAATAATCCCCACATGTCAAGGATGGGGCCAGTTGGAGATAATTGAATCATGGGGGTGGTTTCCCCCATACTGTTGTTGTGGTAGTAAATAAATCTTATGAGAGCTGATGGTTTTATAAATGGAAGCTCCTCTGCACAAATTATCTTGCCTGCCACTATATAAGGCATAACTTTGTACCTCCTTGCCTTCCACTATGATCATGAGGCAACCCCAGCCACATGGAACTCTGAGTCCATTAAACCTCTTTTCTTTATAAATTACCCAGTCTTGAGTATGTCTTTATTAGCAGTGTGAGAACAGACTAATACAATCATCAACTTCTGTCTCTTCTGATGAGGCTCAAGAATAGCTGTTAGAAGGTACTGGGGCATGGGCTGGGCATGGTGGCTCATAATTGTAATCCTAGCACTTTGGGAGGCTGAGGTGGGTGGATCACTTGAGGTCAGGAGTTCGAGACTAACTTTGTCAACATGATGAAACCCCATCTGTACTAAAAACACAAAAAAATTAGCCAGGGATGGTAGTACATGCCTGTAATCCCAGCTACTCGAGAGGTCGAGGCATGAAGAATCACTTGAACTCGGGAGGTAGACGTTACAGTGAGCCAAGATCATGCTATTGCACTCCAGCCTGGGTGACAGAGAGAGAGAGAGAGAAAAAAAAAAGATACTGGGGCATGGACATTTGCTAGTTTAGCAGATCTAGAGTTCTTCAGGAAAATATAAGTATCCATTGTTTACCATCATAATTGTGAAAGAGACTGGGAGCTGCGACTTGCTGCTACTGCCCAACATCAGGAGATAATATCTTACTGTGTGCATTGCTAACCCAGGAAACGATCAGAATTTAATACTTAAAGTACAATTTCTGTTGAATGTGTATTGCTTTCCCAACATTTTAGTAGAAAAACTTTAAGTCAAAGAATTGTTAAATCAAGAATCATCTGTATTTAAATGTAATATACTGTTCAACACTTAATTACCCCTCTTGGTGATGTTTTACTATCAAATATTTTGAATCAAATTTCACAATTTATATTTCCCTAACTGATATGAAGCATATTTTAGGCATTGGATCTATTAAAATACCTTTTTAGAGATAAATAATTTAGACATTTAAATATAAGTGACCAGAATAATTATCTTTTCTTATAATTTGAAATATCAAATACTTGAGCATACATTTTTTTAAATCACTTAACGTGGTCTTGGTTATATCTTGGCAATTCTTCAAAATAATTGTGACTATAAATGCCCTGATAAGATATGAAATGAGTAATGTCATTATTTAAAAACTTAGTGGCCAAGATGGCCAAATAGGAACAGTTCCAGTCTGTAGCTCCCAGTGAGACCAATGCAGAAGGCAGGTGATTTCCATCTGAGGTACCCAGTTCATCTCGTTGGGACTTGTTAATCAGTGGGTCCTACCCACAGAGAGAGCAGAAGCAGGTTGGGATATCACTTCACCTGGTAAGTGCAAGGAGCCAGGGACTTCCTTCCCCAAGCCAAGGGAAGCCTTGAGGGACTGTGCTACATGGCCAGGATATTATGTTTTTCCCATCATTTTTGCCATCTGCAGATCAGGAGAATTTCTTGTGTGCCTACACTACCAGGACCATGGATTTCAAACACAAAACTGGGCAGTTGTTTGGGCAGACACCGAGCTAGCTGTAGGATTATTTTTTTGTGCCCCTGTGGCACCTGGAACCTCAGTGAGACAGAACTGTTCACTTCCCTGGAAAGGGAGCTGAGGTCATGGAGCCAAGTGATCTCACTCAGTGAGTTCCACTCCCACAGAGCCCAGTAAGCTAAGAACCACAGGCTTGAAATTCTTACTGCCAGCACAGCAGTGTGAAGTCAACCTGGGATGATCAAGCTTGGTGGGGTAAGGGGCATCTGCCATTACTGAAGCTTTTAGTTGTTGATTTTCCCCTGACAGTGCTAAGGAGGCTGGGAGGTATGAGCTGGGTGCCCTCCCTGGGCAGGGCATCTCTGAAGGAAAAGTAACAGCCTCAGTCAGGGGCTTATAGACAAAACCCTCATCTCCCTGGAACAGAGCACCTAGGGGAAGGGGCAGTTGTGGGCACAGCTTCAGAAGATTTAATCGTTCCTCCCTGACGGCTCCTGAAGAGAGCAGTTGATCCTGAGAAGAGGAATTCTCCCATCACAGTGTACCAGCTCTGCTAAGGAACAGACTGCCTCCTCAACTGGGTCCCTGACCCCCATGCCTCCTGACTGGGTGAAACCTCCCAACAGGGGTCGATAGAGACCTCATACAGCAGAGCTCTGGCTGGCATCTAGCAGGTGCCTCTCTGGGATGACGCTTCCAGAGGAAGGAGCTGGCAGCAATCCTTGCTGTTCTACAGCCTCCACTGGTGACACCCAGGTGAACGGGGTCTGGAGCGGACCTCTAGCAAACTGCAGCAGACTTGCCAAAGAGGGACCTGTTAGAAGAAAAACTAACAGAAAGCAGTAACATCAACATCAACATAAACGACTCCCACACAAAAACCCTATCCAAAGGTTGTCAGCCTCAAAGAACAAAGGTAGGTAAATCCATGAAAATGAGGAAAAAACAGCACAAAAACGCTGAAAATTACAAAAGCCAGAATGCCTCTTCTCCTCCAAATGATTGCAACTCCTCTCTAGCAAGGGCATAAAACTGGGCAGAGAATGAGACTGACAAATTGGCAGAAGTAGGCTTCAGAAGGTGGGTAATAACAAACTCCACTGAGCTAAAGGAGCTTGTTACAACCCAATGCAAGGAAGCTAAGAACCTTGATAAAAGGTTACAGGAACTGCTAACTAGAATAACCAGTTTAGAGAGGAATGTAAATGACCAGATGGAGCTGAAAAACATAGCACCAGAACATCATGAAGCATATACGAGTATCAATAGCTAAATTGATCAAATTGAAGAAAAGATATCAGAGACTGAAGATCTGAAGATCAACTTACTGAAATAAGGCATGAAGACAAGATTAGAGAAAAAAAATAATAATGGAAAGGAATAAACAAAGCCTCTAAGAAATATGGGACTATGTGAAAAGACCAAATTTATGATTGATTGGTGTACCTGAAAGTGACAGGGACAATGGAACCAGGCTCGAAAACAAATTTAAGGATATTATCCAGGAGAACTTCTCCAATCTAGCAAGATAGGACAACATTCAGATTCAAGAAATACAGCGGGTGTCGTGGCTAAAGCCTGTAATCCCAGCACTTTGGGAGGCCAAGACGGGCATATCACGAGGTCAGGAGATCGAGACCATCCTGGCTAATCCAGTGAAACCCCGTCTCTACTAAAAAATACAAAAAACTAGCTGGGTGAGGTGGCGGGTGCCTGTAGTCCCAGCTACTCAGGAGGCTGAGGCAGGAGAATGGCATAAACCCAGGAGGCGGAGCTTGCAGTGAGCTGAGATCCAGCCACTGCACTCCAGCCTGGGCGACAGAGCGAGACTCCGTCTCAAAAAAAAAAAAAAAAAAAAAAAAAGAAATACAGAGAACACCACAAAGATGCTCCTCAACAAGCAACCCCAGGACACATAATCATCAGATTCTCCAAGGCTGAAACAAAGAAAAAAGTACTAAGGGCAGGCAGAGAAAAAAGTCAGGTTATCCACAAAGGGAAGCTCATCTGATGAACAGTGCCTCTCTGCAGAAACCCTGCAAACCAAAAGAGAGTGGGGGCCAATATTAAACATTCGTAAAGAAAAGAATTTTTAATCCAAAATTTTATATCCAGCCAAACTAAGCTTCGTAAGCAAAGGAGAAATAAATTCCTTCCAGACAAGCAAATGCTGAGAGATTTTGTCACCACCAGGCCTGCTTTACAAGAGCTCCTGAAGGAATGTCTAAATATGGAAAGGGAAAACTGATGCCAGCCACTGCAAAAACATACCAAAATATAAAGACCAATGACACTATGAAGAAACTGTATCAACTAACGTGCAAAATAACCAGCTGGTATCATGATGACAGGATCAAATTAACATATAACAATATTAACCTTAGGCCAGGCACAGTGGCTCATGCCTGTAGTCCCAGCACTTTGGGAGGCCGAGGAGGGTTGATCATGAGTTCAGGAGTTCGAGACCAGCCTGTCCAACATGGTGAAACCCTGTCTGTACACAAAGTACAAAAATTAACTAGGCTTGGTGCCAGGCACCTATAATCCCAGCTACTCGGGAGGCTGAGGCAGGAGAATCGCTTGAATTTGAGAGTTGGGGGTTGCAGTGAACTGAGATTGTGCCACTGTACTCCAGCCTGGGTGACAGAGCAAGACTCTATCTCAAAAAAAAAAAAAAAAAAACAGACAAAAAACTTAAATGTAAATCGGCTAAATATCCCCAGTTAAAAGACACAGACTGACAAATTGGATAAAGATTCAAGACCCATTGGTGTGCTATATTCAAAAGACCCATCTCACATGCAAAGACACACACAGGGATGGAAGAATATTTACCAAGCAAATGGAAAGCAAAAGGAAGCAAGGATTGCAATCCTAGTCTCTTATAAAACAGAATTTAAACCAACAAAGATCAAAAAAGACAAAGAAAGGTATTAGATAACGGTAAAGGGATCAATGCAGCAAGAAGAGTTAACTATCCTAAATATATATGCACCCAATACACGACCATCCAGCTTAATAAAACAAGTTCTTAGAGACCTACAAAGAGAATTAGTCTTCCATAAAATAGTAGTGGGAGACTTTAACACCCAATGTCAATTTTAGACAGGCAAATGAGACAGAAAACTAACAAGGCTATTTAGGACTTGAACTCAGCTCTGGATCAAGTGGATCTAATAAACATCTACAGAACTACTCTCCACCCCAAATCATCAGAATATATATTCTTCTCAGTGCCATATAGCATGTATTCTAAAATTGACCACATAATTGGAAGTAAAACACTCCTCAGCAAATGCAAAAGAATGGCAGTCATAATAAACAGTCTCTTAGACCACAGTGCAAGCAAATTAAAACTCAGGATTAAGAAACTCACTCAAAACCACACAACTACATGGAAATTTGACAACCTGCTCCTGAATGACTACTGAGTAAATAACAAAATTAAGGCAAAAATAAATAAGTTATTCAAAACCAATGAGAACAAAGATACAACATACCAGAATCTCTGGGACACAGCTAAAGGAGTGTTAAGTGAGAAATTTATAGCACTAAATGCCCACAAGAGAAAGTTGGAAAGATCTAAACTCGACACACTAACATCACAGCTAAAAGAACTAGGGAAGCAATAGCAAACAAATTCAACCTAGCAGAAGACAAGAAATAACTAAAATCAGAGCAGAACTGAAGGAGATAGAGACATGAAAAGCCCTTCAAAAAAATAAAATAAATCAATGAATCCAGGAACTTTTTTTTTTTTTTTGGAAAGATTAACAAAAGAGATGGACCACTAGCCAGACTAATAAAGAAAAAAAGACAGAAGAATCAAATAGACACAATAAAAAATGATAAAGAGGATATCACCACTGATCCCGCAGAAATACCAATTACCCCATCAGAGAATCCTATAATAACCTATAATAACCTCTAAGCAAATGAACTAGAAAATCTAGAAGAAATGGATAACTTTCTGGGCACATACACCCTCCCAAGACTAAGCCAGGAAGAAGTCAAATTCCTGAATAGACCAATAACAAGTTCTGAAATTGAGGCAGTAATTATTAGCCTACCAACCAAAAAGCGCTCAGTACCGGAGAGATTCACAGCCAAATTCTATCAGAAGTAAAAAGAGGAGCTGGTACCATTCCTTCTGAAACTATTCCAAACAATTGAAAAAGAGGGAATCCTTCCTAACTCACTTTATGAGGCCAGCATCATCCTGATACCAAAACCTGGCAGAGATACAACAAAAAAAGAAAATTTCAGTCCAATATCCGTGATGAACATCCATCAAAAATCCTTAATAAAAGACTGGCAAACTGAATCTAGCAGCACATCAAAAAGCTTACACATCACGATCAAGTCAACTTTATCCCTATGATGCAAGGCTGGTTCAGCATACGCAAATCAGTGAATATAATCCGTCACATAAACAGAATCAGTGACAAGAAATCATATGATTATCTCAATAGATGCAGAAAAGGCCTTCAGTAAAATTCAACACCCCTTCATGCTACAAGCTCTCAATAAACTAGGTATTGCTGAAACATAATCATCAAAAAAATAAGAGCTATTTACGACAAACCTATAGCCAGTATCATACTGAATGGGCAAAAGCTGGCAGCATTCCTTTTGAAAACTGACACCAGACAAGTATGCCCTCTCTCACCACTCTTATTCAACAGAATATTGGAAGTTCTGGCCAGGGCAAACAGGCAAGAGGAAGAAATAAAGGGCATTCAAACAGGAAGAAAGGGAGCGAAATTGTCTCTGTTTGCAGATGACATGAATGTATACTTAGAAAACCCCACCATCTCAGCCCAAAATCTCCTTAAGCTGATAAGTAACTTCAGCAAAGTCTCAGGATACAAAATCAGTGTGCAGAAATCACAAGCATTCCTATACACCAATAATAGACAAGCAGAGAGCCAAATTTTGATTGAACTCCAATTCACAACTGCTCTAAGGACAATGAAATATCTAGGTATCCAACTTACAAGGGAGGTGAAGGACTTCTTCAAGGATAACTACAAACCACTGCTCAAGCAAATAAGAGAGGACAAAAACAAATGGAAAAACATTCCATGCTCATGGATAGGAATAATCAGTATCATGAAAATGGCCACGATGTCCAAAGTAATTTATAGATTCAACTCTATTCCCATGAAGCTACCAAAATTAGAAAAATCTAGTTTACCAAAAATCTAGTTTACCAAAACTAGAAAAATCTTTCTTCTCAAAATTAGAAAAATCTACTTTAGATTTCAAGTTGAACCAAAAACAAGCCTGTATAGTCAAGACAATCGTAAACAAAAAGAGCAAAGCTGCCACCATCATCCTACCTGACTTCAAACTACACCACAAGGCTACAGTAACCAAAACAGCATGGTGCTGGTACCAAAACAAATATATAGCTCAATGGAACAGAACAGAGACCTCAGAAACAACACCACACATCTACATCCATCTGATCTTCAACGAACCTGACAAAAAACAAGCAACAGGAAAATAATTCCCTATTTAATAAATGTTTCAGGGAAAATTAGCTAGCCATATGCAGAAAAGGGAAACTGGACCACTTCCTTACACCTTATACAACAATTAACTCAAGATGTATTAGAGATTTAAATGCAAAACTCAAAACCATAAAAATCCTAGAAGAAAACCTAGGAAATACCAATCATGACATAGGCATGGACAAAGACTTCATGGCTAAAACACCAAAAGCAATTGCAACAAAAGCCAAAATTGACAAATGGGATCTAATCAAACCAACGAGCTTCTGCGCAGCAAAAGAAACTATGATCAGAGTGAAGAGGCAACCTACAGAATGGGAGAACATTTTTGCAAGCTTCCCATCTGACAAAGTCCTAATATCCAGAATCTACAAGAAACTTAAATTTACAAGAAAAAAAACACAACCCCGTCAAAAAGTGGGCAAAGGATATGAAAAGACACTTCTCAAAAGAAGACATTTATGCAGCCAATGAACATATGAAAAAATGCTCATTATCACTGGTCACTAGGGAAATGCAAATCAAAACCACAATGAGATACCATCTCATGTCAGTTAGAATGGGGATTATTAAACTGTTAGGAAAGAATGGATGCTGGTGAAGCTGTGGAGAAATAGGAATACTTTACACTGTAAATTAGTTCAACCATTGTGAAAGACAGTGTGGCACTTCCTTAAGGATCTAGAACCAGAAATACCATTTGATCCAGCAATCCCATTACTGGACATATGCCCAAAGGATTATAAAATCATTCTACTATGAAGACACATGCAGATGTATAATTATTGCAACACTATTTATAATAGTAAAGACTTCGAACCAACCCAAATGCCCAACAATGATAGATTGGATAAAGAAAATGTGGCACATATATACTATGGAATACTATGCAACCATAAAAAATAATGAGTAAATGTCCTTTGCAGGGACACGGATGAAACTGGAAGCCATCATTCTCAGCATTCTCAGCAAACTACACAGGAAAGACCAAACACCACATGTTCTCACTCATATGTGGGAGCTGAACAATGAGAACACACGGACATAGGGAGGGGAACATCACACATCAGGACCTGTCATGGTTAGGGAGAGCATTAGGACAAATACCTAAGACATATAGGCCTTAAAACCTAGATGTTGGGTTAATAGTGCAGCAAATCACCATGGCACATGTATACCTATGTAACAAACCTGCACATTCTGCACATGTACCCCAAAACTTAAAGTAAAATTTACAAAAAAACTTATTAAGACAAGTGAGATCTAAGAGTTTTTAACATTATGTCACACGTACTACTATATTTTTATAATTTAAAAATATATTTTCTTTATATGAATAAAATGATTAAAACATAATATAGGTTTATTAAATAAAAAAAACTAGGCCTGAAAGTCTCATTTTGTTGTTATTCAACCACGTTTGCCAAAAAAAAAAAAAAAAAAAAAAAAAAAAAATACACACACACACTGAGGTTCTTATGTTTCAGTGTCTCAAATAATTGTTCCTAAATTTTATAAATATTTCTTGGCTAGTTACTTCTAGAAATAGATAAAACCACATGTCACTTAATATATCCCTGAAAGCCATTTATTGGATATTATATGTTGGAGAATTGGGAACGAATTCTAAAATGATAATTTGTTTTAAGTTGTCTGCTATATTTCACATATTATATAAGCAATTATAAAGGAGGGAATTGAGCTGGCTGCAATACTTCAAGCAGTCTACCTATTTCTCACAATCATAATAACCTTGCTTTGAATAGAGATGTGCCTCTGTATCTCATGCCTATTTATTATTTATGTTGAAACAGGGTCTCAATCTCTTGCCCATGCTAGAGTACAGTGGGGTTATCATAATTCACTACAACCTTGAATTTCTAGGCTCAAGCCAACCTCCTCTCTCTGCCTTTAGAGTGGCTGGGAGTACAGCTGCACACCACCACATCCCATTTTTTGTTTTGTTTTTTTGTTTTTGTTTTTGTTTTTTGGTAGAGATGGGAGTCTTTGTATTTTGGCCAGGCTGGTCTGAAACTCCTGGGTTCAAGCAGTCCTCTTGCTTTGGCCTCCCAAAGTGCTGAAATTATAGGCATGAACCACCACACTGAGCCCACTCATGGATAAGTGAAGCAGATCACTTAGCTTTATTCAGTAGCTTTTCAATTCTTGAATGTGGGCCCCAACCAAATTTTGGGGGACAAGACACCTACATCTTTTGAGGACCGTTATTCTGTAATATATATTCCAAAGTATATGAAGAAAACATGTATGAGAATAAAATGTGTCTATATTAAAGTGCAAAGATTTATGAACTATCTCTCATTTTTTTCTTTTATTCTTTATAACATTCACTACAAACTTATTTTTTAACTTTTATTTTAGATTCAGGTGTGCATGTGAATGTTTTTTATACGTGTGAATTGCATGTCATGGGGGTTTGGTGTACAAATTATATTGTCACCAAGGTACTAAACATAGTACCCAATAAGCAGTTTATTGATCTTCATCTGATTTCCACTCTCCACTCTCAAGTATGCCCCAGTGTTTGTTTTTCCCTTTTGTTCATATATACTTAGTGCTTAGCTCCTACTTATAGGCAATTGCATATGGTATTTTGTTTTCTGATCCTGTGTTAGTTCCCTTAAGATAATGGTCTCCAGTTTCATCCATGCTGCTGCAAGGAATGTGATCCTATTATTTTTTATGGCTGTGTAATATTTTATGGTAAAATATATACCACTTTTTATCCTCTTTACTGTTTATGAACATTTAGGTTAATTCCATGTCTTTAATATTGTGAATATTTCTGTGATGAACATACATGTGCATGTGTTTCTATGGTAAGCCATTTATATTACTTTGGGTATATACCGTATGATAGAATTGCTGGACCGAATCACAATTCTGCTTTAAGTTTTTTGAGAAATTTTCAAACTGTTTTCTACAATGGTTGAACTAATTTACATTCACACCAGCAGTATACAGCCTTCTCTTTTCTCTGCAATCTTGCTAGCATCTGTTATTTTTTGACTTTTTAAAAATAACCATTCTGACTAATGTGTGATGGTATTTCATGGTGGTTTTGATTTGCATTTCTCTAATGATTGGTGATGTTAAGCATTTTCTCATATGCTTGTTGGCTGTGTGTATATTCTCTTTTGAAAAGTGTCTGTTCCTGACTTTTACCCACTTTTTAATGTTTTTGTTTTGTTTTGTTTTTCCTTATTGATTTAAGTTTCTTATAGATTCAGCATATTAGACCTTTGTTGGATGAAGACTTGCAAAAATTTTCTGCCATTCTTTAGATTGGCTGTTTACTCTGTTGATAGTTTCTTTTGCTGTGTAGAACTGTTTAGATTAATTAGGTTCTATCTGTCAATTTTTTTTGTTGTTGCAATGACTTTTGGCAACTTTGTCACAAAATCTTTGTCAGATCTTATGTCCAGAAAGGTATTTCCTGGGTTATCTTCCAGGATTTGTATAGTTTTTGGTTTTATATTTAAGACTTTAATCCACCTTAAGTTGATTTCTGTATATGGTGTGAGAAAGGGGTCCAGTTTCAATCTTCTGAATATAGCTAGCCAATTATCCTAGCACCATTTCTTGAGCAGGGCGTCCTTTCCTCATTGTTTGTTTTTGTTGACTTTTTCAGAGATCAGATGGTTGTAGATGTGTAGCTGTATTTCTGTGCTGTTTATTCTGTTCCATTGTTTTTGTACCAGTACCATGCTGCTTTGGTTACTGTAGCATTACAGTATAATTTGAAGTCGAGTAATGTGGTGCCTCCAGGTTTGTTTGTTTTACTTAGAATTGCCTTGTCTATTTGGGCTCTTTTTGGTTCCATATTAATTTTATTTTATTTTTCTAATTCTGTGGAGAATGGCATTGGTAGTTTGACAGGAATACCATTGAATCTGTAAATTGCTTTGGGCAATATGGCCATTTAAATAACAATATTTCTTATTCATAGGTGTGGAAAGTTTTTCCATTTGTTTGTGTTATCTCTGATTTAGTTGAGCAATTCACTGCAATCTTTATCTCCCACAGTTAATCATATCTGCTCTTTTCAGTGTCACCAATAACTTCCAAGTACGTCAGACCAACAGCATATTTTTGTATTCATCTAATGTCAAAACAGTAGCATTTAACCTATATGATTTTTTTCCTTCAGAAACACTTCCCACCCTTGCTTCCAGGACACCACACACTCTTAATTCTTCTATTTTACAGATTTGTCCTTATTAATGACCTTTGTTCATTTCTCTTGATTTCCCAATCTCTTAGTTTTGTAGTACTTCAAGGCTCAGTATTCAATATTTGCTTTCTCTTTTTATACTCATTTTCTTGCTGATCATCCACTACCAGAGTTTGAATACTATCTAAATTCAGATTACAATAAAACAAACATCTGTAGCTTAGTATATAGTCCTTAATTCCCAACTACCTAGTCAACCTACCCATTTGAATATTCATTATGAACTTCACATGTTCAATGTAGCAATTGAAACTACAGAAACTTAACCATAGAGAGGAAAGTTCTAAAAAATGGACCAGTTATTCAAGGATGAAGGGAACAAATATCAAAATGTTCAGCTTTGAGTAAGTGGTCTTCCAGATGAAAGAGGAAAAAAAATACTTGAAAATTGGTGGCTGGCATGAAACATTTTCAAATATGATGGGAAGTTCAAGAAAATCTAAAATAAGGAGTAGGTAGGAGTGCAGACATATTACATTGGGAGGGAGTAAGGGGAGGGATAAGAATTACTGTTAATTTCTTATCAGAAACAATGTGAGTCAGAAATTGGAACAAAATGTAAAGTACTGAGGGAAAAGAAGGAGTTTTCTGGCAATCACAAGAGAGAGGCCAAGTGTGGTGGCTTGTGCCTGTAATCCCAGCAATTTGTGGGGTCAAGGCAGAAGGAGGCGTGAGCCCGAGTGTGAGACTGGCCTGGCAACATAGTGAGACTCTGTCTCTGTAAAAAGTTAAACAAACATTAGCCAGATATGGTGGCTCATACCTGTATCTCCAGCCACTTGGGAAGCTGAGATGGAAGGATTGCTTGAGCCTGGGAGGTTGAGGTTGCAGTGAGCCAAGATCACACCATTGCACTCTACCTGGGTAACAGACTGAGAGACAAAAAAAAGGAAAGAGTTTTACAGGCATGAGCCACCACATCCAGCCACACGCTACAAGGAAGATTAAATTGAATTGTTCAAACTGAGAAAAAATAGTTCTAGATTAAAGTTGGAACTACAAAAGAAAAGGTAAACAGCAAAATGTTGAATAAACTGTATTCAGCACCCTATCATGCACTAATGGCAGAGCTGGTGGAGACCTCATACTCTGACCTTTTCTGATGATAATTACTGCCTAGTGGCTTCACTATATTGTATTAATAATATATATTTCCTGGCAAGTGAAAGCGTACAGCATGTGAAAAAATATTACTAATCAAATCAATTATTAATCACATGATTGAATAATGTGGTTATTAATGAATAATATCAATTCATGATGCTTAATATTGATTTGTTTACTTAATTTTTGTTTCAAACTTGGAATAAAATCAGACCATAATCTTATACCATTTTCAAAGCTAAAATAATTGACTTTGCATACTCTGTTTTTTCCAAAGATTTATGAATAGATTTTATAATGTATTTTCTATTCAAGAATTTTCTGATTAAATAAGTTGTGCTCATGATCATGTGTATTCCTGGTATTTTGTAAGATAGCTACATGTAGTATCTTAAATGAAAGAGAAAAAATCTCTATTTTTTTTTCTGATAGCTTTTGTCGTCACTAACAACCAGACATTCCTGACAAGTGACAGAATTAAGGGAAATGTAATTACCAAATAATATTACATCGATATATTCACTTATATATTTATACATTCATTGACTCAGCAAACATGTAAAATGTTGTTGCAACAATTCCCCTGTTAAATTATGAGTAAAGTACATGAGATTTGTTGTCATTTTATTTGGAAACATGTCATGCACTATAAAGTAAATGATAAATGTATAGCTATTGTTATTATTAAGGATTATCTCAACAGATCATTTCTATTTGTCTCTTGTATTACAGTTGGTTGGTATTGCCTTAAGAGAGTTCAAAGACACTTCAGAAGTAGTACAATGAAAATATTATTAACCTATGGAATTCTATATTGACTGTTATATGTCTAAGCACATTAAATAGTTTACTCATTCTTTTCTGGCTTCTAATGTGGTTGACAAATACAGACTGCTGCTGTCAGAATTCTTGTTGTTTATTTACAAGTATTCTGTCTACCGTTTGATCTTAAAATTGTTCCTTTGGCTTTAATATCCTGCAGTTACTAAAATCCGTCTAGTTTTACTTGACTCAGTGAAATTCCTAAACATGACATTGTATTATTTGTTTAATTGTGAAAATTCTTAAAATTATCTTCGAATATTGCTCTATTTCTATTATTTTTGTTATTTCTTTATTCCAACAATATCTGTCAGATGTCACAAAGATTTACTAAGACCAAATATTACATTAAACCTATGTGTGGATTTGTACTCGCATCTATGAGAGTCACCTGCCTGAGTCACGGGCAGAGACATGATGTCTCTTTTCTGCTTGGACCATACAAAACGGGTTTTATTCTTCCTCCCTCCCTCTCCTACCTCCTTCCTTTCTACCTTTTTTCCTCCTTTCGTTAAGTTATTCTATAGTCTCCTTTATAAAAAGCATCTTACTCGTAGTGTTTTCCTTTTGTACTCTCAATAACGTATTTCCTTCATGTTCTTAGTTTGGTGTTAAAATCTAAGCTTTTAATTTGAAAACTTACCTTTGTGTTTAACTAATTACCTCCCACTCCAGTGTTAATTTAGCATCAGTTTTAGTGCTTATTTCTTTTTCTCAACTAGCAGTTTCTTTCCTTCTTTAATCTCATTATATATTTTAATATGTTAAAATATATTTTATCCAACATTTCCTATGTATTTAAAATAGCACAAAAAGAACCATCCATGTTTAGTCTGACATGTTGGTAAAATAGTGTGTTTAGTCTGACATGTTGCTAAAATAGAAAATCGACATATTGTTACATCCTATGCTGGTATTAAGATCTATTTTTATCTTCATACGCTATAGGATGAAACTGGCATACGTCAATGGACTTTCAGGGATTTCAAGACCACTGACTAGGAGTATTTGAAAGAATAAAATTCATTTCATCTCAGTTAATTACTGTATATATTTATCTCTACTACTCAGGGATCACAAATTCTGTTAGATTGTAAGAACTATAATCCTTAATATAGTACAATGTATATGAGCAGTTTGAAGTCTGATTATCATATATTTCGTTATATAAAACAATATATATTTTAAGATGCTTTCTTGAGTCTATTTTAATACTTTGATATTAAATATTTATTGTATTCTGTAATATTTCTGATTACATCACTAACAACTCCAACAAATTATATTAATATTATGTGTTAATTCAGCAGATTTATTTCTTCTATAGGCCTTTCTGTTTTTTTAGAAAGGGTATATTTCCTACTACTTTTGATTTTACTTTTAAATATGAAAAACTACAAGTTAACTAGATATTTATAAGGGCAAAACAATTCTACATAACTCTTTAAAATATAAAATACAGCTAATTGCAATAATTCCAATCAGAAATGATTCATATGTTCTTCTAATTAAAATAAATACTTCTAAAACTTCTCAACTTTTGTCTAGAAGACGTCTTGTCAGTATTGTTTGTTTCCCTGTATTGTTTTAACAAATACAATAACATCTAATGTATCTATGATTGCCAAATTATTGAATGACTTTTATTGCTACTTACTTGATTAAAATAAATTATATTCAATTCATTGCAAATTTTAAAATAATCTATACATATCAAACTTTTTAAATGCATAGAAGTATGTTAGGAAAAATTTCTATTATAATTAATATGCATAAATCATATATTTAAATCATACAATTGATTATATAATTCTATTAAAAAAAAAGCCTTGGTCTTTTTAAAGAATTATTATTATTTTTTGCTACATCAGCTGTTGTGCTTTAATTTTTTCTATACTAAATTTCTAGAATAATATACACTATATAATAAGTATACATGATTATGATTGAAGTTCAAATGATTTAAACTTTTAAGATTCAACAGAAGACATTAACTTTTGGTTGTTTTTATCATAATGCTATACTGAACTGAACTGAAACATTGTGCTATTGTAGGGTGGCCATATTTAGACTAATTCATGACATCTTAGCAAAACCAAGAAACATTGTTATATAGACCTTCAACATACTACATAACAGTACAATATGTTCACTTTATTTTTTATTTTCTGAATGACAAAAATTGAATTAATGCCATCATATCAGGTTTTGATAGTTTTTGACAGGAAATAAGACAGTAAAATATAACTATGAAATATATTCTGAAGCATTTGGTTGTGTACTTTAACCTTTTTAGTATTCTGTATTTCAACAGATGGTCATTTTAACTCTTCTCAACGGGGGTTTGAGTTTTTATCTAGGAGAGAAATGTCCATCCAATCAAATTCAGAGTTCCGAAAAGGTCAATTAATATAGTACATGGCAGTTATTCTCAGAATGTATTAAACATTAGCAATCTGACAGCTTATTGTTTTGACACAATGTAAGACAACTTTCCGCATGAGAAAGCTTTTAACAAGGAAGAAAAATGCAAGTCATTTGACAATTTTCATTACAACCTTTGCTAACACACAAATCATGGAGAACTCAAATACTGTAATATTATTTACCTTTAAAAATACGTTTTAAAAATTGAAAGATTCACTCAATTTTGTACTCACCAGTCATTTTACATATCTCGACCTATTTTTACCTTTATTATTTGAATATTGAAAAAGATATGTGTATTGCACATTCAATATCACTTTTGTAAAAATAATTAGTTTTAAATGTTATTCAAATTTTTTTGAAAGACAGTGTTATGCTTTATAGAAAAAAAGTTCACAATAGAAAATTTTGACAAAATAAACCATATAGAAAGATTTAAATTTGTTTATCCTTAAAGTACAATTCTAAAATAGGATTTAAGTTTTCTTATTATTTATATATTTTTAAATTTAATATTTACCATTTTGCTATTCTGTAACTTTCCTTTAAATAATATATTTATAATTGCTTGTTTTTTGACTAATTCAAAATTGTGATATTTTATGGGCCTATGTTTGCCGTTCATATAACAATATACTGTTACAATCCATCTTTCTTCATAATGACAGTATACTTTTAATCATCATCTCTACAGTGTTAATTAGCAACAGCAACAAAAAAATAGAATTCTTCACATGCATTAATAAAATACACAGTAAGATATGTCTCATAAAAAGTGAAATGTATAAATTATAATGACTTAAAAACACTTATTTTTCCTGTACTTCACTGCATATGTCCCAAAAAAGGCATAATCATAGCACTTAAAAGTTTGGGTTGAATTGTATTTGTCTAGTAAATATAAAATAGGAAAAATACTGTCAGCATTACTGTTTGCATTTTATGTAGGCCACAGAAAGTTATAGAGGCTCATAGTCATTTTCAAGTTATTTATTCCTTCTTTATTTATGTTACTATTGCTCCATGTTTCAATATATAATGTCTTGAAAGAGAAGGAAATGATTTTCTAAAACAATAGGAAGTCTATATGTTTAATATAAAGCAGGTATAAGAGCTATACACATGGACATCAGGACAACAAGTCAATGGCTACTTTTTGGGAAGGAAGTGATTGATAACAAGTGGGCCTGGGCCAGGTGCTGTAGCACACACTTGTAATCCCGGCACTTTGGGAGGTCAAGGTAGGTGCATCACCTGAGGTCAAGAGTTGAAGACCAGCCTGGCCAAAGTGGCAAAACCCTGTTTTTACTAAAAATAATTAAAAAAAAAATTAGCTGGCCTGTAATCTCAGCTACTCTGTAGGTTGAGTCAGGAGAATCACTTGAACCCAGGAGGCAGAGGTTGCTGTGAGGTGAGATCACGCCACTGCACTCCAGCCTGGGAGACAGAACGAGACTCCGTCTAAATAAATAAGTAAATAAGAGAAGTGGGCCTGAAATTTAGCATGATCAGTAACACTTTATATTCTAAAAAAAAAATTATCAGTAAGAATAGTATCTGATTATGTATGTTCTCATTTCTCAAATATTTTCTGGAACGTTTTTATTGCTTAAAATATTTTCTAGTTAAAAAATTAAAAAACAAAAGGAACACAGATTTTACTGGTATGTGTAAGGTATATTTAAAAAATAATTATAGTACAGGATTCAAATATGTATGTATGCAACTAGTGATGACAGAGACAAAAGAGTGATAATCCTGTCTTGTGGGCTTGGTATCAGAGAAGACTTCAGAGTGGTTGAAGAAAATCTGAGGGAGAGTTGACATTCTCAGAAAGAGCATTCTAACCATATGGGAAAGTTATGAAAAAGCTAAATGGTTTTGGTCATACAATCTCTGCTTCTTTGGAAGAGATAAGTAGGGAGGTTAGATTGATAAATGAATAGATGTGGGCCACCTATGTTCAATACTGCAGAATTGCACATTCAACACTTTAGAAATTTAAACAAACACAAAACCCTTAATGAATTTAAATTTAGTCTCTTGAGATCAAATTTGTTTACGTGAGAAAATACATTTGGAAGCAGTGTGAAAGAGGGAATATGGAGGGAAGAACTAAGGCAAATAGATGGATTGGTGAGAGAAGTAGAAAAAGAAGAGGTCACAAAATAATTTAAGGAGGGGCTGGGCATAAAGAAGAACAGGATTATGTCTTTTGAGGAAACATGGTTGGAGCTGGGGCTTACTATCCTTAACAAACTAATAGAGGAACAGAAAACCAAATGCCACATGTTCTCACTTGTAAGTAGGAACTAAATGATGAGAACTTAGGAACACAAAGAAGGAAACAACAGACACGGGGGTCGACTTGAGCCGAGAGGGTGGGAGGAAGGAGAGGAGCAGGAAAGATAACTATTGGGTACTGGGCTTAATACCTGGGGGATGAAATACTCTAGATAAGAAACCCCTATGACACGTGTTTACCTATCTAACAAACTTACACCTGTACCCCCAACCTAAAATAAAAGTTAAAAAAAAAAAAAAAAAAAGGAGTGGCTGGAATGGAGTTACCAGCTAAATCCTAATTTTTGCAGGTACATATTCAGTTAGGGAAGCTGTTTTAGTTTTCAAAAGGCAAAATTATCCTTATTAAGATAAACTGAATATACACTGAAAATTAGAAACTGAATCACACAAATTAATAATTTTTAAAAGCTGAAAATTATCAAAAATATTGCAAGCCCCCAGAACATAAACATATTTTCTTTAACTGTCTGATTCTTTTCCTTCATTCTTGTCTTCTGTTTTTGACTGTTTATGAAAAGTTTAGTGATTTAATTACTTTCTTTTCTTTTCTGAGAACAGATAATCCAGTCTCTTATATAACAGTTGATTCAAATTGTTTTTATTAAAGTTTAATTTTTATTGATGGCTTATTGATAATTTTATGAAAAATGTTCTACTTGTTAAATTTGAGAAAATTGTATCAGAGTTTTTCTTACGTTTGCTTTAATATATTAAGTGATTACAGCTTTTCTTGAATCCTAATTAATTTTAAATACTTTTTAAGTAGGTAACCAAAGCACTAATGTCTTTTTAGAAACTGGGGAGGACTTGCAAGTGAAGGACCATAAATTTAGGCTTCATTAGCTTCATGACCAATCTTATTTCTCTAGTAGGATACACATTTGAGAAACATCTAAATGTTTAGGATGATTTCCACACTTCTAGAATGAACAACTGTGAAAATAAACATCAACACAGGATTTTCCTAATGTCTTTACAACATTAAAAAGCTAAGATATTCTACATTTAATTTTTTTATTCCAATTTTTCTATGATTTTAAGGCTCATTATTTAAAAAATAATCTATATCACAACTGGAAGTTGTTTCCTCATATTTTCCAAGTTTGAATTAGGTGATTCCCTCTTGCATCTTACGAGGTCTTCCTGAGCAATTCTATTTTCTGCTTCTATAGCAAAGAAATGAAATGTGGTTAAAACTACATCAAGTTTATGTTGTTCATTCGTTTGTTTTTATATTTTACAATACCTGGCACCCTAGTGGAAGATAAACTGTACAGATTAACTTGTGTGTGTGTGTTTGTGTTTGTGTGTGCATTTTCTGTTGTTACATCCTTTAGACAATGATAGCTGGTGTATTTTGATCTTGGTGTTTTATCAGTAAGATTTTTCTGAATGTTTTGATCACACCTGCACATTTTTAACTTCTGTGATATATATATATAGAGATAGATAGATAGATAGATATTTATATATATAGAAACAGACAAACAAAAAACCCTTAATGAGTTTAAATTATACTCTCTTGACTATATGCATACATATGGACACACACACACACATATATATATATGCACTCACACATACATATATACACACATATGCATGCATATGTAGACACACACATAGGTATGCCCCTATATCTATAAATATATACACATATGCCTATACATTTTAAACAGTTGTATTCATATACTGGCATACTAGAAAATATACCCATTTGACAAGTACAATTCAACGGTTCTAGTACATTTACAGCTGTACAACCATTACCTTGTTTGTTTCTATAAAACTAAAATGGTGTAGTCATCACTTGTTTACATGTTGAAGGACTTGATATTTTTTCAGATCTCTGTTGTAAGTTTTGACACCACAAACATTTCCTTGATTTTTTTTTCTGTGATGCTTTTGTTTTCATCTCGGTGAATATATTTAGATGTAGATGCTTGTAAATTGAAAACTTGCAATCTTATTTAAATTTATGTTGAGAGATTTGTTCTTTGAAGTCTCATTTGCATATTTAATATCAAAAGAATACAACAATTACTTTCATGTCATACTTTTCTATCCAAAAATATTAAATGGTATGAGTTATTATTAGAAAACACTGCTGGTAGATGGCAAAGACATTTTCTTTGCCATGTTGTAGAGTTCTTCTGTGTAACTGAAACCGTGGACACGGCTTGCCATCTCACAGTAAAACAATAAAGTAGTTGGAGGTTACTTCAGAATCTCACCCATTAATTTGTCAGTTATAACACAATGCTGTTAGAAATATGGTGTCTTAATTATTACAATAAAGTGTAGCTTATGATGATGTGAATAGATGGTTGAGATGAATTGAAAGCTTTAAGATTTAAAGGAAAACATATTAAGGAACTTAGGAGCAGAATTTTGGGGTCCCTGTCTCTGTGGATACTAAACTCACCAAGAATTATGGTGAGAATTGAGTTGCACAAAGCTACAACAAACCAGCAATTAAAATTTTCAAGAATTGTTGGGGGCAGAGTCTATAGTCTATAGATGAAAGTAATGAGAAGGTACTACTTCAAAACATGCCTACCCTCTTTCTAACATGGCTGATTTTCTGTTCAATCACCCATATATTCTTTGGTTCCTGTCAGAAACATTATTGATTAGTATGACACATCTCCTTTATTGATTGCATTTTGCATGTGACTTTGTGTTGTAATCATAAAATACAAAAGTCAGTGTAAACAGATTAAACATCAGCAGATACTCTCTATGAAAGTGCATAAATCCTTGATTTTCTAACATTAATTTGCCATATTTTCAAATTTAATTTATTGCCTAACCAAAAAGAAATATCAATTACAACAGTATCAACAAATCATGGTTACTTACAAATATGAAATCTGAACAATAATTGGATGGGTGTAATAATTAATGCACCACATAAGAATGGGCCTTTGGCCTGGATCACTTCCTTACCAAGAGTTGAAAAAAATCTCCACCGCCTGTGTGGGACTTACCACATTGTATGAAAATATTTATCCCTGCTTCTGATTCAGCGTGTACTCTTTATTCTGCTTAAGTGTATGCATGGTGTGTCACCTGGTCCACTGTACTACCAAAAGTGTATGCATGGTGTGTCACCTGGTCAACCGTACCACCAAATCTGTCTTTTGCAGATAAGGAAGAGGCAGTGTCTTTCTACTGCAGCACATGAGGAATGCACCAACGCAGACCCAGTTGCCCTGTGTGAGCTGCCAGGAGGGACCAGCTCGCCGAGGGCACTTATCCCCACTACTAAAAGTAATCTTGTTCTGTCTCTTCTCTATGCAAGTAGACCACTGTTCAATGGAGTGCATGGCTGTACTGTGTTTTATTTAGTGCCCCTAATACCTGATGCAGTGGGTAGAATTGCTCTAACTTCTATTCCTAATAATAGGCAACAGGTGACATTTACTTAACACTTATTCCTAACAAACAACTTCAGTATATCTCATATAAAATAATCTTCTTAATCTCTCTAATATCTAAAAGTTTGAGTGATACAGAAGAGCTCACTCTCTCCTTGGTAATCTCATGCAATCTCTTGGCTTTAAATGCCATCTCTATGCAAATAAATCTGGGATGCTAACACTACCCTTGGATTTAGAGTTTAACCTCAAGAAATGTACCCTGAACTCCAGACCACTTACACTACTACTCCATTTCATTGTCTAAAAGACATCACACATCTACATATCAATACCAAAACTTTTCATCTTTATTCTACCTCCAAGCTTTCTTCTTTTCAGTCTACTTCATTTTAGTAAACAGAGTCCCCATCTGTGGTTCTTCGTTGTTTATAGGAAAAATATAGATTCACTGCTGCTACTGTTCTGTTTCATATGACTTATAATCCGTTATTATACTTCATGGCGCCTGTTTTCCAGAATCTCAGCATTCCCAGCCACCTTTATTACTCCCATCCTGCTTCATGCTAAAACTTATCACCCAATTATTACAATAGCATCCTAAATGTTCTTCTTGCTCATAAGTTACCCCTTTTTGAACAGTTATCAACCCAGAGTCAAATATTTACAAAAGTATTCAGATCAGTCAACATTATGCTTTGTAGGTGGCTTCTAATATAAGAGGAAGTTAAAAAATACATTCTTACATTGAACCAGGATGCTCTAAATATTCTTGCACCTGCTAATGTTCCATCAATTTCTTTAAACATTTTCCTGTTCTTCATGACACCATTCAGACATCGACCTCCTTGCAACTCCTTAGAAATGCAAAAACAATCAAACAAACCACAACTAAAACCTCTTGACTCCATAACCTGTTCATTCAGTTCCTTAGGCCTAGACTATCCTATATATCTCTCTGTTCTTGCCTCTAAGTATGAGCTTATGAATTCAGCTTCTCTGACTATGAAAATTATTAGGCCTTTCAACTCAATAATAGCTCTTTGTCCTTTTTATATTCATAAGCATTGTACACAAAGTATATATTATTTTATACGTTCATGATTGATCTTTTCTCCTAGAATGAAAGTCTCACGAAGGAAGAACTTTTCCGTACTCCTTAGTGTACTGTAGTTGCTCAATAATTTGATACAAGTGTACACGTGTACTATTATCTCTTGGCATAAGGCATTTGAATCCTCGTCTATAAACAGTTATTCCATAAATAAGGTCAATTCACAAATTTTGTTTCCTAGTATATGCCAGACATCATTTAAAGTACCAGGAATATTAATATTATGTTGAAAAAAATTATCATTGTCACTTGGACTTGGGAAGGGGAACATCACACACTGGGGCCTATCATGGGGAGGGGGGAGGGGGGAGGGATTGCATTGGGGAGTTATACCTGATATAAATGATGAATTGATGGGTGCTGACGAGTTGATGGGTGCAGCACACCAACATGGCACATGTATACATATGTAACAAACCTGCACGTTATGCACATGTACCCTAGAACTTAAAGTATAATTAAAAAAAAATTATCATTGTCATTTATCTCATATTCTAAAATTTTTAAAGAAGATAACAAACAAAACACAAGTGAATGAATAATAACATTTCTAATGCTTGTAAAACAAACAAAATACATAACAAATTGATGAGTGATCATGCAATATGACAGGTTTTTCGATAAGACTTCTATGAGGATATGAAATTGAGCTTAGAACTGCATGACCAGAAAGTGTAAGTGCTTTCCAGGGGAAGATACCAGAAAGTATAAATACCCTGATGTAGAAAGCACCCCAATTCTAATGTAGACCAGACCCCCATATTTACAAAACTCCCAACAAGTATTGTTTTCATATTTTACATCAGAGCATCAAATACAATTCTTGCAACAAAACTGGAAAGAAAGATATATAGAAGATATTCAATATTATATTGGCATTAAGAAGAAAACACTGTGATAAGACTATGAGCTTGACATATAATAGGGATTACATGTGCTTTTGGTGACATGAGTGCTGGTGTGAGATGGTATCTCATTGTGGTTTTGATTTGTATTTCTCTGATGACCAGTGATGACGAGTATTTTTTCATGTGTCTGTTGGATGCATAAATATCTCTTTTGAAAAGTATCTGTTCATATCTTTTGCCCACTTTTTGATGGGGTTATTTGATTTTTTTCTTGTAAATTTAAGTTCTCTGTAGATTCTGGATATTAGCCCTTTGTCAGATGGGTAGATTGCAAAAATTTTCTCCCATTCTGTAGGTTGCCTGTTCACTCTGATGGCAGTTTCTTTTGCTGTGCAGAAGCTTGTTGGTTTGATTAGATCCCATTTGTCAATTTTAGCTTTTGTTGCCATTGCTTTTAGTGTTTTAGTCATGAAGTCCTTGCCCATGCCTATGTCGTGAATGGTATTGCCTGGGTTTTCTCGTAGTGTTTTTATGGTTTTATGTCTAACATTTAAGTCTTTAATCCATCTTGAATTAATTTTTTTTTTTTTTTTTTTTTGAGATAGAGTCTCACTCTGTTGCCCAGGCTTGAGTGCAGTGGTGTGATCTTGGCTCACTGCAAGCTCCACCTCCCAGGTTCACACCATTCTCCTGCCTCAGCCTGCTGAGTAGCTGGGACTACAGGTGCCTGAGTAGCTGGGACTACAGGTGCCCGCCAACACAACAGGCTAATTTTTTGTACTTTTCAGTGGAGACTGGTTTTCACCATGTTAGCCAGGATGGTCTCAATCTCCTGACCTTGTGATCTGCCTGTCTCGGCCTCCCAAAGTGATGGGATTACAGGGGTGAGCCACTGCACCCACCTGAATTAATTTTTGTATAAGGTGTGAGGAAGGGATCCAGTTTCAGCTTTCTACATATGGCTGGCCAGTTTTTCCAGCACCATTTATTAAATAAGGAATCCTTTCTCCATTTATTGTTTTTGTCAGGTTTGTCAAAAATCAGATGGTTGTGGTGTTATTTCTAAGACCTCTGTTCTGCTCCATTGGTCTATATCTCTGTTTTGGTACCAGGACCATACTGTTTTGGTTACTGTAGACTTGTAGTAAAGTTTGAAGTCAGGTAAAGTGATGACACCAGCTTTGTTCTTTTGGCTTAGGATTGTCTTGGCAGTGTGGGCTCTTTCTTGGTTCCATAGGAACTTTAAAGTAGTTTTTTTTCCAATTCTGTGAAGAAAGTCATTGGTAGCTTGATGGGGATGACATTGAATCTATAAATTACCTTGGGCAGTGTGACCATTATTGATTCTTCCTATCCATGAGCATGGAATATTCTTCCATTTGTTTATGTCCTCTTTTATTTCATTGAGCAGTGGTTTGTAGTTCTCCTTGAAGAGGTCCTTCACATCCCTTGGAACTTGGATTCCTAGGTATTTTATTCTCTTTAAAGCAATTGTGAATGGGAGTTCATTCATGATTGGCTCTCTGTTTGTCTGTTATTGGTGTATAAGAATGCTTGTGATTTTTGCACTTTGATTTTGTATCCTGAGACTTTACTGAAGTTGCTTAACAGCTTAAGGAGATTTTGGGCTGAAATGATGGGGTTTTCTAAATATGCAATCATGCATCTGCAAGCGCGGACAATTTGACTTCTTCTTTTCCTACCTGAATACCCTTTATTTCTTTCTCCTCACTGATTTCTCTGGCCAGAACTTCCAACACTATGTTGAATAGGAGTGGTGAGAGAGGGCATCCCTGTCTTGTGCCAGTTTTCAAAGGAAATATTTCAGTTTTTGCCCATTGAGTATGATACTGACTGTTGGTTTGTCATAAACAGCTCTTATTATTTTGAGATACATTCCATCAATACCCAGTTTGTTGAATTTTTAGCATGAAGGGCTGCTGAATTTTGCTGGAGGACTTTTCTGCATCTATTGAGGTAATCATGTGGTTTTTGTCTTTGGTTCTGTTTGTGTGATGGATTATGTTTATTGATTTGCATATGTTGAACTAGCCTTGCATTCTAGGGATGAAGTCAACTTGATCTTGGTGGATAAGCTTTTGGATGTGCTGCTGGATTCAGTTTGCAAGTATTTTATTGAGGATTTTTGCATTGAAATTCATCAGGGATATTGGTCTAAAATTCTGGATTTTTTTGTTATGTCTCTACCAGGCTTTGCTATCAGGATGATGCTGGCCTCATAAAATGAGTTAGTGAGGATTCCCTCTTTTTCTGTTGATTGGAATACTTTCAGAAGAAATGGTACCACCTTCTCTTTGTACTTCTGATAGAATTTGTCTGTGAATCCATCTGGTCCTTGATTTTTTTTTCGGTTAGCAGGTTATTAATTATTGCCTCAATTTCAGAGCTTGTTATTGGTCTATTCAGTGATTCAGTTTCTTCCTGGTTTAGTCTTGGGAGGGTGTATGTATCCAGGAATTTATACATTTCTTCTAGATGTTCTAGTTTATTTGCATAGAGGTGTTTATAGTATTCTCTGATGAATTTGTATTTCTGTGAGATCGATGGTGATATCCCCTTTATCATTTTTTATTGCATCTATTTGACTCTTCTCTCTTTTCTTCTTGATTAGTCTTGCTAGCGGTTTATCAATTTTGTTGATCTTTTCAAAAAAACAGCTACTGGATTCATTGATTTTTTGAAGGGTTTTCTGTGTCTCTATCTCCTTCATTTCTGCTCTGATTTTAGTTATTTATTGCCTTCTGCTAGCTTTGAATTTGTTTGCTCTTGCTTCTCTAGTTATTTTAACTGTAATGTTAGGGTGTCGATTTTAGATCTTTCCTACTTTCTCTTGTGGGCATTTAGTGCTATAAATTTCCCTCTACACATGGCTTTAAAGGTGGCAAAGAGATTCTGGTACACTATGTCTTTTTTCTCTTTGGCTCCAAAGAACATCATTATTTCTGCCTTCATTTCGTTATTTACCGAGTAGTCATTCAGGAGCAGGTTTTTCAGTTTCCATGTAGTTGTGTGGTTTTGAGTGAGTTTCTTAATCTTGAGTTCTAATTTGATTAGGCTGTGGTCTGAGAGACAGTTGTGATTCCTATTCTTTTGCATTTGCTGAGGAGTGCTTTACTTCTAATTATGTGGTCAATTTTGGAATAAGTGCGATGTGGTGCTGAGAAGAATGTATATTCTGTTGATTTGGGGTGGAGAGTTGTGTAGATGTCTATTAGGTCTGCTTGGTGCAGAGCTGAGTTCAAGTTCCAGATATCCTTGTTAACCTTCTGTCTCATTGATCTTCTAATATTGACAGTGGGATGTTAAAGCCTCTCATTATTAATGTGTGGGTGTCTAAGTTTCTTTGTAGGTCTCTAAGGACTTGCTTTATGCATCTGGGTACTCCTCTATTGGGTACATGTATATTTAGGATAGTTAGCTCTTCTTGTTGAACAGATCCCTTTACCATTATGTAATGACCTTCTTTGTCTCCTTTGATCTTTGTTGGTCTAAAGTCTGTTTTATCAGAGACTAGGATTGCAACCCCTGTTTTTTTTGTTTTTGTTTTTGTTTGCTTTCCATTTGCTTGTTAGATCTTCCTCCATCCCTTTATTTTGACTCTATATGTGTCTCTGCATGTGAGATGGGTCTCCTGAATACAACACACTGATGGGTCTTGCTTGACTCTTTATCCAATTTGCCAGACTGTGTCTTTTAACTGGGGCATTTAGACCATTTATATTAAGGTTAATATTGTTATGTGTGAATTTGATCCTGTCATTATGATGTTCGTTGGTTATTTTGCCCATTAGTTGATGCAGTTTCTTCCTAGCATCTATGGTCTTTAAAATTTGACATATTATTTCAGTGGTTGGTGGCAGTTATTCCTTTCCATGTTTAGTGCTTCCTTCAGGAGCTCTTGTAAGGCAGGCTTGGTGGTGACAAAATCTCTCAGCATTTGCTTGTCTGTAAAGGATTTTATTTCTCCTTCACTTACGAAGCTTAGTTTGGCTGGATATGAAATTCTGGGTTGAAAATTCTTTTCTTTAAGAATGTTGAATATTGGCCCCCACTGTCTTCTAGCTTGTGGAGTTTCTGCCAAGAGATCTGCTGTTAGTCTGTTGGGCTTCCTTTTATAGGTAACACGACATTTTTCTCTGGCTGCCCTTAACATTTTTTCTTCATTTCAACCTTGATGAATCTGACAATTATGTGTCTGGGTTTGCTCTTCTCAAGGAGTATCTTTGTGGTATTCTCTGTATTTCCTAAATTTGAATGTTGACCTTCCTTTCTAGGTTGGGGAAGTACTCTGGATCATATCCTGAAGACTGTTTTCCAGCTTGGTTCCATTCTCCCCATCACTTTCGGTTACACCAATGAGAGGTAGATTTGTTCTTTTTCACATAGTCCCATATTTCTTGGAGGCTTTGTTCCTTTCTTTTTACTCTTTTTTCTCCTGTTCCAAAAGTCTCTTCTCACTTCATTTCATTAATTTGATCTTCAATCACTGATACCCTTTCTTCCACTTGATTGAATTGGCTACTGAGGCTTGTGCATGCATCATGTAGTTCTCATGCAATGGTTTTCAGCTGCATCAAGTCATTTAAGGTCTTCTCTACATGGTTTTTTGCTAGCTAGCCATTCATCTAATCTTTTTTCAAGGTATTTAGCTTCCTTGTGATAGGTTCAAACATCCTCCTTTAGCTTGGAGAAGTTTGTTATTACTGCCTTTCTGATGCCTACTTCTGTCAACTCGTCAAAGTCATTCTCCATCCAGCTTTGTTCTGTTGGTGGAGAGGAGCTGTGATCCTTTGGATGAGAAGGGATGCTCTGGTTTTTATAATTTTCAAGTTTCTGCTCTGATTTCTCCCCATCTTTGTGGTTTTATTTACCTTTGGTCTTTGATGATGGTTACCTACAGATGGAGTTTTGGTGTGGATGTCATTTTTGTTGATGCTAATGCTATTCCTTTCTGTTTGTTAGTTTCCCTTCTAACAGTCAGGTCCCTCAGCTGCAGGTCTGTTGGAGTTTGCTGGAGGTCCACTCCAGACCCTGTTTGTCTGGGTATCACCAGCAGAGGCTGCAGAACAGCAAATATTGCAGAACCGTAAATATTGCTGCCTGATCCTTCGTCTAGAAGCTTCATTTCAGAGGGGCACCCAGCTGTATGAGGTGTCAGTGGGTCCCTACTGGGGGGTGTCTCAAAGTTAGGCTACACGATGGGGAGTCAGGGACCCACTTAGGGAGGCAGTCTGTCCCTTCTCAGAGCTCAAACACCATGCTGGGAGAACCGCTGCTCTCTTCAGAGCTGTCAGACAGGGATGTTTAAGTCTGCAGAAGTTTCTGCTGTCTTGTTCAGCCATGCACTGCCCCCAGAGGTGGTGTCTACAGAGGCAGGTGCGCCTTGTTGAGCTGTGGTGTGCTCCACCCAGTTCGATCTTCCAGAACACTTTGTTTACCTACTCAAGCCTCAGCTATGTCAGATGCTTCTCCCCCGCCCTAGGCTTGCCGCCTCACAGTTCCATCCCGAGCTAGCAGTGCACAAGGCTCTGTGGGTGTAGGACCCACTGAGCCAGGCTCAGTATATAATCTCCTGGTGTGCCCTTTGCTAAGACCTTTGGAAAAGCACAGTGTTTAGGTGGCAGTGTCCTGATTTTCCATTAGGGCTTCCCTTGGCTAGGAAAGGGAAATCCTCCAACCCCTTGTGCTTCCCGGGTGAAGCGATGTCCTGCTCTGCTTCAACTGGCCCGCTCTCTGTGGGCTCTCCGACCAATCCTGGTGAGATGAACCAGGTACCTCAGTTGGAAATGCAGAAATCACGCATCTTCTGCCTCAGTCACGCTGGGAGCTGCAGACTGGAGCTGTTCCTATTCAGCCATCTTGGAACAGAATCCGTTTTTTCTGCATTTTTACAAAACTTGGTGAGTTAGTCTTTTGACAACAATCTTTGTTACTGTTCTACTTGCACTGGTATCTCATTGTGGTTTTAATTTGCATTTCTCTAATGTATAAGGTAGTTGAGCGTTTTTAATGTACTCACTTGCCGTCTAAGTATGTCTTTGGGGAAATGTTTATTCAAATAATTTGCTTCCTTATATAATTCAGCTGTTTATATACTTAGTGTTGAGTTTTAAAAGCTGATTTTATATTCTGTATATAATTCAATTGTCAAGTAATTGTTTTGCAAATATTTTCTCCCAATATGTAATTTATCTAATCATTTTCTTACCAAAGCTTTTTGGAGAAAAAAAAAAGATTAATTTGTTCAAAGTCCAAATTATTTTATACTTTGTGCTTTCAAGATGTGTTTATTTACTTATTATATAGTTGTATTGTTGTACCAGCATACTATGTACTTTAAAGCATATGCAAAAACATATACATTATGAAAGTATCAGTAAAAATTAATAAAAATAAGAGCTTTTTTCTGAACCTTTTTTTATTTTTAAATTTATTTTTAATTGATAAATAAAAGTGATATGATGACTGGGCTCAGTGGCTCACGCCCATAATACCAGCACTTTGGGAGGCCAAGATGGACAGATCACTTGAGGTCAAGAATTTGTGACCAGCCTGGCCAACATGGTGAAACTCTGTCTCCACAAAAAATAAATAAATAAATAAATTAAATTAAATTAAATAAATCAAGTGTGGTGGCACGTGCTTTTATCCCAGCTACTCGGGAGACTGAGGTGAACCCACCCAAGAAGTGGCAGTTACAGTGAGAGACGATCACACCACTACACTCCAGCCTGGGTGAAAGAGTGAGGGTCTGTCTAAAAAAAAAAAAAAAAAACATATATATATATATATAGAAAAGGAAAAGCATTTAATACCCCTAACCTACTGAACATCATAGCTTAGCATAGTCTACCTTAAACATGTTCAGAACACTTACATTCGCCTACAGTTAGACAGTCATCTACCACAAATCCTATTTTATAATAAAGTTGTGAATGTCTCATGTAATTTTTAAAATAATGTTTTGAAAGTGAAAAACAGAGTGGCTTCACAGCATTGCAAAGTTGAAACATCTTAAGTTGAACCATTGTATTAGGTATCTCTATCAATTGTGAAATGTCTAAATTGAACTAATTAACATATGTATTATCTGACACACTTATTTTTATGAGAATGCTTAAAATGTATTCTCACCTATTTTTGGGATTATAATACATTGTTATTCATTACGGTCACCAGGTAGTACAATAGATCTCTTGAACTCATTCCTCCCAGCTAACTGAAATTTTATATTTTTTGACAGACATCTCCCCACCCACCCCAACTCCTATCCCTATCCCTTTGTAATCACCATTCTGTCTACTTCTGAGTTCAACTTTTTTAGGTTTCACACATAAGGAAGATTATGTGGTGTGTGTCTTTCAGTGTTTGGCTTATTTCACTTAACGCAATATCCTACAAGTTATCTATGTTGTTGCAAATGACAAATTTTTCTTCTTTTGTAAGGCTGAATACTATTCTCTTGTGTATATATGGCACATTTTCTTTATCCATTCATCTATTGATGGGCAGGTTAATTCCGTATCTTACCTACTGTGAATAGTTCTGCAACTGCCATGGGAGTGCAGATATCTCTTTTACATATTCTTCACTTCCTTTGAATATATACCCAGTAGAGAAATTGCTGGATCATATGTTAATTCTATTTTTAATTTTTTGAAGATTTTCCATACTGCTTTCCATAATGGATGCACTAATTATCATTTCCAATAATAGCATGCAAATGTTTCCTTTCTCCACATCCTTGCCAACACTTATCTTTTAGGCTTTTTTATTGTAGCCATTCTAACAAGTGTGAGGTGATACCTCATTGTGGTTTGTGCTTTTTATTTGAGAAACATTTGCCCAACTCAAGGCTACTAAGATTTTCTCCTATGTTTTCTTTTACAAGTTTTGCATCGTTAGATTTGTGATCTTTATATTGAGGTATATAATCCACTTCTAATTAATTTTTGTATGAAGTTAGTGTTAAGATTCATATGTTTACACTTGGCTAACCAATTGTTTCAGTACATTCGTTGACAAGATTGTTCCATCCTGATTGAATGACTTTAGAGCTTTTGTCCAAAATCAACCACATATATGTGGGTCTATTTCTGAACTGTCTATTGTATTCTGCTGATCTTTGTTTTATTGTTACCAATACTGCACTGTGTCACACCATTCATATGCAATATTAATAAAACAAGTAAAAACTCCAGACTTTGTAAAATTAGTCAGCAAAGAATTGGCTTCTACATCGTCTGATGACTACGAATTTATTCTGTGAATTAAGCGATCAATCCCGTTTGGATCTGAAGATCTGTTCTTTACCTTCTTTACTTTGCATAATGCCCACTGAATGAGGATCTTTGTGAAATCAATTATGTATATACTAGCCTCTGGTACAGGTGGGTTTGGGGACTTGGAGGTAACAGCAGAATATTGAAAGCAAGGTCTTTTTTTTTTTTTTTTTTAAATTTCTATCTCCTTCCTGGCCTTGTGACAGTGTTAGAACAGGCTACATTCCTCTGCCACCTCTTAGGCAGTCTTTTGAGTTTCTGGAAATTGCTGTGTGCATGTAATTTCACCCTCTCCTTTTGTCTCTTGGGGCCTATAGTGGTAGAGACTTCCCACGTTGCTGTTTCACGAGTGCTTCAACATCCATTGTTGCTTTCCTTATTCTTTTCTCACCTCTCTTTAAGCTGTCCCTAGGAAAATGTTATTTGCTTCCTGCTAGGCCCCAGTCTAAATCTGATTACACTTGGGATCCAAGTAGTTATAGGTAGATTCTCATTAGTAATTTCCAGTTTTAAGAAACTTGGCTAGGATGTGTATATATACTAGCTCCAGAGATTAAAAACAAAAAGAAAGGTGCTAAGTAATCTGCTGTTGGTCACTTGTCTTCCAGCCCTCAAGCAGAAGACAGGAAATCAGTCATTCAACAGTAATGACTCCCAGAGCTGATGTTCCAAACTCCAGAAGGGTCTCACTAGTGACAATTCCAAGAAACTAAAGTAAGGTTCTGACTCCTTTAAGGGTTTCTGTGAGTGGCAATTTTTGACAAGTGACGAAACCCAGTTCTATCTTTCTAGGTACTGAATCGGGATGCAAATAGACAAATTTCTTATAAGTCTATCCATGGGGACAAATTTAATATCAAATATTAAAATACAAAACAATCTGGATCTTGCATAATGTGGCTCTAAAGAGGCAATATGTATGCAATCTATATTTTAAGAAATGGAACAACTACCTTAGCCAATCCTTATTAGGAAAAATAGCTAAGTCAGCAATATGGACATTTAAAACTAAATCCAAATCCCTCTCATTGCAAGTACATAAAATATTGAGTATAAAAGAGGCAACATTCATTCTAAGGAAGAGCTGTTTGTAGAAAAGAGAAAGGAAAATCTCCAGTGAAAAATGGAACTGTTTACCAAATTGTGAACAGCTGCAGCTGAAAGATGCCGTGATGTTCAACTACTTTAGTAACTTTTACTTATATTGAAAATGCTTGCACCTGTATTCATAAATAATATTTTTTAAAGCATTATCTAGTTTTTTAAATAAAATATATATTAGTCTTATATATAATTATTTCTTTATCTTCAGGATTTATTAAAAGTCACATAAAATTCTCAGCATCTTGTTGGTAAATCTTGCTAATAAATTCATTTATATAAAAATTATTCATCCATTTAGGACTATACTTACTTTAAATAAATCTGCTGTGATAATTTTGTCTAGGAATTACACAATTAATCTAAAATATTAAAATATTTACAATGCGAATAATAGTTATTTCTATATTACTTCACTTCTTTTTCTTGATCAATCTTACCAGTGATTTGTGTTTTTATGTAATTGTTTAGAAGTTTCAATATTTTGGACATTCTTGATAATCTCATTCCTCTGAAGTACTTATGGCACTTATTTTAGCTCTCATATAAATTAAATTTACTTTACTTTGCTTTATCCTATTGCTCTATTGCTATTTCTCAACACATTGGACTTAACTATTTTTTCAATTTTTCTTTTTATCTAATTTATGCACATAAGGCTTGTGGCACAGATTAATAGCTGCTAACAAAATATGTTTTGCTTTGATTGTGATCACAGAGAGAAACTGCTTTTCTGAGTCAGTCATAGTTATATGACCAAATTTCAGCTAGTGGAATATGTATGGAAATATTTATCATCATATTCTCAAGATCAGAAACTGAGAAGTTCGACAATGTTGCCATATACCAAAGACGCAGTGCAAAGTATAGTAGGACTTATTTATGATACTAGACAACATAGTGAAATTATTTCTAGATAAATGAAGAAATGTTTAAGAAATACCATGATTTTGTAAGCCAAGGAATTGGTACGGCTGTTTTGATCAGATCCAGTAAATAGTATTTTGAAATTTGCTGGCATTGTTCTATTCTCAAGGTAGAGATAAAGTTATATATGAAAGAAAATTGGATTTCTATTTTTTTTTCATTCAAGGGAATAAACAACTGAGAGGAAAATCTTTTTCATAGCTCCAAATTGCCTCTAACGAATATATTTCACATAACAATGAACTGTTTCTATGAATAACCTGCTCATAGGAAAATTTAAATTGAAAAGTGTAACTTGGATTTTACCTCTATTTATATTACTACCTTTCTGCCCCATGTATCTTCATTGGTAGAATGCATAAGCCTGATTGTTAATGTGTTCTTAGTATTCTCACAAGTGTGAAATAATCCACTGACAAGTCCCTTTAATTAATGCACACTTTAATATATCTCTCACATACTTTCTACTATTTAATCTTAATTCTTCTTGAAATGAAATGCTAATTGTATGCAGTTCTGTTGGTTGAGATGCATAATATAGATACTATATATACATTATCCTTGGTTCTTACCATTAGGAACAAATATTCTCAATTACCAAATCTTTGTAATTATAAAATAATTAGAACTAGGCCATAGGGTTCAAATTCATAGTTAGTTTAAGATCATATGTAAAACATATTATTGGAAATAAAACATTATTAGCAAAATATAGTATTTAAAATGAAATTTTTAAACTCTCCCTTCTGATTTTACACATTTTGGTTATATTCTTTTACTTTTTTTACTTTGTTCAGTAATAGTGTATATGTTTAACAAATGTTCAGATGTGTATGGTTCAACTGTAAGCTCATATCTAATGGGCTTTTATCTAAAGGTAATACAATACTCCACATCCTATTTTATATCTTCATAATAATAATGTTGCAATGAGCATTTTAAGCTGTAAATCAAATATTACAAATGAATACCTATTGAGAATGTCTGCTATTTTATTTCCATTTTTCTTTGCAATCACATTACAAAAAATTTTAAAAAATTACAATCACCGGTATAGATATTATTAAATATATGGATTCAAGATTTATAATATTAATAAATTATTTTCATAAGTGATACATGGTGCACTTATTTTTTATGAATACTAGTCAACACAGTAATATCAGGGCAAAAGAAAAATGCTACTGGTAGATATAATTTCAATTATCAATAATATTTTCTTTTTGTTCGCAAAGATTATACTCTATTTTAAGTCTATAAGTCACAATATTAGTATTGTGAATCAGAGTATTTTGGCTTACTTAAAATTACCATTTTAATAGCATAGTTATTTTATTTTCTTTCAATCATTTGTGGTGATAGCAAAGAAAACAAAATCAAAACAATTTTCCAAGTTCTGATTAGAGAAACTATGTTTAAAATTATTTTATTGAGGATAGAGTAGATTATTTAACAAAGCACAGGTCATATAAATGACAATTTTGAATACATTAAATTACACATCGCTGTGCAGCCAGGTTGTAAATAGCATATAAATGAATGTAGGAATTTAGTAGATATTAAAGTAACATTTTATTTTTTGGTGAAGATGTATTATAGTTAAATAGTTAAGGAATTTTTACTTAGCAAAAATGTATTAATGGAGAGTTAGGTTACTTCTTCCAGGGAAATTTTTATCAGCTTTATTATACTTTACCATTGATGTCTACATCCAGTTGTGTTGTCTCAGATAATTGCAAGGCTGATACTCCTAACCAGAACTGCTTTGACTCGCTAGAAAGCACCAATCAAGTCACAGATCCTTGCAATCCCTACATATTAAATATGCCCATGCTTGTGATATGTACAGACACTCACAGTTACACTCACACAGGAAACCCAAATGTATCGTCATCAACATCACTAAGGACAATCAATTTATTGTCAGGGTTATGTCAGAAGAAACAGAAATGCAATTTGCAATATGAGATCAAGAAAGTATGCTTCCTGCAGTGAATGTGCAAATGTGTAATCAGTAGAACGTATATTTAGCTAACTGAATTGCTTTTTTTCTGATAATTCAGTCTTATGTCTGTGACCCAATTTACAATATAGTGGTTTTTACAAATTGTCAAATAACCGCACATAAAAAAGTCTCCAGACTATAAAGCAGGAGGATGAAAGGACTTACTGCTTTTCCTAATCTTCTTCTTTTGTATCACTCCATCCATTTCCAACTTTAACACAATTAAGTTGGTTTTTGTTGTATTCCAACACATGTTGACATAAACAATAAGGGAATTTATTATATAATGCATATTACAATATACATTATTACACATGGTAATATGTATTTCAGGAGGACAAGTCACACATTTGTTATAGGACTGCCAGGTTCATATGCCTACTGCACACTAATGATGAATACACTGAGACAGCAGGGTTTGCAGCAGAAAAATAGTTTAATATAACTGCAAGGCCATTGAGGATGGAAATGTGAGGAATTCTCAAGCCTCAAATCCATTTCATCAAGGTGTTCTGAGCAAAGGTCTTTAAGGGTTTTGTCAAAGGTTAGGAGCTGGAAAATTTAGGTTGTTGATTGGTAAGGGTAGGGGGCATGACAGCATCAGAATGTGGAAGCTGCATTCTTCCAAGAGTCAGCTTCTTGCAGGACCCTTCATATCAGATGGATTACATCGTTTGGTTGGTATACAAAGCCTAAAACAAAAAATCAAAGAAAAAGTTTATCATCTCACAACCCTTTAGTTTTTATGTATAGAGCAGAAAAGAAACAATGAGTTCTATGACTAGGGTTATGTTCACCTGGCATAATAAGCAGATACTAGCTACAAGGAAGTGGACTAAAGTGCATGCTGGCATAATGTTTACTGCTAATTGTGCTGCAAGCCTAGTTGAATTTTATCTTTTCCCTTTAATTGATTGTATAAAATTTTCTTTTTTTTTTTTTTTATTATACTTTAAGTTCTAGGGTACATGTGCGCAACGTGCAGGTTTGTTACGTATGTATACATGTGCCATGTTGGTATGCTGCACCTATTAACTCGTTATGGATGGTTTCAGGATTTGGATAACAAAATGGGTTAAGAATTTCATCAGAATTCCAGATTGTTTGAATCTCTGTGGTCATTCATATACAATATCATTTGATCTAAGATTGCCTATCCACGTGACTATAAAATGACTCTCAGAATCAACTACAAAAACACCTGTTTCATAGGAGTGTATATATTTATTCTCTCTCTCTCTCAATATATCCGGATCTATCTATACCTTATAGGTAGGTCTAGATAGATGTCTATCTATATAATAGAAATATTAAGAGAGATACATATAAACAGGAGGAGTACACACACTCCTGAGAGAAACTTTAATATATATACATATATATCCACACACATGCATATATATACACACATACACACTCACACACTCAAATAAATCAGAAAGAGAGAGAGAATAAATTACAGGTATTTTTTACAAAGTCTAAGCAATAATCTTCTCATATTCATTTAGGCTTATTCATTTTTTAATTTATTCCTGACAAAGGGGCATTAAATTATAATTTATATAGACTAATTTTTCAAGTTCAAATGAGTTTTTGTTAATTTCTTGTAACTGTGGGTAATGTACACTTTTAAATTTTTATACTTAATTTGTATATATAATTTTATACATAATTTACACTTAAATAGGAGCAAATAACTCAATCATTTTATTACTTAGTTAACATGAAAGGAAACTTTCATATAACTTTCATAGGTGTAGCATGGCAAGAACATAGAATCCTTACCAGTAAAGACTGAGAAAATTGCTGACAGCATGCATTTAAAATTTAGTGGTAAAATCAAACTAAAATATTAACAACTAGACAAAGCAGTGCAAAAAAGAATAGTTCACCCATATAAAGAAGGTTTCATTCTAAGAATGCATGGTGTTTAAAATATTAAGAAATAAATTATGTAATTGACTAGTATTAGATGAAACATTAAAAAATATTATTTTGTTTAAAAAATTCAAAGAACAATTTAGCTGTAAAAGTGACTCAAGACAAACCTGACAGCATGCTTGAGAAGGAAACAAATGAGACTTCCAAACCTTCATTTTAAAGCCAAAAATTGAATATGGGTGACTGTTATCACCAGTACTATTGTTTTCTTTCTAAAAATTATTTATCATGAAATGTACTATTCAAATATCTATAGTAAATACATACACTTTAAAGAATAACAATACAAAATAAATCAATATATTTTACCAGACTCTTTAAGTCAATATGTTCTGTGTTTATTTTTATTTTATAAGATGCTACCATTACATAAAAGAAAGAAAGAAAAAAAAAAAAGGATGTAAATAAAGAATGTCCAGAAACATTCAAGTATATATAGAATTACTACATAGCCTCAGAAATTCTTGCTGAAACTACAGGTGCAAGCCACCACACGAGGCTGATTTCTGTATTTTTGGGTTTTTTTAGAGACAGGATTTTGCCATGCTGCCCAGGCTTTTCTTCTCTTATAGTTAAAACACACACACACACACACACACACACACACACACACACAAAATAAAAGACTACTCAGACATAGCCAATTTATAAAACAAACAAAAACATTAGTGTAAAAAATTTAAATGAATTATTTTAGTGCAATAAATATGTCTTAAAGTATAAGATATAAAAATATTGTCAAGTTTGTACTACAAAAAAGAAAAAAACAGGGAAAGTATTTTGAATATAAAAATCATTAATAATCTGCTTATAAATAATTGAGAAAAATTTAAATGATTATTTAAAACTCAGGAATAATTAATTTTTTAAAGCATTTCAGTCTATTTAGATATATAGGAGTTAATACATTGACAATGATTAGCATTTGTGATAATTCTGTTCTGATGTTCTGATGCACTCTTTCCACATATATAAATTCATATTGATATTTTAGAGTACCACTAAAAATGCCTACTTTTAACAAAGAAAATCTACTCTGTAAAGTCTCTAAACAATTTATATCATTAGTAAGCTTACTACTGTGGACAAATATTTTTCAAACATATATCTATAGCTACACTATATAGACGGAAATATTAATATAAAGATATTCTATTGACCTCAATATATTACCTTATTTTAGCATATCAGTTTAATACCCAAGAAAAGGATGATATTTAAAGTCTCCAAAGTAGTTAGTGAGAGAAGGGTAAATCATGGTTAAATGTGTAAATGTATTATTAGGAGGTAACATTTCAACCATTTCCCAGCCTGAATAACGTTCTTTAGGATTTCTTGCAGTATGGGTCTCCTGGGAATCTAAACGTTCTCTTTGCATTTGCTTTCATAAATTTTTTAAAAGATTTTTTCTTATTTTTATAAAATGCATCTGCTGAATCTAGATTCTCACTTGTCAATCTACCAGTCAGAATCTTGTCAGTAGACGCAAACACATCAGGAAATTGAAATGAGAGAATTCGAAACAAAGATTCCTGGATAACTAGTAGAAAATGTAAAAGACATCTCTAAAGAGTCCCAAAGTGGCAAATTCAAAACAGCAGCTTCTATCTCAAGTGTGAGGGGCAGAGGAAAATGAAGGAAACTAAGGTCTTAGGAGAGCTCTGCCTCACTACCCCACCGTTGTCAAAGAGCGCATGCGTACCAAAAGTTCTGCTGGGTGTGGAGAAAGTTGTCATACGGCATTGTGTGGAGCTGGTGAGTAGAGTGTCCTACCGTTGGTGGCGGGTACAGCACTATAGGAGCTGGTCTGTTGAATAGAGTGGGGGAGTAGTAATGGTGAAGTTGGAGCTCCCATGGGAGAATCTGCCAGTTAGAGAGAGGAAAATCTGAACATGCGTCTGACATTAGTCCAGAGAATGCTCTGAAATGAATGCCGCTAGCCTTCTGCATACTCATCCGCTGCCTCTCACATAGATGGGAATGAAGGTGTCTGCAAACCAGAAGAGGCTGCCTATAGGCCTATAGCCTTGCACATTCCCTCCAGCCACCACTGTTGGCAAAGCCTAAATTTGCACAAAGGAGAAACGTTACCTGGTCTAGCTGCAACATCAGGAAGCAATGCAAAGGTGGGGGAAGGGGGGGTTTGAAAGACACTGTATTAGTAACTAAGTAGGATCCTACAAAATTAAGTTTTGTAGGATATTCTGTTTTCGCGTGTACTTTTTGAAATTTAGATATATGATCTCATTTTATTTCTGGCTTCCACAGTTTCTGATGAAAGGTTAGCTACAGCTTTTGTTCCCTACACGTGCAATATATTCCTCTTTGATTCATTTTAACAATTTTTTCTATATTTGTTTCTTAGTGATTATACATGAATCTCTTTTTTTTTAGATGACTCTCACTCTATCGCCAGGCTGGAGTTCAGTGGCGCGATCTCAGGTCACTACAACCTCCGCCTCCAGGGTTCGCGCCATTCTCCTGCCTCAACCTCCCAAGTAGCTGGGACTACAGGCGCCCATGCCTGGCTAATTTTTTGTATTTTAGTAGAGTCGTGGTTTCACCCTGTTGCCCAAACTGGTCTCCAATTCCTGAGCTCAGGCAATCTGCCCACCTCGGCCTCCCAAAGTGCTGGGATTACAGGCTTGAGCCACCCCACTCAGCCCATGAATGGTTTTTGGAGTGTGTTGACCTTCATGATTGTACGGTTTGATGTCTTTAAGAAAATTCAACGTTATTATTAATTCAATTGCTTATTCTGCTTCATTTACTTTTTTTCTCCTGTATTTAAAGCTGCAATATATTAGATTATTTGACCATATCTAAAGCTGCTTTAATTATTTCTTCTATTCTTTAATCATTTTCTTTTCCCAAACTGTGACTCATTTTGGTTAGTTTTTACTAACCCATCTTCTAGTTCATCGTCCTTTCCTTTATTCCCTCTACGGTTAACATGGTTTGCTAACTTTAGATTTTCTCTTTTACAAGTTTAAGTTTAGAATGGCACTTTGTTACTTTTATAGAATACATTTTGTTGCAATTCTCAGTTTTTTTAATCCATATTTTTACTTTTCTTCTAACTTCTTTGACATATTTAAAGTATTATTTTAAAGTCCTTGTCTGCTGATTCTGTCTGAGTCAGACGTGCATTCTTTTATTGCCTTTCTTCCTCTTAATGTTGAAACACATTATCCTGCTTCCTTCATGTTTTCTATTTTTTATGTTATGCTAGATATTATGTTTAACAGACATATGGATATGGTGTGAATGTTATTTTCCAACAGAGAGAGAACTTTTTTTCTGTTTAAGAAGAGTTCTTATTATTTTTTTCCAATAAAGGAGTTGGCCTAAGTCAACTGTGTTATCACTTCAGTTAGTTTTAATATTTTAAGATAATACAATATACTTTGTGTAATCATAGGCCCCTTCATCTTCTAAGATTTGGGGAGTTTTAGCATAACAATGCAGAGATTTTTCTTCACTTTTCTGTGCTGCTCCCCTTCTTTCTCCCCGTGTGCTCAAGAAAAACATGTGGAGAACAATAGGCAGGTGTAAAGATTGCCTGTATGTTTGAGTTTTGCAGAGATCACAATCTATTATACCAGCTAGTTCAGTCATTGAAAGCTCTGATGAATTCTTTTTTCTCTCAAAGACTACCTCTGTCTATGACAATCCAAAGTTCTTAGATTAGTAAATGCACCCAGTGGCTAAAAATCTCTGATCACCTATGTAAGGACTAACTTTCTGTGAACATTATTGCTTTACACTTCTTGCATCCACAGATCTCCAAAAATTTAGCAATGATTTCTTAGTGTATTCAGGGTTTTATACTACTTACGGTAGGAGCAATGGTCTATGGTAGACTCCATTCTAACTGAAAGCAGAACTCCAAATAATTCTTAATGTTAAAGCAAAAATTATATCTGGCAATGTTAAACAGGCAAGAACGGCTTTATTCAAAGTTAATGCTAAAGGAGAGATAGACCAGAACTCATGGAGAGATAAACTCTGTGAAAGCAAAAACAAAGGGCAGAGAATGGTTTTTCAAATCTAGGATTAAAGAGAGAACAGGGACCACCCATTTGCTCATTGAGGTTACTCAAAGATAACATAAAACTTTCTCTTATTTTCATGATGGGAGTGACAGGAGGTGGTTACATTTCAAAAGAATGTTTCCTAGGTCCTTGAGAAAGAGTCCTGACCTGTAAAATTGAAAAGAGGTTTAAAAAGATTTATGTCTCAAAGGGGTAGATAAAGAATTCACAATTACAAGTTTTCTAAAGAAAATGTTCTAGAAAAAGGAAGGGAATACCTACAGTTAAGAAGCCTCCCTAAAGTTTAGTCAAGCTAATGGGAATGTTAAAGCCATCCTGGGCAGTCTCCCTTTTTGCCAAAAAGAAAATCAGATTTCCCACTGAATAAATTAGGAAACCTAATCCATGTATATCATTTCAGCAATTTGCTGTATTTGAAAAGCTAGTTGACTCATCTGTTAAGACTTGCCTATATGTGATACTTGCTGGATAATGCAAGCAATCAGGCATTTTGGAAGGGGATTACTACAGAAATATAAAATCTATTCATGGAGCGGGCTATGAATTCAGTTTCTGGGTCCAGAGGGTGGTTAGTTGAGATCTCCAGATGTTGTGATCAAAGCGTCTTTAGATAGTGGAGTGCGGATGGCAATGGCAATCCAGATAGTTACTTCAGCAAAGCCCATCTGGGTTGAAAACATATCCAGTCTGTTTCCAATAAGCTCTTTCAGCCTCATATAAGCTCTAATAGGCTTCTTCAGGTTGATTTTGGGGCCACTCAAGAGTCCAGATGGAGTCAAAGTACCCACAATTCAAGTGACTTTAGGAAGTTGAAGGGTAAACTATAAAGGAAAAGACATGGCAGGGATGGATAGTGAGATGGAATATGTAGAAGTTTTGAAACGGAGAAGATCAAATGATTTAAGGAAGCTGGTAGAGAGAAATGAGGAGCAGAGGTGTTGTGGAAGGAGAGATCTTAAATGAGTCAGTTTTAGGGGATCTCATGTTTCCCAAAGAGGTTATTAAAGGTTCCAGTTTTTCTTGGTAAAATTGTGTCCACGACAAAGGAATTAGACAGCTAACATTGTAGTAACATCACATAGCAAAAGTCTTCAGAGGAGACTTTGTAATGACGAGGAGGTTTACTCAAATTTTTAAACATCAATATTTAAACTTTATTTATAATATATTAATGATTATATAATTTTGAACAATTATTAAATAACACACATATGAAACACATAATTATGTAATATAATGGATAAAAATGTATATTGAAGCACTGTATATCAAAACCATGACAGTGATTCTTTTGGAAGGCAACTTTTTAATTGGTGAAGTAAATAAAAGCATCTTCAAGCCTATAATCCCAGCACTTTGGGAGGCCTAGGGGGTAGGGAGCAGATCACGTGAGGTCAGGAGTTTGAGAGACCAGCCGGGACAACATGGTGAAACTCTGTCTCTACTCAAAACACAAAAATTAGCCAGGGCGTGGTGGTGTGTGCCTATAGTCCTAGCTACTCGGGAGGCTGAGGCAGGAGAATGGCTTGAACCCAGGAGGCTGAGGTTGCAGTGAGCCAAGATTGTGCCACTATATTCCAGCCTGGGTAACAGAGCGAGACTCCATCTCAAAATAAATAAATAAATAAATAAATAAATAAATAAATAAATAAATAACAGAGAGAAAAGAAGGAATCTTACAATATATGTCAATAATATAAATAATTATGTAAATATAGCAAAAATGAAAAATGTAAACATGCTAATGGTGAATGGAGAGCACATATGAGATGTTTGCTATATTTTTCCTTTACTATTTGTGATTGAAAAAAATTTTCTTGCAAGGGGAAAAAATAACAAAATAAATAGCATAGATTATGTTTTCACTGTACTCAGCATGGCTAGTCTGTGTCATTACTCTCACCTAAGGGAGAGCTTAATTAGTAAGAAATGTTTAATTCTAAGTAATTAGTGTAACATAAGCTTCATACAGAACATAAGCTTCACACAGAAACTCATAAGAGTAGGACATTTTGTCTGTTTTACCTGTTTCTTGTAACTCTTGTAGGTAGAAGAGTATCAGGCACCTGGTACCAAAGTACACAACATTTTTTATTGAATGAACAAATAAAAGTGTATTCATTAATGAAAGTAGTGTTCCAGGAAATTCTGTTGTACTATATTAGTTTTCACTTAACTATTCTGGTGAGCAATTTCATGGCTCTAGCTTCCTCTATCTTTTTATAAGCCCTTTTATAAAAACATGTTTTTTTTTTGTTTGTTTTGTTTTTTGTCTTGATGAGTAATAGTATAGAACAGAGTTCAGAAAATTACTGCATATGGCCTAAATGCAGCCTGCCACCTGTTGTGTGACCCATAGGCCACACAGAATAAGTTTCACATAACACATGGTTGAAAAAGGCAAAAGGAGAATAATACTTTGTGACTTGAAAATTGTATGAAATTCAATTTTTATATTTATAAATAAAATATTTACGAGCACAGCCATGCTCATTCAGTTACACACTGTCTGTGGCTGTTTTTGTGCTACATTGATTCAATGATTTTGACAAAGACCATATGTTCAAAAGTTTAAAATATTTACTATCATATTATTATGGTCTGAATGCTTATGTCTTCCACAATTTATATATTGAGACCCTAAACCCTAAAGTGATGGTATCAGAAAGCATGGGCTTTGGGAAGTAATTAGGTGATAAGGGCAAAGCCATCATAAATGGGATGCATGTCGTTATAAAAGAGGCTTGGGAGAAACCCCTGCTCCTTCTGCTATGTAAAGTTATAGTGAAGCAACAGCTGATCTATGAGCCAGAAAGTGGGTTCTCACCAAAGACTGAGTTAGCCATCTCCTTAAACTTGGACCTCCCAGCCTCCAGAACGATGAGAAATAGATTTCTGTCGTTTATAGGCTACCCACTTTATGATATTGTGTTATTGCCACCTAAAAGGATAAGACACTGATACTTGACAGAAAAAGTTTGCCTACTCTTAGTATGACAACATTAAGACCTTATGTCATAGGTATAATGGTGAATTTTAGGTGTCAACTTGACTGGATTAAGAAATACCTAGAATTGAGAAAGAATTATTGTTAGATGTGCCGTGAGAGTCTTTCCCAAAGGGAGTGGCATGTGAGTCTGAGTGCACTAAATGGGGAAGACCTGTCCTCAATGTGGATGGGAGCTATTCAATAGGCCTGGGGCCTGGATATAACAGAAGCAGACAAAAAGGTCACTGGTTTTTCTCTCCTGGAGCTGGGGGACACATCTCCTCCTGCCCTTGGACATCAGATCTCCAGGCTCTCCAGTCTGTGGACTCCAGAGCTTACACAGATGCCACCGCTTCGCTTCCTCAGGTTCTCAGGCATTTGAACTTGAAGTAATCCATGACACCGACATCCCAGGCTCTCCAGTTTGCAGATGGGCTGTCATGGGACTTAGCTGTGATAACCAAGTGAGTCAATGCTCAGCCTCTATAATAACTTGAGCCATTTCCCCTAAAGGAATCCCCTCTTCTCTCTCTCTCTATTATCTATCTATCATCTATCTATCTATCTATCTATCTATCTATCTATCTATCTATCTATCATTTATCTATCATCATTTATTTATCCATCTATTTCTATGGTTCTATCTCTCAGGAGAACCCTGACTAATATACTAAGTAAGTGTTGCCTTATTTGATGTACCTCCAGTATTGGCTTAAGTTTCCCCATTCAATTCTATTACAAATAGTTATCACATTTTATTTCATGTATGTATGTATGTAATTAAGTTTGCATGCATGTAATTGTCTCCTTGCTTGCTCTGATGATTGGGCGATCAGGTAGTTTGTTTTATTTGCTAATTCTCCTAATACCTAGCAGAGAGGCTCCCACATGGTAGGATATGTAAATATAAATTAGTGGATGATCAAATATGGACCTTTTAATTTCTTCCTTAATGAGAGTCTCTGGGAATTGTTCACATGTCAGTCACCTAGAGAAAGACCAATTTATGTATCAGTTTTTATATATTCAGTTTTAATTCTATGACAGATGACTAATTGTTTAGTATAAATTATGTGTTAAAGTTATTGCATGAAAATTGCATCTCTAAATATACAACTTACACATGAATTGCTAAGAGGGAAAAACACTTTCTATTTTTACATTACAGGTTTGAAATAGTGATGTACAATTATAATATTCCGGGTACTGTGTTTATTCAAATTCTTATTCAAAAATGCAAATAAGGAAAGTTTGAGCGATTTTAAGGAAGTTAATCAAACTTGACAGAGAACAGGGATCATTGTAAGAATCCATTAAATATTAGTTTTTCTTATATGCAGAAGTAAAGCTTGGCTTTAATATTTTCTTTCTATTTGCTCTGTAGATACTGGTCAGACTTCAAATTCAAACTTACATAGAATTTCTGTTTTCCAAGGTGGTAGAGTTTAATTTAAAAGTAACTTTGAAAAGAAGTTTTTAACAAACTTCAGTGGATTTCAGATAATGTCTATAGACACAGATTGTCTTTTAAGACCAAGAATGATACCACATTTTGTTTGAGGATTCCACTCAGCTATTTTGCCATAAATAGTTCAGGTACTATTTCTTCTTTGTAAATCATGGCTCCCAGACAAAAATAAATGCTAACATTAATTTGGCCATTGCTTCTCAAACATGCCATAGGAAAAAAATACCTTCTTAATTCTATAAAAATAGATAAAAAGCTACCAAACTATATATTTTCAGTACTATTTCTTCAGAATTCAAACATAAATACACTTAAATAAAGTATTTTCCAATGACATTTATTTTATATCTTTTCTTTCAAGCAGATCTTTTTAAAAACCTAGCATGACTGTCATTTGGAAATATGATTTTTAATTGTTTTTCTGTTTATAAACTTGTAACAATCCCTTAACCATGAGTTAAGATTACTCCATATGTTTTATCAAAGTGTTTTAAAAATTCTTAAAAATAAAAATTATTCAGACCAATTAAGTTTATTTTTAACACTCAATTCTTAGAAATTTCAGTGGGATAAGCTATATATGTTGAAAAAAATAAATAAGTGTGTTTTGATGAGATATTTTGAGTTTTTCATATCAAGGATGAAATCACAAATATCTGGCATAGAAAGTTAATTAGTTCAACAATTATAGGGAATAATCTAAACTTAGGATAAATTTGTTGGCAAATTTGTTCCTATATGTAAAAATATTTAAGTTGAAAAATTAAAGGAAAATTTCTTGGTAGATTTCTTTATACCAGGTGGTGGTAACATGCACACTAGTGTTCTCAGAACAAGTAAAGTTTGTATGGGAGCCAAGAATATTCATATAAAAAGCAAATTACGTCTTTGAAACTGAGGAATTAGTATAAGGATTTATTTACATATACATTGGAGGGTCGAACTGCTAAAATTTTAACACTGAGGTAACAGAAATTGAAAAATTCCATCACTAGGTATAAGGCCACAAATAGGAAGAAAACGAGATTAAGAAATGGAGAAGTCCGGAAGAGAAAAACTATGATATGAAGTGAAGGGTGAAGGGGTAAGGGGTGGGAGTGGTCTCAGAACCCTACAGATGGTGCCTGATCAGCTTTCTGCTGGTAAACCTAAGGAGCATGATGAAGCTGACTGTGACCTGGGAGCGCTTAACGATGTTGCAGGCTGGAACCGTCTGTCAGTGCCAGAGCTGAGTGTTTTCTCTGAGTCGAATAGCCATGGTAGCTTCCATCAAGCAAACTAAATTATCCAACAGAAAACATGACAAAGATAGTATTTGAGCACATTTTTATTGATTTTCAATGAGTTTGTTGTCAAGAACTCATTTTCTCTCCTACTTACTGTCTATTTCTTAGTGGAAGATACATGATTCCCCATCATAAAAACATTGAACTAAACCGTCATATAGTTAGACTTCAGTGTTTATTTCACCTCCTTTGTTTTCACCCATTGTGTGCAAACAAAACTGTAATCTAATTGTAAGACTCTTGGCGTTTCTGCCAGGGTTGGCCTTCTATAGACATACTATTAATGATCAAGAAGGCATATAAATAGATATATATCCATTCATATAATGATGTGTATGTTAATTTATTTTAGTGCATGATATTAGTATATATTAGTCCATTTTAACCCTGCTATAAAGACATTACCTGAGACTGATTAATTTATAAACAAAAGAGATTTAATTGACTGACAGCTCTCCATGACTGGGGAGGCCTCAGGAAACTTACAATTATGGAGGAAGGTGAAGGGGAAACAAGGGCCTTCTTCATATGGTGGCAGGAGAGAGAGAATTCACAGGGGAAATTGCCCCTTTTAAAACCATCAGATCTGGTGAGAACTCCCCCATTAGTACAGCATGAGGGAAACTGCTTTTATAATCCGGTCACCTCCTAGGTCCCTCCTTCCACATGTGGAGATTGTAATTCAAGATGAGACTTGGGTGGTGTCACAGAGCCAAATCATATCAATTATGTATTCAATTTTTGATGTATACTATAACAGGGACAATGATATTCCAGAGAATGTCAATTATTTTCATGTCCCATTTAGATGTCCAGGTTAGGTGAAGCATGTACAAAATACAAGTAAACAGGAAGCTTTCATTTGATACATCTCTAAGAGGGCTCCTGTGTGTTGTTTATTCCAGAAATGATATAAAATACTGTATAGTCATGAAATCTTCCATGGCAACACTCAGTTTACATTTCATGAATAATTTATATGATGGACTGAAATGCTCCCTTTAAAAAATTGTCTAAAAGTAATTTGGGGCATATTGAAACCTAGGTATATTTAAAATTATTCTAAAGTTTTTAAATACTACTTCTCCTCATTTCTGCAACTTATTTTATGGTTGTATTTATCAGTCAGTATACATTTACTACTTGTGATTGTGCTTGATTACTGTACTATGGATTTTGTTCTTTTTGTTTGTAACAACATCATCTATGCAAAGGCTTGGAATTCTTTCCTTACAAGCAAAATGTAAACAGGTCAAACAATGCATAGATTAAAAATTTTGGAATTATAATTATTTGATATTAGAAGAGATAGATTTTAACCACAATATGTTTATAACTTTTTCCTAATGTGGAAATGTATTACTTAAGGTATGTTTCTACTTTATAGTGTTATAGAAATTTGAGATTATTATCAATGTATTTGTTGGGACATATGCTTGGAATTTGCCAAGCATATATTATCTAACTTTGGTTGTCTATGGTATGTCTTTTTGATTGATTATCAGCATAAGTAATTCTGTATTTATTTAACCTGCCAAATGATGGATGTGCTATGTGATGTCACATTGAGACAAGTGTCTTGGATGAAAGAAGTTTTTTAAATAGCATATATTTGTTAAAACTGTACCTGAGCCAATAAATGTGTTAGGGAATATTAGAATACCATATATGGAATCTGACTTGGGTCATTATTCTTGGGCTCAGTGGAATATGTATTATAACTGATTATAAGACACTTGGTCAAAGTTATTGTTGAATTCTTGAAAGGGCAGTATGTAAGGTCTTCCTTGCCTTCTGAATATCAAATCAGTTATAAAAGAGTTCAATGAATATCAAACTATCATCTTCTTTAATCAAAAGCAACACAAGATCACAGTCTGGATTGTTGAACAAATTATACTATTATATTTGTTCCCTACATTTGACTTTGAATGATATGCTGCAGGGAGGAGTCAGCTCTGCAGAGCAGACACATCTGAATGTGCTAACTCATACTCATCCAGCCAAATGACTAGAGATAGAGAGAAACAGCTTCTGGATATGGTTTCAACAGGCTACATTTGCCCCAGTCATTCACCTACATCTGCTTAACACACAAAAATAAGAATGATGAATATATCAATCCTTCTGAGGGCAATATGGTTGTATTACTTCGTTTTCACACTGCTATAAAGATATACCCTAGACAAGATAATTTATAAAGAAAAGGAATTTAATTGACTCACCCTTGCAAATGACTCAGGAGGCCTCAGGAAACTTACAATCATGGTGAGAGGGAAAGAGGCACATCTTACATGGCAGCAGGCAAGAGAGAGAAGAGTGAGGAGTTAAGGGAGAAGAGCCCCTTATAAAAACATCAGATCATGTGAGAACTCACTTATCACCATGAGAACAACATCAACAAGGGAGAAACCACTCCCATGATCCAGTCACCTCCCACCAGGTCTCTCCCTAGATATGTAGGTATTATAGTGGTTACAATTTGAGATGAGATTTGGGTGGGGACACAGTCAAACCATATCAATGATACAAGAAGATAGGAAGGTATAATCTATGTCTGACCAATGCCTGCTATCTACCACAAAGGCCTGGTATTTTGTGCCTATTCTGTTATTAAATTCGGAATAAAAGTCATAAAGAGAGAAATAACCATTACTAGCATAGAATCTCTGTAAAATAATTATTGGGGCTGGCCTCATCATTGACTATAATTAACTAAAAATTTTGTTCAGATATTTCTTCCAGTATTCAAAAGTTCTGGTATATAAAAAAATGTTGCTGATGTTTTCTATTTATGTATAGGTTCTCTGTATCTTATCTCTCAGAAAACTTTTTAAGATTTTAAGTTCACATTTGGAGCAGTGAAATTTCACCAGTATATACCTACTCTCTAATGACTTAAACAATTCAAACTACTTTTTTAAAAAAAAAAAACTGTAACCAAAATTTCTTTTTAATTTTTTTTTCATTTTGAAGCATTTTATTACTCCACACATTACTGACAATTGTCACACCAATATTCAAGATTTTAACTTATCTCTGAACACCAATGGATGGATGGATAGATGATTGGATAGATAGATTAGATAGATTATAAGTAGATAGATAGATAGATAGATAGATAGATAGATAGATAGATAGATAGATAGACAGACAGACAGATAGATATGGCTTTGGAATCAGATGTTGGGTAAATTGCTGGGATTCTCCATCCAGCCCTTAATGTCGACATTTATAAACGTGAACACATCACATGCAAGGGCAAACACACAAAAACATTAGTATGCCAAAGATATAGAACAGAAAATAGAAATTGAGAATATAAGATATTTATTTATTTCTCCTCTATCTCTCTCAAAATGGTTATTTTCACTTTTTCTTCCAAATACATTTCATAGTAAGAACATTCATAATAATACTAACAAACATATATTATCATCTCGATAATAAGTAATCTGTATTCTTTTGGAAATGGGCATATTTTAATGAGAAAAGTCTCTCAGGAAACTTCACATTAGTAAACACATCTTCCAAAGGGTTGTACAAAGGTAGAATTGAAGCAATACTCATTTTGAAAGATTGCAGCAGGAGGTACAGTTGAGTTCTAGCCATATTCTCAGATATGAGTTTATCTTATATTTTATTCAAACAAAAGTGTTATAGACTTAGAAGCCCTATATAGTCATTTTGTGATTATGAAGCAAGCTGCCCAGACAACTACTAATTATCAATTGTATTTCTAAAGTATTATGTATTGACATATAACACGTGATTGATTACATGAAGAAGAGATTTTTTTACGTTACAATTTTACATACCTCATTAGCAATCTTAAAGAGATGACGAAAAGTGGCTCACAGAGCCTGTTGATAGCATCTCTTCACAGTTCACATTCAGAGAGGACATGTTCGCCAACTAAATCATCCACGGAGTATTTTCATTATGAAAGTTGACAAACACTACAATCAAGGTTTCTTTCCACCCCTAGAAGGAGAGACTGATTCTTAAGCACTTACCAGCACACCGCCATTTAAAATTTAAACAGAATGTTCAAAACTTATAATTAGAAATATTTTCTTGTTCAGAATAATACTTTGTTTTGTCTTATTCTTTTGACATAAACAGACAAAAATATTCAAACCTTCTTAAGTTTGGTCCAAGAACCATTTTAACTCTGCTGACATTTAAATGTACCACATCTTTCCTTCTTTTTTGAGTAAGTGCAGAGGCAGAAGAGTTGAATTTTGTTATAAACTTCCAAGGAAATATTTCTTTGTTCAAATTTATATATACAGTTGCCTGTTTTTAACCTTTCAAGATGAATGATAAATTGTGTCTCCCTGTGAATTAAGTCACTGTTCAGTTACTGTAATCTTTGCTGAAGATCAAATAGGCGCTGATTGTTTACAGATTGTTTTATTACTGTCAGTTGTGTTATACATTTTCCTAAAGTGAAAGGAAAAATCAACCACTTGAAATATTTTGAAAGATAATGTTCTGGAAGGTAACAATTCACTGTTGAAAACCACCATAAGATTGCTGACAAAAGATCAAGTTTGGGTCAATGAGAACCAATTTGTTTCCTCCTACCTGCAACTATTATTTTGTGTTGTGTATAGATATAAAAAGGTAACAAGTTTATTTTTTTCTTTTATTAGGAAAATAACCTCTTTTTTCTGGGGCTTTAGTACTAGATATAGAAAAGAATAAATGGAAGGGTAAATTGCAGAGATGTTTTATTTTAAATAGAGAGATACATTTACAAATATAAATACTTCTTAAATAATTAACGGTCTTTGACTAGATTGGGTGAAATGTTACTTTTTCCCAAAGTTTTCCAACTGTCAAAAATTCAAAAATTCCAAATGCATGGGAACACACACATATTTTATCTTAAATTTTATAAAATTTTAAAGACTTTTTAAATTATGTTAAGCATTAATTTTCAAAAAGAAAATATGTTACCCTTAGAAGTTACTTTGGAAATGTCTAATACTTTAGAGTTTTCAAACATTTCTATTTAACAGAACATTTATAGTTTGTAGGATTGTGTTTCGGGATTATGGAAGTAAAAAAAAAAAAAAAAAAGAATTACACTTCTTATGTTACCATAAAGGCCCTTAACAGCGATTGATAATGTACATGATGATACAATAGAGAAATTCTGAGTTCAAGGTCGCCAGCAAGGTCAGAAAAAATGCATAGTGAGAACCATAACAACGAAAATATATTTACTGAAGGCCCCCAAAATACAACAATTCAGTTTAGGAATTGTTTTTAACTATTAAAGTAGGTAGCATAAATTTCTGTGAGGAAATGGAAGTGTTCTTTTAATAAATTGGACAAGTATTTAGAAAATCTAAAACTATTAGTTTGGATATACAACAAAGAAAATTGCACAGCTATTGATTCCTTGAGTCTTTATGATCAGGCAATCAAGAAAAAACAAGTATAAAAGAGAAAAACCCAAATAAAAAATAGTAACAATAAACTGACCAGAAAATAGGCAATTGAGAAACATTAAAGAACTAGAAAATTAGAAAATAGTGAAAACCTGAATGAAGATACTAAGAGTGTCCAGAAGATACTGCATTTATAAATTAAGAACCCTTAACATATATTGCAGAAATAAGATATAATTGTTATGCCCTAAAATAAATTGAATGAAGAGCTTTAACATAGAGCAGTCTTTACTGAGATAAAAAAAGAAATAAATTGATACATAAGGAAAAATACAAATAGATTTTTGGGGGAATTTAAGAGGTCCAACATCACTAGAAAATTGTAAGAGAAAATGACTAAATATAAGCCAGTATCAAAAGGAATAATCAGATAAATAAGATCATGAAGCTTCAAACTAGGAAAAACGAAGACATTGTCTAAAGTGACTCAAGTTTAGACAGATCACCAAACAATTTTTATTTCATAACTCCAAAAACAAATTGGTATGGTTTGTGTGTGCTGAGCCAAATCTTGTCTTGAATTGTAGCTTCCATAATTCCCATATGTTGTGGGAGTGAACAGATGGGAGGTAATTGAATCATGGAGGTGGGTCTTTCCCGTGCTATTCTTGTGATAGTGAATCAGTCTCAGGAGATCTGATGGTTTCACAAAGGGAGTTTCCACGCGCAAGCTCTCTTCTCTTGTCTGCCGCCTTGTGAGATGTACCTTTCACCTTCTGCCATGATTGTGAGGCCTCCCCAGCCACGTGGAACTGTGAGTCCACTAAACCTCTTTCTTTTGTAAATTGCCCAATCTCGGGTATGTCTTTCCCAGCAGCATGAAAACAGACGAATACACAAATTAAATATCAAAAAGAATAAAAAGTAATGGTAATGTGCACTACAGAAAAAACTAATGTAGCATCATGCTTTGCATCACCAGTAATAAATGGTAGAAAATACTAATATAATATTTGCAAACATTTGAGTGCAATATTTTAAAAGTATATTGTAGACATCTGAAAAATCATTCAATCTAGGGTGCAAAAAGCATAGCTAGGCAAGTAAGCACACAGAACATTTATATTCTACTGGCAGTTATTTTTAGGAATTTATTTGATAATTTTTTTCAGAAGAACATGGGAGTAATTTAAGAGCAGAGGTTGTGATATCCAGCTAACTGTCCCTTAAAACCAGTAAACAAAGTGAGTCGACCAGAAGACAACTGTATAGGAAAATATTGAGCAATGAATTCCACTTAGAACAGAGTGCTCCAGAATGGAGATCTTTGGGGAAAAAGAAAGATGAAAATATGCAGAGAACAGAAAAGCCATTTCAATTGAGTGCATGCACAAACATTGAGGATATAATAAAGGGAATCATTTAAGAGAAACTCCTGAAAGAAGTAAGAGACAAACATCACCTTGGACAAATATACTTTATAATCATTATCTCTTTTGTATTTAGTGTCTGTATCTTCTATGTTATACTACTATTTTCTCTAGAGTGTTTGATTGCAAGATCTAAGTCCTGTGTAAAAGGTTCAGAGAATTCTACTATGATACTCTAATACTCAAATTTAAAAAATATATAATTATATCATGGACTGCTAGCCTGCTGAAGGCAATTCTTTAAACATTGTATAAGATATACATGAATTGACTTTGTCCACCTCAGATTTAGCTAAAAGCCAAAAATCAATACAAGATTCAATGTTTCTAATAGAAGAACAATGATAAAACATTTAGGAATGGTCAGTGTTCAAATGGAAGAAAAATGGCTTCAAGGAATCTCTCAGTAATAATATTAAAATGTGTTAAATTCAAATAATACATTTATCCAATCTTGCAATGTCTTATATTTACTGGGAGAAAACAGTAAGTAGAAGTTTTACTCCCCATGAATGTTTTAAATGAAAGCAAATAGAAATGGAGTTCACATGAGAATATAACTAGAAACTAAATTAATCATGAGAGATATCCCATGTTTTAATATGGAATGGTTATACTATAAAATTCATGGACATTTTAGAGTCAATCTTCATCAATTAAAATATTTATTGAACACATAGAACAAAACCAGCATTTTTTCTTTTTAATTTGTTACTTACAAAGCTGACATGAGACCTACCCTTAAGTTTAATGTTTAGTAAATATTTGATTGTCAAAGAGTGAAAGTTGTCAATATTGACTGTATATTCTCTCTTTCGTCTTTCTTCACATATATGTACACACACATATAGACACACAAACCAAATATATATATATATAACCCTACTTTATTTTAGATACCAAAGCTGTATGTTATTACTAAATTGACTTTGTTTTAATCAGCAATTACTAAATGAAAATTGCCAGAGACCATAAAAAGCTATTATTACTATTATCAGGTTTTTGCAACACATTTAAACCAAACTTATCAACTCTATGCATATGGAATGAACACACTACTATAATGGTGGTTTCTACCCTGTGCCCCATTGAGCTCTGGAGGCATCACAGAGTTGATTTAGAAAGAAGTAGAGGATAATGAGGAAGATGGAAACAGAAATGGCCTAATTCTAGCAAATCAACTCCTGCTTGACCCAGAGCATATCAGTCTTTAACCACATGCGTTCTTCCTCTCCACAGTTTTTTTGCTAAAAACGTTTTACAGAAACCTTTTTTCTTGCATCATATCAGCATTTAACTTAGATCAACACTGAACAATTTTAAAACTCTCCCATTGAGTTTAATTTCCTTTTGAGTTCATATTAAAAGTATGTCTACTTTTCAAATCATGCACAGAAATATAAAGCCATAAGTAACTGCAAATTGTTGCTATTATAATAATTGCTTCCTTTTGGTCTTTTATTTCACATTACATTAACTCATCTGTTAATTTGACAGACCAATTATCCAGTACCAAGGGGGTGGGAGGAAACAGGGCACAAATAAAAACACAATATATAGCAAAAAATCAAATATTAATATAAAAATAAATATTCTTTGGCAAAGAAAAATTGAAGTTTTCTAGAGGAAATATTATAGGAATAAAAATCACAACAATATTTGGCTCAGTTGGATTATAGAATATAGCTACAAAAAGAAAAAGATAGAAATGCAAATAATAGAATGTCTATATACATAACATGTTCTCTTCATATACCATTATAAGAATATAATTCGTAAGTATGAAATACATATAGATTTATAAGATATATATAGATATAAAATCTGTGAGTGTTCTAAATTTCAAACTCATCTTTCCTTTGGGATATTGAAAATAATGAATAATATTTGTTATAAATTTAAGATTTAGCTAAGATTTTTGTAGTGCTCAAGATATCTAGTATAATTTATATGATGATTAATACTACTACTGTTATTTTTTACATGCTAGTTAACATCAACTAATTCTGAATAATACTATGAAAACCGGCCATTGGTAATGTGTGTATGCTTAAGGGACTAAACATACGGTTTTGCTGTATATTTGTGTAGGAGAAACCTGAAAGAATGCATTGCACTGTTTAGAATCAAGCTTTTTTTCTTCCCTTCCTTTTCCAATCTCTTCTTGCCATTTGATCTCCTTCCCTTTCCTTCTTATTTCTGCAGATTATCAACCAAAGGAGCCTATGTGGGAAATACTTTGGGGACCCCTTAACTTAGCCTCCTTTAGGAAAATATGCCACAGTTCAATGGCTGGAAGGTGGCTTCAGTGCTCTTATGGAACTGGAACATAACAGCCCATTAGAACTGTTTGTTTTTTCAAATTTTGTGAGTTGTTTATCTTTCAGTGACATTATTAATAATTAAATTATAAAAATGTATAATCTAATAAATGATAATAGAAACAAAAGCAACACACACTCCACATATAACTTCCATATTGATTACATTTTACTATTTTCTATGTGCTTATGGCAATTTAAATCTATTGTATCTGTATGGTGGAGCTATTATATAATAATGTACTACTATGCATTTAGTACAATCAATTTTACCAATACAAAGAATATATGACACAAAATTTACATGTAATGATAAAACATATAGTACACTACAGCAAATTTCCTTTAGCCAAATGAGGATCACAAAATGCTTTGTTGATCTTTATTGAACTCTTGCTTCTGTAGTCAATATATTGTTGAAATTCACAAATCAGTGCAAATCCAATATTGATATTTGCGTGTATTTTCCTTTACACATATAGTGAGTAGAAAGTAGAAAGTGAAGCGGTAAAAACTTAGGTTGTAAATTTACCTATTTGAAAATAACCTCAAACTGGAATCTTTCTAACTTCATATTTAGTCCAATCAAATTGGAAGCTCAACATTAGCCAAGGTGGTAGTATTTACACCATGAACATTGGCAAATGCTACAAATCAGGGTTTCATTAATATTCTTGACTTAATGAAATGATACATAATTTGTTAATTATGTTTAGAAAACATAAAATTGCATTAGGTATAGCCATTACACTGAATAGCACAAACATTTGAAAAATTGTCTTAGATAATTTCTCAAGGAAAAAAATACACACACACACACACACACACACACACACACACACACACAGAGTATGCATTGCCTAATGACAAGGATATGTCAGATATGTTTCAAGAAATGTGTTGTTATTTGATTTCATTGTGTGGACATCATAGTGTATTTCAGTAGACTACATGGTGCAACCTATTGCTCTTAGGCTACATAATGGTACAGCATGTTACTGTACTCAATACTATACACAATACAATGGTTTTGTGTATTTTAAACATACCTAAACATAGAAAAGTTATAGTAAAAATGCTGTGCTATAATCTGTGGTACCACCATCATGTATGAATAAACCATCCTTAAGCAGCTCATGACTCTGTGTGTGTGTGTGTGTGTGTGTGTGTGTGTGTGTGTGTATGTGTGTGTACACATATAGAGGGAGGAGAGATTTTAACTAATTGACTCATGAAATTCTGAAAGTAGAAATGTCCAGTACTCATAGACCTCATGGACATGCTAGAAAATCAGGCCTTCAATTTATTGAATGAGGTCCACCCACATTTGGAAGGGTAGTCTGCTTTACTCAAAGTGTACTGATGTAAATGTTAATTGCATCAAAAATATCTTCACAGCAACATCCAGACTGGTGTTGGTCAAAACAACTGGGTATTGTAGCTTAGCCAAGTTGACACACAAAAGGAACGATTGCAAAAATATTCAAATATGCAAAAACTATCTTCTGGTTTAATAAAGAAGTTTCTGATGTCATTTTTGAATGGGTAAATTTGCAACCTAAGTTTTACTGTTTCACTTTCTACTTTCTATTCACTAGATATGTAAAGGAAAATACATACAAACATCAATATTAGATTTACAATGATTTGTGAATTTCAACAATATATTGACAACATCAGCAAGAGTTCGATAAAGATCAACAAATCATTTTGTGATCCTTATTTGGTTATAGGAAATTTGCTATAGTGTACTATATATTTTATCATTACATGTTAATTTTGTACCATATATTCTTTGTATTGGTAAAATGGGTCATAAATTTACATGTGCATATACAAACACATGCAGGTTTTTTTTAAGTCAGTTGTTAAGGTTTAACAGCATGTCACTTTTTGGCTCTTTAGAAATGTGAGTGTGGTGTCTATTAGGTCACTTTTTGAATAAATGAGTACACATACACAGAAATAGCAACTAATTAAACTTCTGTATATTGAGTAAATAGGTATTTCTTCTCTCCTCTGTATGTTCTCTTAGGGTGAGAAGAATAATGGATCTTGTCTAAAGAACTGGAGGATCATAGAACATTTCCCAATGGATCCTGAGACCAGCGATTGCACCTTGAGTTCTGGTTATTTAAGTAGAGCAAAGGTACTGAGAACTAACTAAAAGATGAACCCAAGCACAGAGAGACCCAGAATTAGGTCGTTAAGTTACCTTTCTTCAAAGGACTATAGATGTCTATGCAGAAACCTGAATGAGCAAGTCAACATCGTAACACAGGCCCATCTTACTTGTAGAAGGTGGAGGACCAGTCTATTCAACCAACACCATATGGGTCATGCAAATCAATGCAATTTGTGAGTCATGTTTAGACATGGGTGCAACATAATTTCTGCTTCTTAATTTATGATTTTGCATTACTCTGAATATTCTAATGTGTAAAAAATAAAAATTCATATATTTTTTGTTTACATCCATCGTCTTAGTGAATTCAAGATGCTATCACAAAGTACCATAGATTGGGTGGTTCAAAAACAACAGAAATTTATATCATACTACTCATTAGGCTGAAGGTCTGAGATCAGGATGTCAACATGATCAAAAACTGATGAGTGTCCTCTCCCAGGTTGCAGATGCTTGTCTTCTCATTGTATCTTCACACACTGAAGAGAGCAGAGAGCAGAATGCTCTTTCATGACCTTTACATGGGCACTAATCCTATTCAACAGGGCTCAGCCCTCATGATCCCATCTAATCCTAATTATCTCCAAAAGGCCCTACATTCTAATGTCATCACATTGGGAGAGGTAGGATTTAGACACATGAATTTTGGAGGGCTACAAACATTCTGTTTCTTGTACCTATTGATGTTAAGTGAATGCTGGAGAGCACTGCCAATATTCCCCATTGAGAACCAAGGTACATTGACAGTATTTGGGATCTTACTTGACTCAGTCTCTGTGGGTTGTTCTAAGAAGAGAGTAGCTTCATTTCCCAAGGTTCTGTCTATTTCCTGGGAGCAGTCCTAGTTTAATGACTATTCTTATGTGTGAGTATAAAGGCCTGTTTCTCTTGTGTCAATAATAGACACATTGGATAGACCATTTCAACTCCAGAACATCCGGTAGGATCAGCTGAGGTCGAACTGAATCACATTTGAACTCCTCCATTGTTCAATTCATCTCAAGACCTTTACTCTTGTATCAGTATTAGACACATTTGATAGACCATTTCAACTCCAGAATATCTGGTAGGATCAGCTAAGGTCTGTGGTAGAATTGAGACACATTTCAACTCCTCCATTGTTCAATTCATCTCAAAAACTTTTGAGGCATTTTTTCTTTTTCCTTCAAAATGTACTACCAGATAAAGTCAAACACCTGGAAGAGAGAGTTAAAGCATCTGTAGACTCTATGGAATTCTTCCCAGGTTTCTAGTATGAACCCTTTATACAACATACTGAAATTTGATTTTACTCTATTCAGATATTATCATACAATTCAAAAATAGTTACAAGACCCACAAAATATTTAAAATAAAATAGTTGATTTTTTTCTGTTTTTAATACGATCAACAATGATCATGCTATGAAATTATCTTGTGATACATCACAGCCTTGGACATTTCTAAGTATACTTTCCCTATTTGTGAATGGTGTTTCTGTACTGGAATTTGCAACTATGGACAAGAAACCAACCTTTTTGAAAGCAAAAGTGTCAAAAGTGCAATACAAAGTACAATTATACTACTGATAAAAAATACTAAAATAGCCAAGAATGCAATGTTTGACATTAAAATTTATGATAATTTTAAATGATTTGCTGTGACATTTATGTTAAAACTCAAGTTTTCTGTGTGGTGATATATTCCTATGTACATGACGTCAAACACAGCATAATCCATAGTGCAGTAAGCCATTTTATAAATGAAATGTATTTATCACAACTATAAATACTTTTCTAAGTAGGCTTTCATTTACTAATGGAAATAGAATTCACTAACTATATTTATCTCAATGAATGCACATATGGAAGGATTTAGTCTTCATCTGCTTATTTTATTGGCTTGTTTTCTAAGATATTATTACAGATAAACGGATCAGAGTTGCAGGATCATCTAATGAAAAAGGTTTTGATAAGATTGCATTCAACAAATAAAAATAAATATGTCATTCAGAGTGAATACATTTTTATATTTCTATGAAAGATGCATTTAAGTCCTTAATATGCAAAACTATAAACATGTGTTTTGTCATATTTCAGTATTTCTTTATGTTTCCTGTAGTACTTAGGTTTTGTTTTTTTATTTGGATTTTATGCAACTATTCATGTCTTTGCTGATATATACAGAGTAGATTTTGGTATTTTATTAAGAGGGAAAAACGGAAGGGTACAACTTATTTCTAAATGTTAAGCCAGATGTTTTATAGTTTCTAATTTGCATTTTGGGTAAGTTAAAAATAGTAAATGTGACATTTGAATCTAAGCCTTCGGTTGTCATACATTTATCAGAAGCTTTTTGTGCTTTTGTATTGTATCAATTATTCTAGACTGGATTATTTCTCAAGATGACCTGTACTACTGACTTCAGTTTAGGGTTTAACATAAAAGACATCTGCATGAGATTTGGAGGCAAAGGTGAGAAACAAAAAAAAACACTATACCCAGAAAATTGTGGGTTCCAGTTTCACGTTGCAGATTCCAGCTTGCCATAAATTTCACTGTTTTCTGACTTTCTTTTTTCTATTGTGGGTTTCTGCCCAATTGCCAGAAATGCTGTCCTATAGAAAATTTTTCACTTGCTCCCACAATTGTGTAAGGTATGATCCCTGTAATATATCTTTTATTCTATATAATTTGCAATAATACTGCTCTCCCAAACAAACCTCAATTGATCTATCTGTCCCACTGGCAATATTTCTAAACACCTGTATCTAAAAATAAACCCCTTTAATTATACTTATAACTACTGATTTTTTATATTTTTTCTTAAAATCAAGGGAATTCCCAGTGATCACTTCAGTAATCTAAAGTTTAAAAAAATTGATTCTCTCATATTTAAAAATGTCTGGTTTTTAATATATTAGTGATATCTGAAACCTAGACAAAAAATCAATATGTAGATTCATTGATGAAAGTATAATTGTAAAACAATTCATTCATTCTTAAACAAGAAAGGAGTTAAAGATACATAAATAAGAGTACAAATTCTTCATTTTTCTTATAATTTCTTTTAGAATACTTTTAAATTATAGATAATTTTGATAAATAGACATGCAAGCACAGAGACCAAATGGGTAAACTTGATGTGTTTTACTACCTAGGGTTATCTTAGTATTTTCACCCCCCGACTGCTTCTAAAAACATATAAACTATTTTTAGTCTTGAGAAAAATACAAATAAGAAAAAAATAAATTTTGATGTAATGTAGAGTGAAAGCAAAATGAGTAATAACCAAGGATTTTTAGAGAAGGTATTTTACTATCACAGAAAATGGAGTGACACAAGCTCCTAGTAATACTAATACTCCCAGAAACCCCTATTTCCGCATGAATGGTATAACATACTTTTATAATTATATATTTTAGCTAAAAATAACTACTAGCTAATTCTGATGAGTGCATCTAAGTAGCTTGTTCAAAAATATTTTAAACTATTTTAATTTATACATTTGAATTTTATCTTCAGACAAGCAAAATAAAATATCCATTTTGGATTTTCTTTGTTTTCTTTATTCTGTTGATGAATCTGATTAGAATGTTCCACTATCTTTTATGTTATTGCATTTTTACTTAATGATTGGTCCCAATTTTTGGTGAATTAATGACCAAAAATATAATAAATTCAATATATAAGATGAAGCAAGTCCAAATCAAGTATATCAGTTGCATCCAATTAAACATTTAAATAGTTAGATGACTTCATTTGTTTCAAGTAATGTATTAGTCAGTTTTCATGCTGCTGAAAAATACACACCTGAGACTGAGTATTTTATAAAGAGAAACATGTTTAATGGACTCACAGTTTTCATGTGAGGGAGACCTCACAATTATGGCAGAAAGCAAAAGGCACATCTTACATGGTGGCAGGCAAGAGAGAATGAGAGCCAAACAAAAGGGGCTTTCCCTTATAAAACCACTAGGTCTCATGAGACTTATTCACTACCATGCAAAGAGTATGGGGGAAACTATTCCCATGTTTCAATTATCTCCCACCGGGTCCCTCCCACAATGTGGGAATTATGGGAGGAACAATTCAAGATGAGATTTGGGTGGGGACACAGCCAAACCATATCCAGTAACATCTGTGATTAGTTTGTATCATGTGGAGAAATACAATGGGAAGAGAAGTTATATTCTCTACAACATGTATAATAACATTATAACACATCAATGCATGAATGCACACATATTTCACAAACAAAATATATGACTATATCTTTCAGATGTACTTGTTCATATATATACATACATGCATATATATTCTTTCACACATATATATCTATAGTATATTTCATGTACATATATGTGTCTATGTAGAGACCTATGTGTCTACATCTGTGCACATACATATATATGCATATAACAGACACATATAGGAAGATAGAAGAAATTATAAAATAAAAACCAGAAAGCAAAAACTTCTTACCAGTCAAACTTTAAAAAATAAGCCTTTTCTAAAGATGTTATAAGAGATCTCGGTGAGTGCAACATTTAGAGGGTAAAGATGACATTAAAATGATAACTATAGACTTGCCAGGTGTAGTGGTTCACACCTGTAATTCCAGCACTTTGGGAGGCCGAGGTGGGTGAATCATGAGGTCAGGAGTTCGAGAACAGCCTGGCCAACATGGTGAAATCCAGTTTCTACTAAAATAACAAAAATTAGCCAGGCCTGGTGGTGCGTGCCTGTAGTCCCACCTACTCGGGAGGCTGAGGTAGCAGAATCGCTTGAACCCAGGAGGATATCTGATACCTTGCCACTGCACTCCAGCCTGATATCTGATATCTTGCTGGTATCTTGCCACTGAACTCCAGCCTGGTGACAGAGCGAGACTGCATCTCAAAAAAAAAAAAAAAAAAAAAAAAAAGATTAGATTGAATCACTTGCAGTAGCTGATGTTCAAATACATTTGAAAATTATTCAAGCTAAGGATTCTAGCTGTACGATTCTTTCAGAATAGTTACAGAGAAATCATATTTTTAACACAAAAAATAGTAACATTATCAAAAGTATTACTTTCATATCTTAACCATCAGCTGAACATGCATAATCTACCATGATGTTTCCTTTCAGTTTAACAATGCAATGGGCTAATGTCAATCTTCTTCAGCAATCCTTGGCTTGCTAAGTGATTTCTGGGTTGCACACAGCTATCAAAAAGTTGATTGTAGTTAACTAACTAAAGATTGAAAAATGAGCAATGAGTAGTGACATGCAGTTGTCACTGATGATTGGAAAACTTGGTAAAAGTATCAGTGATTCAGAATCATAATTTTGTGATGGTTTGTTCATATTTCTGATTTAGGTTTCAGAAAATAATTAAAATGCCATGGAACGTTTCAATATGACTCTCCGTGAGCTGAAAGATTGTAGGGGGGCATTCATTAGTCATAGGTCAAAGATAAAACGCATATCTGAAGGTTTGGAAATTGCCTTGTTATATGTTTACATAAGACTTTAGATGAAACAATAGATATTATATATTAAAACATCTTATTAAATAAAACTTTATTTAACTGTAATAACACAGAAATGCCTTCTAATAACTATTTTCTGAGAAAATTGTATATCTGCTAGAACCTGGACAAAAAATAACCCAATTGGTGCTGAGAGCATACATGTGTTTCTTATATAACATCTTCCCTAATTATACTCTTGTCTTTTCAATCCATCAGATATGATGTGTTGGTGAGCACAAAATTAAAACTAAAAAAAGATGGAAACTCAAACATTTTTTCAAGTCAATTATATGGCTTCAGTTTCATTTTCAGAGCCAATTTTTTGGAAAAAGCTTCATTCAAGAGATACTACAAATCGAAGAGAACATGCAAAAGCATAGAAAAAAATAAAATCAATCATTTTAATATGCTCCATAAATTTAGAAAAAAATATTTTAAAGCAGTACACTAAGCTTTTCTTTATGAATCTTCAATTATAAGCACCAATGCTTCTCTTTATAAAACTTCAAGCATTCAAGCATGAGCATCATTACCAACATGGAAATCTTCAAGTCTAGGAGTTAAATAATAAATATGTCCTTGTCTTGATCAGTTACAATTAAGAAAGAAAAGAGGAAGAAAAAAAAAGACTTTATGGTTATATCACTATCATCATCAATACTCATTTCATAGGAAAGTGAGTCCCTTTATATAGTAAACATAATTGTTATTCACCAGTCTGGTCATTCTTCAGGGTACCCCAATTTCCTGTTACTTGAAATTAGATAGGGACATACGGGATTCTAGCTAATATATTATGAGGGAAGTGATGTGCGTCATTGCTGTGCTGAAACTCTAACTGATAGTGTGAGAGATTGTCTTTGAAGATAACCGGGCAATAAAACCTCTCTCGTTTATATGCACATACCACTCCTCTCATCCAGAAGTAGATGCTACCTATTTTCCTTCCCCTTGAATTTGGGTGGTCCTATGACTTTTTTCCCAATACAACATAACAAAAGTGCAGCAAAAGTGAGCCTGTGTCTGTGTGACTCAGCTGCAAAAGCCTTAGGTATTTCCATTATTTTATTCTGTTGTAAGCCAGATATCATCTAAGGACACTCAGGTCAGACTATTTAATGTTGAGCAATCGTGGATGGAGAGAGTTAATTTCAGCCCTCTAGTCATTCCTGCCGAGGCTTCAGACATGTAGGTGAGGCCATCTTAGACGTGCCAACCCATCCATTCACTAACTCAATGCACTTATGAACTTCAAGCATAAATGGACCATGGCAAGAGCAGCAGAAAACTGTAAAACGTAGAATGTGTTTTGCATCGTAATTACCTGGAACATTATTAAAACATACATCACTCGTCCCCACTTCCAGAATTTCAGATTATTTAGGTCTGGAAAGAAGCCAGAAATTTTTGTTTTTAACATGTTACAACATCAGATGCCACTGATCCATAGATCACCCTTTAAGAGTCACTAACCCAACTTACATTGTTAAAATGTATTATTTCAAATGTGCAGAATAACTATAATAAGAGCAGTTAAAAATGACACTTTAAAATGATAATAAACTTTGTTTCTGGCAAATAATGTCAAATTTTTAGATTTCCAGTGACTTTGTCAATAGCACTATAATAAAAATATATTTTGTTAAAATAGTACATGTATGTATTACCCCAGGGGTATATTTTATCACAATTATATTTGTCTTTGTCTAAATGTTAACTTTTAACATGTGGCCTATATTAATTCTCTATTGCTGCATAATAAATTTTCCCTAAATTTAGTGGCTAACAACAAATTATAGTTATTATTTGATAATTTCTGTGCATGAGAAATCTGGACACAATCTAGCTAGGTTCTCTGCTTCAGAGTCACTCACAAAGTTGCAAATAAGGTATCTTTCCAGGTTCTGCCATCATGTGAAGGCCTAAGGAAGGATAAACTTTGAATTTATCAACACATGATTACTCAGATGGTCATGGAAAAGATTCAGTTCCTTGTGACTGTAGGGCTGAAAACCTCAGTTTCTCGCTGGCTATCAACTGGAAACTTCCAATAGTTTGTTGTTAGGTATAGTACAAAAAGAACCAGTGTAAGAATATGAACAAGATGGGCCAGACGCGGCGGCTGACACTTGTAATCCCAGCACTTTGGGAGGCTGAGGTGGGCAGATCACCTGAGGTCAGGAGTTCCAGACCAGCCTGACCAACATGGTGAAACCCTGTCTCTACTAAAAATATAAAAATTAGCCGAGCGTGGTGTCAGGCGCCTATAATCCCAGTTACTCGGGAGGCTGAGGAAATTCTGTGAAAAACATGAAGTACATTTTTCATTTGGAAGACATTGCAAAATGTCTAGTAAGGATGTTTAGTACAATATATCCTATAATTCAATAACATATAAAATCATTATTTCTATATCTTTGTCAATATTGTGAATTTTACAAGTATTTTGTACTTCACAAAACGGATTGCTAAAAATTTCCATCTCATTTAAGTTTAGTAAGTGTTTGTTTTATTAGTGTGTTTGGTCAGATTCCAACAGGGTTTAAGCTTATTATAATTCTTATTTTGCAAACTATCATATACTTACTTTCCTCTTTTCTTTTTTCTTCAGTAGGTTGTTGATCTTTACTACTTGATTCATAAGAATCTTTTAAAACATTTTATCTGAAATAGCTATTGCAATATTTTTCCAGTTTTTTTTAATATTGTTCTGTGCTGTTTCTCAACCCATCTGCCAAACAGACATTTAAAAACTGTACGCAGTTAAATTGTTCAAAATAGCAGTGGTGCACTGAATACTTACTCCAAATTGCAGTTCTGCTATGGGAGTGTGCTAGATAAGGAGATGTACTTCCCACGTCTCCTTCAGTGAAAGACTTGGCCATCCATGTAAATGTGGACAGGATGATCAGCAGGCAGCCTCCAGCCGTCTGCCAGCTTCTTCAGGTTGTGGCTCAGTTACAAAGCGTCATCTTGTCTACAGTCATTCTCTTCCCACAGTAGCTCACAACCGGTGACTGAATGAGGCAGAAATATAAATATCTATTTCTCCTGATACAGCATAACTCTGACATGCTCTAGAGCTACCTGCTGGGTAGTCTGAGGATATGTTAAGCTCACCTTCAGTCCGACTTCTTTCTTTGCCCAACCTATACCCTATTCCTTTCATGGGTGTAATACACTCTTGCACTCTAAACTTTATAACAATGTCCACTTCACAAATATCCAACCAGTGATATGTGGTAGTTCTTAATCATAACAGCTTAGATTGTAGCCTCCAGCTATTTAAGCAGAAAGAAAATTATTGAACACCTGCTGGAGGTTGTAATCTAAGTTATTATGATTAAGAACTGCCACATATCACAGGTTGGGTTCTTGTGAAGTGGATATTGACACCAAGTTTGGAATGCAAGAGTGTATTAGCCCATTTAAGCCACGTAGTTTGAGATACATTTTTAAGGCAGCCCTAGCAAATGAATACGACTGCCAATTGTCTTGATATGGGCTTTTCTTTTTGTCTTTCTTCCATTGTCGTCTGTCTGTCTCTTTCTCTGTCTCTCTCTCTGTGTCTCTGCCTCTTGCTTTCTCTCTCTATTTGGAATTAAACATATTTACTTTATTCACAGATGCATCCAATTTGTTAATTCTGAATAAAGTTCAGTGATTACTGTATTAAGCGGTTATCATTATTTTCTCTATTCCTTTTTGGAGTCTAATTAGAAGTGTGCATTCTGCTCCCCTCTCTATCCTTTATTTCATTTTTAAAAATATTTTTCCATTTCTAATTCTCTGTGTGCCACATTCTATGTAATGTCTTTAAATCTGTTTTCCATTTTTTAATGTGCTTTTTTGGCCAAATTTATTTTTTTATTTTAGTACAAATATATTTCATTTCAGGGTATAAAGAGTGTCATTTTGTCAATTATTTTAATTGCCTTTTAGTTTTTCTTGTATATTTAATTCTTCCATTTATATTTTGAAACATCTTTAAATAGAAGAACACATTAATTTTTATAATATTTATCTGATACATTCTATTCACTTCTGTGGAGACAGTAGTTCTAGGATTGTTCAACTCCCCTTTCATTTGCACCATCTTCTCCACAATCATTATAAAATTTTGCTTTTTGTACTGCTTTGTGAAAAGTAATGGGGAAAAGACAAAATCAGAATGGAAATGGGGGAAGAATGCTAGTGTAGAGAAGGCAGATCTCAGAAAGAAAGCAGATTCAACAGAAAAAATAAAATTCTTATTAAACCCTGCTGGAGGTTACACCCTAAGCTGTTACGGTTAAGAACTGCCGCCTATCACAGATTAGTTTCCTGTGAAGTGCATATTGACACATTTAGAACAATGAATCAAATGAAATGAAATAAAGAGGAATTTTTAGAGCTAGCATGCTGGAAAAGCTATGCTAATCTCTTATTTCCCTATAAGTTTAGAAAAATTAACTTTAAGTATTATGAGTACCAGAAAATGAAATTGTAGCTGAACTATATACAATGAGAACAAGAAGCACAATATTTGTATAAAAGTCAACACAGACATGTGCAGAAAAGGAATGAAAAATATAACCTAACATTTCAAAATGAGTAAAATACACGAAGAAAGACCTGATATTTCAGACAGTGATGGAAGCAGCATATGATGTAGTTTCCCTGCTCCCCTCATACACAAAAAAACTTAATTTTTTCAAACACTTTGATATGACTCTTAATTTGCAGCCATGCCACAGGAATTCATGCAGCAAAGTCTAAACTCAGAATATTTAACTCTCTCAAGTAAAGCAGATTACAAGGAAGCTAAAAAAAAATTGTAAGGAAAGAAAAAGACACACAGAGAGAAAGAAACAAAAACGGGAAAATATAGACTAAAGAAAATCCAGACATTCATCAACCAAAGAAAATGACTGAGTGTGTTTTGATGTTGATTCAAACACGCTGTTATTAATATTTGTGTAGTGACAATTGGAAATTAGAATGTTTACTGGATATTGGATAATATTAAGCAATTATTTACAGTGTAATAAAAAGACCACATCTCTTTTTGGGTCATGTTAAAATTTTTTGTTTTTGTTTTTGAGACGGAGTCTTGCTCTGTCACCCAGGCTGGAGTGCAGTGGTGCGATCTCGGCTCACTGTAAGCTCCGCCTCCCGGGTTCACGCCATTCTCCTGCCTCAGCCTCCCGAGTAACTGGGACTACAGGCGCCCGCCACCATGCCCAGCTAATTTTTCGTATTTTTTCAGTAGAGACGGGGTTTCACTGTGTTAGCCAGGATGGTCTCGATCTCCTGACCTTGTGATCCACCCGCCTTGGCCTCGCTAGGTGCTGGGATTACAGGCGTGAGCCACCGCGCCTGTCCATGCTAAAGTTTTATCTTGCTCCACGCCACTGTAATACTGGAGGGGCAGCTAAAGGAGGATATTGACATAGAAAACTTTTTTTATGTGCTGGTAATTTTTAAAACAGTTTATGGCTATGTTAGAAATACATTAAAATAAAACAAATCTTAAAAACAAACAACACAAATAAAGTGAAGAGGAAAAGCCATTTATTGATTTTGAATGAATACAACATTCTTCCCATATGCTTAATGATTTTAAAGGATGAAAGTCTGACATTTAAAAGTATATTTTTTTATATTGATTCTGTTTTGTTTGGCTTTCCCCTTCATTTGTGTTCAAAGATGTGAATTCATCGCCTTCTATTGGGAAAGTAAATGTAAAGAATGCCAGCTATAAAAATCAATTATTCAAATAATCACTCTGAATATTTTCTATTTTACTTGGTGTCTTTCACTTTAGAAAAAGAGCCTTAGACTCAGGATCTGGAATCATCATCCACTTTCTCAGCATGTGAGTAGTTGAAGTCATTTAACGTCTCTGAAACTTTTACCTTATCTGTAAAACAGGGATAAAAATACTTGCTTTCTTCATCTTACAAATATGCTTAATATATATTTTGTACCTTATGAGGGACAATTTAATATCAAGGTATAATTATGTCTAGTATAAAAAAAGTAGACATGTGGTACCAACAGTATAGTTCCTGGAAATAAATGGAACAGTTAGAAACCTGTAAGTAACTAAAATTAGACTGGATGATTGACTGGAAAAAGATATACAGGGAGCAGGAAGCAAGGGAGATGCAAGGGTTCATTTCAAATTGACAGGTTTATAACTTTTCAAATAGAACTGATATTGAAGAACATTAAATTCATTTATAGAACTAAAAATAAAAACTAAAATAAGGTATTAATATAGATAATATGCAAAATATTAAAATTGATTTTAAATTAATCTGATATTTGCTTAAATAATATTAATGCAATTTAGGTTCAGAATTAATGTTTAAATTACTATTCAAACTAATATAATTATGGTAATTTTGAACAAATGGTGTTAAGTTACAATCTGTCATAGTGTTTGCCACAGCACTTCACTATAATTGTATCAGTAAAATAGACCTGTGTTTTCAGTCGGATTATAGTATATATAATGTAATCATTAACACTACCAGTTATTCAGCAGAACAAATATAATATGCAACATATAATCTCTTCAGAATTTTATGACTTTTTACTTTATTATTCAGTTTAGCCTACATATATTTGCTTCAAAGTTTCAGTATTTAGAATTGGAGATCATCCATAAATCCAAAATAATTAAATTTAGATATTTAAGCAGCATTTACAATGAAATTATAATGTCATTATAATGTTTAAATAAAATAATCAGTTTAAAATATGAAGTTGACAAATCTGAATGTAAGGCATTTTCAGAAAGGAGATCTTTAAAAATGAAGAGTACATGAGGATTAGCACAGGAGACTGTGAAAGTCTCTTAATGCATCACATTTTAAAACCTAATATAAGGAAAGTGTTGCCATTTATTCTCTTAAATGTAATAAAAATAAGTACAACTTCCAACTTGTCTGCAGAACATTTGGAGGTTTTGTAACTTAGATCTGAATGTATAAAATTGCAGAAAATAAATGTTTATCAAAGGTTTCCCAACTAAGATATGTGGTGTTTCTCTTACATACTCACAGACTTCCATAGTCTTCGGTTACCATCATACTTCGCCAATGTGGAAATTCCACACTATTTCTTATTCATAGTTACTTAGACAAGATAACTTTTCCTATTTGATAAATAAGTTTCCAATATTTAGAAAACTTTTTCTTTTGATTTGACTTTCTTTTCCTACTAATGATAAAATAAAATTTTTAAAAGGCAGGTTAAAAATATTTTTCTGTACTATGTCTTAAACAAAAATTCTTCAGTTTGTCATTAAAAGAAAAAAAAGATTGTTTGATTTAATCATTGGGCAGGTAATGTTACATTCACGAGTGTCTTTTCCTCTGCTAGAAGGTGTAACCAACTCTGAAACGTGAGCTCTGAAAGGATGCTAGAAAGCTCTTTTGTCTGAATAAAACATCAGTGAGCACCTTTGTCAGCTCATGCTTAGGAAAACCTTTTCTTTGATTATTTTCCCATAGTCCACAATTCTGCCAGCGAAGTAATCTCCACTCTCTAGTTGCTATGACAGATACAAGCTTTGTTAAGCACATTTGTGCTAGTGTACTGCAGCCTACAATTACAAAGTGGAATTGAAGAATAAGTCAGAGGAAAAATCACAATCAAAACTTATTTTCTAAAAGGTAATTAGAGCCAAAACATGACTACATTCCAGATTTCCTAAAATCCTATCACGAATTAGAATGTTTTTAAATGTCAAAGTTTCACTCAAATGTTTTCCCAGTTACACCGTTTCTTGATACACCTTCGCTAATACTCTTTAATGAGATATGAAGAATTCTTTGAAGATCAGGATTAAAGCATTAAATTAAAGGAGGAAAAAATTTATTGAAGTTTTGCACATATCTTTCATCTTATCTACTATCTTTCATTGCTAGGTCTATGCTTGAGTACAAGAAAATGTTTTTGCTCATTAACAGGAGGTTGTCATTAATTGAGTACTAATGATTTCACTTTGGAACTAATAGGAAGTCCTAAATATATAAACTTATTGACATTAAAAATCAGCAATACTAATACTAACATCAAAGTAATGATATTGTTTAGTATATAATTAAGCAAAATGTAAACAAATTGCCATTCCAGTTATTTCATCAAGGTAATTTTTTAAAGTAAGAAAACAACTTAATTTCATGTGTATTTAACAACTTTAGTTGAGGTAAGTTTCACATATAAGTAATTTTTGCAATGATTTGAGTATATCTAGATCTAGCTACATTTATAATTTATAGACAGATATAGATATAAGCATCATTTTTTCAATTAATGAGGATATTTAAATGGTTAAATATAGAAAATAATTGCTCAAAATAAAGATTTATGCATTTACTCATTAATAAATTTTAATTCAACTGAGCATAATCTATTTAGTGCTAGGCATTGCAACACAGCTTAGAGCGTAAAAGAACAAATAAATATTAATAGATAGCTTGAGAATAAAATATTCCATTCCAAAAATAGAGAAAAATATCCCAGCACAATGTTTATAGTTAAAAATTAAAAGTTATAAAAATTGGTGAATAGACACATACATAGATAGATTGGTAAATATCTAGAGATGTAAATATAGACATTTATAGAAATACAGATAAATAAAAATGTAAGTATGTAATAGAAAGAGAGTTGTATAGAGATAGTCACACACATACAGATTCTTACATCCTATAACAATCCTATTCCATTCTTTTTAAACAGCTTTGTTGAGATATAATTTCTATATTGTACAATTTCTGCATATAAAGTATATATATATATATATATATGCATAAATATATACATATATTTTTGAGATGGAGTTTCGCTCTGTCGCCCGGGCTGGAGTGCAGTGGCCAGATCTCAGCTCACTGCAAGCTCCGCCTCCCAGGTTTATGCCATTCTCTTGCCTCAGCCTCCCGAGTAGCTGGGACTGCAGGCGCCCGCCACCTAGCCCGGCTAGTTTTTTGTATTTTTTTTTTTTTTTTTTTTTTTTTTTTTTTTTTTT
>NC_045437.1:25241336-25261530 GCF_002776525.5 Piliocolobus tephrosceles
TAGTAGAGACGGGGTTTCACCGTGTTAGCCAGGATGGTCTCGATCTCTGACCTTCGTGATCCGCCCATCTTGGCCTCCCAAAGTGCTGGGATTACAGGCTTGAGCCACCACTCCCGGCCTATAAAGTATATATTAATGGTTGACAGTTTATTAATGCATATGTGAAATTATTCCAGTAATCAATTTTAAAACATTTCCATCATTCAAAAACAAACCTTCCCTGTAACATTTAGCTATCATCCCCTTCAAAACACTTCTGCCTAGATCTAAGCATTAATCTACTTTTTGTATATATAGATTTCCCAATTCTGAACTTTTATATGAATGGAATCATACAGTATGAAAAACTTCTGTTACTAGCTTATTTCACCTAGTGTAATGATTTCAAGGTTCATCCATGTTATAGCATGTATCAGCACTTCATTCAATTTTTATGATTGAATTATATTCCATTAAATGTATATATCACATTTTGTCTGTCTATTTCTCCATTGACAGTCATTTAGTTTGCTTCCACATGAAAACAAAATTGTGGGTGTATGGTAGGTGTTTTTATCTCCACATTAAAAACTGTTGTGGTTTATAGTAGGTATACATATTTATGGAGTATAGGAGATATTTTGATACAGACATGCAGTATGTCATGAAAAATTGGGTATCCATCTCTTCAATCATTTATTCTTTGTGTTACAAACAATCTAATTATACTCTTAGTTATTTTTAAACATACAATAAAAATATAGAATGCTTCATGAATTGCCTGTCATCCTTGCACAGGGGCCATACTAATCTTCTGTGTATCATTACAGTTTTGTGTCTGTGTGTGTTGCCAAAGTGAGCAATTTCTACATTTTTGCTATTATGGATAATGCTATTATAAAATTTGCATGCAAGATTCTGTATATGTAGATATGTGCTTTTTCTCAGGTATACATCTAGAAGTAGAATTGATGGATCATAACGGAACTCTATATTTAATAATATTAAGAACTGTTAAAGTGTTTTCTAAAGCAGCTCTATCATTTTCAAATTCCTTTTAGCAGAATAGAAGGGTTTCATTTTTCCACATTATTGCCAACACTTGTTGTTATCTTACTTTTTGATTCTAGTAATCTGAGTGAGTGTGAATTGGTATCAAACTGTGAGTTTGATTTGCACTTCCCTGATGCATAATGACTTGGAGAATCTTTTTGAGTACTTATGTTGTGGAGAAAAAGTCTGGCTGCCTGATGCACATAGAAGCAAATACCATGGCACTAGGTTTTGAGAACGTAAAAAGAAAAAAGAAAAAAAAAAAAAAAAAAAGCAAAACAAAACAAAAACGCTTTGTTGTGTGTCCACCAACGGTGAGATAAAACGTCAATTCAAAACTGTCTCCCTACCCCTTTCCCCCTGTAAAGTTCCATGATAGGCACAGTTGTCTCTTCATGCCCCTTCATGGGTTGCATTTGCAAATTTGGGCGAGGTGCGGGGGGCGGGGACGTGATAGGACACAGGCAATGGAAATTTAGGCTGTGATGTCAGCAAGTTCGTTTGGCACACACCACAGTTGTCCACATTGGTTCTAACTGATATCAGCCAGTTTTGTTACCTTATAAGCAAAGAGAGTATCAGCAAGCTGTTTCTTTTCATATTTGCTCTTCCTGTAAGCTCAACACTTTCTATTATTCACTGTTTTCTTTAGTTCCTTGGAGCATGGCTACACCTACTGACCATCTGTATGTATCCTTTGAAGAGACGTCTATTCAGATCCTTTGCCTATTTTTTAATTGTGTTGTTTTTATTTTTGAGTTGTATGATTATATGCATATATATTTATGCATACACATATCATGATTTCCTTTTCAAACATGTGATTTATAATTTTTTTCCCATTCTCTGGGCTGACTTTTCACTTTCTTGATGATGTCCTGTTTTTAATTTTGATTAACTCCAGTTTATTGATTTGTGTGTGTGTGAGTGGCTACTGCTTTTGGTGTCATATTTAAGAATTCTTTGCCAATCAAAGGTCCAAAAGATGGGCCCTTATGTTTTATTCTACGAACTTCGTAATTTTTGGTTTTACATTTAGGTGTTTAATACATTTCGAGTTAATTTCTTTATATGGTCTAATGCAAGGGTTCAACATTTTTTGTTTGTTTCTTTAGGTCTCTTGCAATTCTACACGAACCAGCTTGTCAATTTCCACAGAAAAGTTAGCTAAGATTCTCACAGGAATTGCAGTAAATCTGGAGGTCAGTTTGAGTAGCATTGCCATCTTAACAATGTTAGGTCTTCTCATCCACGAACATGGATATTTTTTCATTTATTTAGATTTTCTTTAGTTTTTATGAACAATGCTTTGCAGTTTTTAGAGTAGACACTTTGTTTTTCTGTTAAATTTATTCCTGGGTATATAAATTTTTGATGCCATTATAACTGAAACTCTTAAAAATACATTTAAAAATATTCACTGCAAGAGCATAGAAATGTAACCGATTTTTTTGATATTGATACTGTATCCTACAACCATGCTAAACTCATTACTTTTAATTTTTTAGTAATTCCATGATTTTTTATACATATAATCACATGATCTGTTAATATAGTTTCAATTCTTCCTCTCTCATCTACTTTTCTTTTTGTGCTTGACTAACCAGAATCTCTAGTACAATGCTAAATAAAATAGCAAGAATGTACATCCTTGCCTTTTTCTTGACTGTAAGTGGGAAGCATCCTATCTTTTTCAAGTAAGTATGATGTTAGCTGTGGAATTTTCATAATTCCCTTCATCAGCTTCAGGGAGTGGAGAAGTTCCTTCATATTGTTTTTTATTTTTATTTATTTATTTATGTATTTTTTGAGTCGGAGTCTCGCTCTGTCGCCCAGGCTGGAGTGCAGTGGCGTGACCTCGGCTCACTGCAAGCTCCGCCTACCAGTTCACGCCATTCTCCTGCCTCAGCCTCCTGAGTAGCTGGAACTACAGGCGCCTACCACCACGCCCAGCTAATTCATACTGTTATTTTTCAGTGCTTTTGTAATTGAAAGTTCCTGGCTTTTGTCAAATGTTTTTTCTGCATTTATTGTGATTATAGCATGATTTTCATTTATTATTTTAGTAAATTGTATTTCAATAATTAATTTTTAGATGGACAATCAACCTTCATTTTTAAAGTAAACCCCACTTGGTTGGGGTGCATAATTCTTTTTATATATTTCTGGACTCAGTTTGCTAGTGCTTTATGTAGGATTTTTGCATACAGCTTCATAAGGGATATTGGTTTAAAGATTTCATTTTTTGTTGGTGATTTGCTTGTATTGTCATTTTAAGGTAATATTGGTTTCATTAAATTAGTTCAGAATTATTCTATTTTGGGAGGTAAGAGGAAGAGAATAATTTGTAAATAATTTTCATGAACTATCTTTAAATATTTGGAAGACTGGGGTTAGTGAACTATCTAGGAATGGCCTTTTCCTCGTGGATAGGATTTTGAATATGGATTCAGTCTGTTCACTTCTTATAGATCTATTCAAATTGTGTATTTCTTCCTGAGTCAAACTTGATAGTTTGTCTTTTAGGGATTTGTCCATTATATCTAAGTTATGTAGTTTGTTGGCATACAATTGTTCACAATATTTCTTTTTCATTTTTTAAAAATTGTTTATGTCAATAGTAATGGCTCCTCCTTCATTTATGATTCTAGTTATTTCACTCTTCTCCATTTCTTTCTTGGTAAATTTAAAGTTTTGTCAATGTTATTGATCTTTTCAAAGAACCATCTTTTGGTTGCATTGATTTTCTATATTTTATTTTTTCACCTACTTTCTATTTTACTATCTAGCAATTATTATTGACTTTACTCTGCTTGTCTTAGGTTTAATTTGCTCTTTTGTTGATGTTGTAGGTTAGAAAATTAAGTTTTTGTTTTGAAGTTTTTTTAACTTAATATAGACATTTACAGCTATAATTTTCTCTCTAAACAATGCTTTCACTGCAGTTTGTAAATACTGTGTTTTCATTTTTATCTTTCTTAATGTATTATAATTTCCCTTTTAAATTTTATTAATTTGTTGGCTACTTGAGTGTGTTGTTTAATATTTATATATTTGTAAATATGTACACATTTTCCCTGTTATTTATTTCTAATTTTCTTCCATTGTGTTGGTGAACATACTTTGTATTATTTCTATTATTTTAAATGTATTCAGTTTTCTTTTATGACATTTAATATGATGTATCCTGGATAATGCTTCAATTGCACTTGAGAATAATCTATATCCTGTGTTGTTGGTGGAATGCGCTATGAATATCTGCTAGGCCGAGTAAGTTTACGTTCCAAATATTCTATTTAATTGTTGAATTTCTGACTATATACTAACTATTATTAAGTGTGGAATATAGAAGTCTCCCACTATTATTGTTAAATTATCTAGTTCTCCCTTAATTTTTGTTAGTGTTTCATTTACACATTTTTGTATTATGTTTTTTGGTGCATATATGTTTTAAACTATTATAACTTTCTGATGGATTGATTCATTTATTATTATAAAATACACTTTTTATTTCTAGTAATTCATTTTTATTTTAATGTGTATTTCATCTGCTATTAGTATAGTCACATCAGTATTCCCGTGGTTGCTATTTGCCTGATAAATCTTTTCCATCCTTTTACTTTCAATCTGTTTGTGTTTTCTAATCTAAAATATGTCCCCTGCATACAATTGTATCTTTTTGTAAAAATTAGGTCTTAAAATCTTTATTTGATTGAAATGTTTAATCTATCAGTAATAATGTTACTGATACAGTTAGATTTCTGTCCGCTATTTTATATTTTGCATTGTATATCTCATGTCTTTTTCCCTCTATTTCACTTTAATGCTTTATTTTGTATTAAATGACTGTGTTTTAATGTGGCATTTTGATTTTAGTAATGATTTCTGCACCATTTTTAGTTGTGTGTATGTGTGTGTATGCATTTGTGTGTTCACTCTAACATTTATCATATCCACTTTAACTTATTAGGATAATATCAGATTTATACCAGCTTAGTTCAGTATTACATATAAATATTACTACCTTATATCACTTTTATCCCCATTAACATGGAATTATTGTTATATGTAATGCCTTAATTAGTGTTAAAAACCCAACAATACATTCTTATTGTTATGACTCTATCATCTGTCATCATTTTTTTAACCCATTACAGCTTTGTGCCCACTAATCACTGCTGTGCTGTTACTGACAAATATATTACACATATATTGCATTTCTATGTGTTATATGCCTATTCTAAACATATATGCATACATTTTACACATATTATTTTATACAATGGCTTTTTAAATCAGTTTATATTGAGAAGAATAAAATATGAATTTACAGTCTCCTTTATAATTATATAATTAACTTTATCAATATTCTTTGTTTATATAGTTATAATTACCATTTGCAGAACTTGCTTTCAACCTAAATAATTTTTAAAATATGTCTTTAAGCCAGAGCAGTAAGAAAGAGTATGTCTCAGTTTCTCTTTATTGAGTCATGTGTTTATTTCACCTTCATTTTTGAAAGAGAGCTTTGATGAGTATAGGACACTTGCTTGACAGTTTTTGTTGTTGTTAGTTTTCTTTGAGTATTTTGAATATGTTAAAATAGTTTGCCTCCTAGGTTCTGTTAATTTTTCTGAAATGTCAGCTTTTATTCTTATTGGAAGTTTCTTACAAGTTATATGCCATTTTCTCTTGCTACTTCCAACAGTTTTTTTCTTTTCTTTGACTTTCAGCATTTTTATTATGAAGTATGTGTTTTTATCTTTATGTTTGCAGTTGAAATCTGCTGTTATGTCCTTTTACTAAATGTTACACATTTTGATTATTGTATTTTTAACTACATAATTTCCATTTACTCTTTTAAAAATAAATTCTATTTTTATTAATGTTTTCTATTTGATGTAACATTGTCATGATATATATCTTGACTTCCTTAACTTTGCTTCACTTTAGGTTAATGAGCATATTTATTTACTATGACTACTTTGAAATCTTTTTCTGTTTAATCTGAAATTTAGCTGCTTTCACAAGCAGTTTCTATTGCCTTTTTTTCTGCTGTAGGATAATACTTTATTTTTAGATACATCATAAGTCTTTTATTGAAATTAGATATTTTAGGCAATATATTACAGCATCTTTGCACACTGTCCTGTGAGGCTTGTTATTGTTGTTTGCTTGTTTGTATCTTTAATGACTAGATGGATTATTTTTGACTGCTCTCCATGCGAAGTGTCAGTCTATTTCTCATGAAGGTCCATCTTTGGGTATACCATACTACACCTACGATGCACTGATCATGTAAGGCTCTCTTCCACTTTTTCCCTGACCATACACAGCTGTCATGCTCCATTAATTACAGGTTGTTTTTGACAGTTATTGTTTTCAATAATGCCCTGAGGCATAAATACCTCTACAAACTAATTCAATCAAATTGTAGATTTCTGGATAAAATACTTAACAGTTTCTGAAGTCAGGATTTGAAATTTTCTGACCCCTAAAGTGTTTTCTCAGCTTATTCCCCAGTTCTCCCTGCTAAGTAACAGGAATACAGGCTAGATCTTATTTCTATTAGAACCACGAATTTTCTTCAAATTAGTTTTCATCACAACCTCCACTGAAGCTTAGAGTATGTTTAGGTTTACAGTTTTCCATGCTCTGCTGCAAATGAAGGCAGTCCTTTGGAAAGAGATTAAATCATCTGTTTTATTAGGTGACTCTTCCCTCAGGCAAAATTTCTGATCTATGACTCTGGAGTTCGGGTTGGAGACAATATTAAGGTTTTCTCTAAGTGACAGCTCCACGGTAGGTACTGAGTGCTGTGGAAGGGGAGGAGAGTTAGCAGCCTGGGTCCTCTCTGCTTGCCTCTCCTGGTATACAGTCATCATCTCACAAGTCAAGGAAGGGCTATTAGGGCCCCAGTATTCTCAGAACATCACATCCAACATACTGCCTCTTTTCCACAAGTAGGGGGTGTGTGGAAGAAGGAAACCCCAATCTCAACTCCATTTACCGAGAGTTAGCCTTAGCATAGGTAGCTGGGAACAGGATGAGAAATGTTAAAGTTTTACTCGTTCTCGGAAGAACAAATTCCATTCGGGAGCTGGGTGAAGAGAAAGCCGTATGTTCTTAGTTGCAGCAATCTGGAGTGGAGTCTCTGCCTCGCTGAGTTCAGAGGGAAAATGGAAGAAGCGATCTTGGTTCTAACACCACAAAATCTCACTATCTTTAACAGTTTTTGTAGGTTGTCTTTAATAAGTGCATCTTCATATGTAATTTTATCTTAAGACCATTTCAAATGATTCCAATGATTGGGGTTAGTTGGTAATTTTCACCAGTTTCACTGAGGAGCAGGTCAGAGGAGCTCCTCACACTGTCCTGCAGAAGTCAGTCTTGATTGCTTCTAAAACTTGACAGTGTATAAAAACTGCATGCAGAGCTTTAAATATTACTCATGCTTGGCTTACAGACCTAACTATTCTTATTTAATTTATATAGGATGTGAACTGAACATTGGGAATATCAAAAACTTTGTGTCATTTTATTTGTGTAACCAAAGTTAATGTATGCTGGCCTAGTTTTATAAGGAATATTATCTGTTTTTGTATTACAACTTTACTTTCTAGAAATCTTTCAATTTTATTATAATTAATTAATTAATTAATTAATTTGAGGCAGAGTTTTGCTCTTGTTGCTCAGGCTGGAGTGCAATGGTGTGATCTCGGCTCACTGCAACCTCCGCATTCCAGGTTCAAGTGATTCTCCTGCCTCAACCTGCCAAGTAGCTGGGATTACAGGTTTGTGCCCTGACACCTGGCTAACTTTGTGTGTGTGTGTGTGTCTGTGTGTGTGTGTGTGTGTGTGTTTGGAGATGGAGTCTCGCTCTGTCCCCCAGGCTGGAGTGCAGTGGCACCATCTCCGCTCACTACAAGCTCTGCCTCCCGGGTTCATGCCATTCTCCTGCCTCAGTCTCCCGAGTAGCTGGGACTGCAGGCGCCCGCCACCATGCCCGGCTAATTTTTTGTATTTTTAGTAGAGACGGGGTTTCACTATGTTAGCCAGGATGGTCTCGATCTCCTGACCTCAAGTGATCCACCTATTTCAGCCACCCAAAGTGCTGGGATTACAGGTGTGAGTCATTGCACCCAGCCCTAGAAATTCTTTGGGAACAATATTTCCACTATCCCTTTTAGCCAACCTAATCTTGTAGATTTCTTAGTTGGCTTATCATTATCTGCCCTTTTGTTTGTATGTCATTAGATTTAAATGTTTATATTTAAGAAAAATACTCAAGCCATTATTCATCAATCTTCAGTAAGATAAGTTGACTGTAAACCTAAATAATGTTAACTTTTTTAAATAACATAGCAAGTAAAAATAACTGACATTTTGAGTATGAATATAAGACTGGTAAATGTGTATATCATTAGAAATATCAGTGATTTTTTTTTTTTTTTTTTACTGTGAGTATTCTATATGATATTTTTTCCTCACATTTGGCCAATCTATAATGATTATTTTGGATATAAAGACAATAGGATCTTTGTTTTAGAAGCAAAATAATTGTATTAGCTAATATAATTTTAATACTATGTTTTACTATTATGTCACTTCAAGATGCCTGGCAGATGAGGGTATGCACGAAGAGCTCTGTTTGATTATTCTAGTTAAGGAAGAAAAAAGGAATTAACTAATTTAAAAATAAAACAGATAATCACAACCTAAAATATTAATGTGAATTATTTTTTGTGTCTTACAGAGAGTTTTTGTTCTTTAAAAAAAAAAATTAAACTTGACCTTGTGAAGAAGAATTCATAAAGTAGGGAAGAAAGTTGAAATTGGGAAGGATCTGAGATATTACACTATTTACACAGATAACATATACCTGGAATGCTAGACCACTAGATTAGGAAAAATATATTTTGTTTACTCACTGATCATCTTATTGTTGGTTTTCTAAGCCCCACTTTCCCATAAGGCAGCATGATAAGGGCAGATGCCATTTGACTATATGAGAGAGGATATAGGTAGAGTTCTGTAGCATAGGAAAAGAAAAACCTGTAATTATGAATTTTGGAGCTTATGTAGGAACTGCTTACACAGTATGTGTTAGGAGGAAAGGAGAGTGATCTTTACAACTCTTTGATGTGATCATTTAGTTCTAGGAGTGAAAAAAAAAAAGAACAAAGGATTCTGGTTTCTATCACCATTAGAATGTGACCAAATGTTTATGGGAAAATGCACCACTTCTAACTTCAAAGGAACAATTGCCACCCAAGGTTCCTTAACACAGGTTGCAAGTTTCCTTTTCTCAGAAAGCCCTGATGCTACAAAAACATGAAAACATCCAATTAGCATGGTTTCTTGTTAAGCACACATTGAAAATGTCAAATATTTTAACAAACTGAGATATGTATACATTTATGCACCTAAATTATAAAATGTCTCATGTAATAAGAAGTAGTGACTTCGTTAGGTGTTAAAAGCATTTATTTCTTCGAATATTCTTTTTTTTCTAGATAACTCTGATTCATTATGAACTCTACTTATTTTAATTGAAACTAGTAAAATCATTGCTCAAAAGAAAAATGGTTTCTACAATATGTTTAGAAGGATTTTCCTAATCTTTTCTAGATTAGAAAAGTATTAAGTTATTCTTATTATTTGGTTTCACCAGTCATGTTTGTGTAATAAAAGTGGATATCATTTTATAGCAGAATATTTTACTTTATACATTTTAGAAATACTTGAAAAATGTAACAAAATATGTATTTTATTACATTTGAAAAAAATAGATTGAAATTAAAAAAAAATTCTTGCTTTCAAAGATTAAAAAAATGTGGGGAAGTATAGGGATTTGCTTTTACTTGAATTTTTTTTTTATAAAATTGAGTGTATAATCTACTTGTTTATAACCCCTTGAAATATTCCAGTTATTCAGATAAATACACCATACACATTACAGTGTTGCTTCTTATGAAACCTTAAAAATGATAAACCAGATTTTATGCCAATTTGCCTTTATGCAACAAGTTTTTCCATATTTTAACTGTAAGACGTCCCATATTTTTCATAACAAAGACCTGAAAAGCAATTCTTATGAGACTAAGCTAAGGCTGTATACAAAGGTGGAAGCTATTTTAGTTGATATATTTCAAAAGATTAAAGAAACACTTAGTAAACCCAGTCATGGTTTTCTTTTACATAAAATGTTATTTATCACATAGAATCATGAATTATTTACAAGCACTGGAGTCACTTGCAACAGGAGTAAACAGAATTGATGATGACCTTCAGTTCACTGTACTGCAGAGAAAGTGATTCTCTCATTAGATTTTCACTGGAGAATAAAAGAAGCCTTTGCCTCATGAAAATTCACTGCCAGCTCCCTCATTCTCTTTCTTTCACCATATAGTTGAAAATAAAAGTGTTTCCTTTTTCTTTTTTTATGGTAGCTTCTATATATAATGAAAAAACAACTGGAAATGACTCTAATCCCAGGTCTCTGTTAAATGGATCTGACTATGGTCTCTCTGTTGGTACATCATTTAGAAAGATCCAGATGGGCTCTCGATCTGAAAGTCAATGTCAAATAAATGTGTAGACATTTCTGCCATTGTTAGTGAGTCGTTAGGGAGCTATTCATTGACTAGGGTGTTAGGACGGTGAAGAAACAAATGTTCTGAAACAAACTCAAACATTATTACAATGAGTCTTTTCCTCTCAGGTATGAGTGATTGTCAGGGACAGGAATTTTTTTTTTTTTAATGATCTGTGAAAATATCATTTAGAATTTACAGTAAGTTATGCAAAACAAGTTTCTTATTATCACTTATTAATTAGATGTTTTAGTGGAAAATTCATAGGCTTCAGCACAGTTGCTGAATATATTTTCTATTTTCCATAAATATTGTTGACACCCTTAATGGTTCCTATGAAGTTTAACTTAGATTCCACATAAAAATCATGTAAAATAGTTACTGGTGCTTCAGAGGTATATAGTAAATGTTATATATTAGTTGAATCCTTTTCTGAAATTGGCTCAAATTGAAATATCTAGAAACAGGCAATTTATTGCCTGGCGTCATATGGGCAAGTTCACTGGAAATAAAACAATTAAATAAGAATGCACACACAATATTTGCTGAATTGAGTTAAATTGGTTTTATCACTTGTAAATATAGTTCTTAAATGGACACATATGGATTTTCATAATAGATATTGCATAATAGCTAGAAAAAGAAATTGATTAGTATTTGTGACAGAAAAGAAATAAAAGGATCAAGGGAAAAGGTAAGAATTATGTTAACTCAGAGGGGATAAGGGAGAGTTAAAAAGGGACTTAAAAGTAGAAGATTTTGTGACAACCTTATTTTCCCACTGAGTGGTTATTATAACTAGGTATTCCAGTGGATTTGACTGGAGTGTGCTTCCTAGGTGATATGAACATCAGTCAAAGGTCAAGGAGAAGAAAGATTCCTGGCATCAATGGATTAGGAGAGAATCACCCACATATCACCAAAAATTGTTATCTAACAATTAAATCCTAGAATAGTTACTTCTGGAAAAGATTTATCTGGAGTCCTAGTCTCATACAGCAGAATCAGGGGTCATAAAGATAACTTTTACTACCAAGATTGTCATTTAAGGATCGTCCATGCATATAAATACCCCAAATATTCATGTATTTGAACACCAAGTACAGTAGCAGGAACCAGCTCTAAAAGCAAGATATCTGACTATTCATTGATGTAAATAACAGACATACTCAGCAATTTTTTATTTATTGAATGAAGGTAAAATTTTAATATATAACTATAATGTGTACAAAGTTCTAAAACTGGGTAAACTTTATCGAAAGATAATAGCTTCATTTTCATTGAAATTGTAGATATTTATTTACTTTCATTAATGTTTTCAAAATGATATGTACATAAAAATCAACCATGAGCTCTTTTAATGATTTTGAAAAAAGTCACCTACCATAATTAATCGTGATATATGTTTTGAACTCATATTTTAGTAATCATACATTTCAGGCGATACTTTTACAAAACGTACATATTCTAGCTACCTAATCACATGTAAACCAGTTGCGGATCTACTATATTTAAAATTTTTCTCATTAAGAAATGTGATAATTCTTACATGTGCACGTTTTCATACCTCATCTAATTTTGACAAAAATCTTAAATATTGTAGAACTAACTATTCATTTTTCAAATAAAAATTATGACCAAAAGTGCATGAAGCAAAAATTTATTAACGATTTGTCAGTTAAGTTTTTTCTCAGTCCCTTCCTGACAAAAATTTCGGTTTGAGTGTTTAATAACTGTTACCGTCGAATACATGAAATTCTCCTAAACATGATTATTGGTCCTGGTTTTGGCAACATTAATACAGTTTCCCATTTCTCATAAACTGATAAAATATATAAGCTCTGCATTAGTTACAGTTTAATAACTGTTCATTTTTTTTTTTTTTTTTTGATAATCACCCATGGCTATTAAGATTTTTCCTTTTTATTTTTTCCCTCATTCCTTTCCACAAGCGACATAGAGCAAGACTGTAGTTAGTCGTGAAAGAGATAAAGAATGTGATCAATGAAAGATTTGCAGCTCAGCGGATGTCAGCAAACTTTGGAGAGATTTGCATCCAAATGTGAATATAGTAGCTTTCAAGAAAACAGAGGATCAATTTTTTTGTTTATTTTGTACTGAACTTTCTAATTCCTGAAAACTTAAAGTGACTATTGTATTAATTGGCAGAGGTAAAGAAAGCTGTAAGTCACTGCCTAATTGACCTTTGAGAATTAGGAGAAATAAACCTATTCAGTGATTCTTCTCCACTGAATTGTGTCCCTATAATAAGTCACTGATAATTTTTTTTTCAAAATTAACAAAAGTAATTTTACATTCATAAAGATTCCATACTATAAATCTGAGTTGAAACATTTAAATTTTTCTCAAAAATATGTTCTCCTCAAAAGAAATACAGAGTTATTTATCCCATCTTTTACTCACACCATACTTTTTGTTGTTGTTGTTGTTGTTACTGGCTTTTACAACATATAAAACCTGTACATATTTAATGTACTCATCTTGATAAATTTAAAGATAAACAGACCCATGAAGCGATCCATAAACTATGTCATAAAACCTAATCATCGTCTCAAAAAGATTCTTCTCTCCTGTTTTTGTTTTGTTTTGTTTTGTTTTTGGATAGGAACATTTAACAAAAGTACTACAATCATAACAGTGTTTTAAACATACAATACAGCACGAGTCCCCAACGCCTGGGCTACAGACCAGTGCTGGTCCATGGCCTGTTAGGAACCTGATCATACAGCAGAAGGTGAGCGACACTTTATCTGTATTTACAGCTGGTCCCAATGCTCACAATACTGCCTGAGCTCTGCTTCCTGTTAGATCAGCGGAGACATTAGATCCTCCTAGGAGCATGAACTTTATTGTGAATTGTGCAAGCAAGGAATGTAGGTTGTGGTTTCTTATGAGAATATGTTGCCTGATGATCTGAGGTGGAACAGTCTCATCTCAAAACCATCCCCAGCACACTCCCCGTCAGTGGGGAAAATGTCCTCTACGAAACTTGTTCCTGGTTCCAAAAAAGGTTGGGGACCACTACAATACAATATAGGCAACTATATATGCTATGCTGTATAGGATTTATTACGTTGAATAACTGAAACTATGTACCCATTGAAAATACCTTCCTGATTCTTCCTCTTCTGAGCTCCTGACTAGAATTCTATTTGCTGCTTCCATGAGTTTGACTCTTTTAGATATCTAAGTAGTATCATGTAGTATTTGTTCTTCTGTTTCTGGATTTTTCACTTAGAATAATGTCCTCCAAATTCATCCACATAGTAGCAAATGGCATAATTTAATTTTTAAGGCAGAATACTATTTTACTGTATATATATAGCATTTTTCTTTATCCATTTTTCTGTTAATGGACGCATAGTAAGTTTCCTTTTATGCTATTGTAAAGAATACTGTGATAAATATTGGAATGCAAATACCTCTGACAACTTAATGTCAATTCTTTTAGGTATAAATTCATCAGTATTTTGGATCATATAGTTGTTCCAACTTTAATTTATTGAGAAGCCTTGAATCTGTTTTTATAGTGATTCTATCAATGTACATTCCCACCAGCAATGTAAAATGGTTCTCTTTTCTGCACGTGTCTACCAATACTTGTTCTCTTTTGTCTTTTTGTTCATAGACATCCTAAAGGGTGTAAAGTGATCTCTCAGTGGGGTTTTGATTTGCATTATGTTGAAGATTAGAGATGTTGGACAGCTTTTAACGTTTTAGCAGGCCACTTGCATATCTTTGGAGAAGTGTTTATGTTTTTTGTTTTTATTTATTTTCTATTGAGTAGTACCAGTTATTTATGGATTTTAGATATTAATCGTTTAGTAGATACATAATTTATGAATATTTTATCTCATTCCATAGGTTGCTTTTTCACTTTCCAGATTAAGAAATCATTTCCAGCACCAAAAGTAAAGATTTTTTTTTTTTCGGTGTTTTCCTCCAGAAGTTTTACATTTCCAAGCCTTATATTTCTGTCTTTAATTCATTTTCAGTTATTTTTTTTGTATGGTTTAAAAGAGTAATCCAATTTTATTCCTTCACATGTGGATTTTCTGTTTTCTTAATATCATTAACTGAAGAGACTATAATTTCCCCATTATATATTCATTTTCCTCATTGTTAAAGATCTCTTTAGAGTAACTATTTGGGTTTAATTCTGAACTCTATTCTATGTTATTAGTCAATGTGTGTTTATATGTCAGTACTGTACTATTTTGATTGCTGCAACTTTGTAATATATTTGGAAATTAACAAATATGATACTTTCTGCTTTGTTCTTCTTGCTTAAGCTTCTTTTGGCTACTTGGGGTCTTCAGTGGTTTCACATGAATTTTAGTTTTTTTTTCTATTTCTGTAAAAAAATATATCATTAAGAATTCGGTAAGGATTACATTTAACCTATAGGTCACTTAGACTATAGACATTTTGATAATATCAATTTTTCCCATTTACGAACACATCCTTCCATTTATTTGCGTCTTTTTCACTTTCTTTCATGAATGTTTTATAGATTTTAGTAACAAGCCTTTTAGCTCCTTTAAATTGAGTTAGATACATATATTTCATCAAGGAAAGACAGATCATTTGTATACATAAAACAAAGCAAATCATGTATATTCTCTTCTTTGAAACTATTAGATAAGACATTTATGATCACTTGCTTCCTATTTTAAAATTCTGGTGTTTTCACTTGTTTTTGCCTGTTTGTTTTAGATTTACTTTTTCACTTGATAAATGTTTTTATGAAAAACTTAAAAGTTATTTCAAAATGGCAAATTGTTTTTATCAGATAATGTTTTGGGTAAAGAGATAACACATTTTATTATATGCACTACAAAAATTGTGAAATAAAAAATCAATAAATTGTTCTTTTGCTTGACTTCACATGGGCTACTGCATTATATTTGTGCTTTCCAAACATTAATTAGTTTAAATATAATTAATTCTGAATGTTTAAGTTATTTTTTATTTTATTTTCTAGAGGCAAAAAGTAAGTTGCATTTTTTTGTTTGTTTGCTTGTTTTTGAGACAGAGTCTCACTCTGTTGCCCAGGCTAGAGTGAAGTAGAGAAATCTCGGCTCACTGCAACCTCTGCCTCACAAGTTCAAGCAATTCTTATGCTTCAGCCTCCTGAGCATCTAGGACTACAGGCATGTGCCATAACGCTGGGCTAATTTTTATATTTTTACTAGAGACGGGGCTTTCACTATGTCAGCCAGGCTGGTCTCGAACTCCCGGCCTCACACTATCTGCCTGCCTCAGCCTCCCTAAAATTCTGGGATTACAGGCGTGAGCCACCACACCTTGCCATCAGTTAGGTCTTAAATATCAACAGGTAACATCTAAATTACTGTATAACTTATAGTATGACTGAGAAACATTTCCACAGAAAGCAAATATTTTATAGGAGAGCTAGAGTGTCACATAGTTGACACCTTGAATTTATCCTAAATTTATACTAAAGAATTATTTATAAGGCTTTTTATGTGTCAGGTTCTGTGTTCATCTCTTGGGATTCATTATAGGGTAAAACATGATTTCTACACTCAAACCACCAATTTTTTCATAAAACTATAAATTTCTCTTATTTGACTACAATGTGACACACCATTGTTTATCAGTGTTCATTATGTTCATGTAAATAGAAATGGCTTAGAAATTGTTTCTAGGCAAAAATTTGTTATTTCCCTCCAACATTTTTTTTTTTTTTTGTATCTAACAAGAATACCATTATTAGTCTGACCGAGTTGGTGTTACAGGATTGTATTTTGATGAAATAGCCTGGAAAGTTTTCTAAACTCTCCGTAAGGTTTAGCCATGTTTACGTTTTTTGTTGTTGTTGTTGTTGTTTTTTGGGTTGCTGTATTTATTTGTTGTTTTGTTTTATGTGCGTTGTATATTCATTGCTATTCTATTAATTGTATACTTCCTTAAGGCATTGATGGACTTTTCTGCCTTTTTATTAGTACTTTTGAGTTTCTGAGTTATATCATTTTACATGTATTTCTTCTCTGTGTTAAATAAACTCAAATTCAATCGTAAACAATGTTTTAGGTGACTCCCAAATGCATAAGTGATGTCTACTATGGCACAGCCAGAAAAACTTTTGAATTCGTTCATATATTTTGTGTGTATGTTGGGTGGGTAAAAGGTATTTTCTGTTCAAAGGAAAATGAAATGGGAGCCTAACAATATACATATATTAAGATTTAGTTTATTTCCTCTGGCACTCATGACTCACTACCATTGTTTCCATGTTAGGTTCTGAGTAATAAGTATAGCTATATCATAATGTTGGGGGAAATAATGATTTTTTTGAAAAGAATAACAATTACCAAGAAAAAAGGTGTATATATCACTATGTACTTTTATTTTATATTTTTATTTTATTTATTTATTTTTTTTGAGACGGAGTCTCACTCTGTCGCCCAGGCTGGAGTGCAGTGGCCAGATCTCAGCTCACTGCAAGTTCCGCCTCCCAGGTTCACGCCATTCTCCTGCCTCAGCCTCCCGAGTAGCTGGGACTACAGGCTCCCGCCACCTCGCCTGGCTAGTTTTTTGTATTTTTTAGTAGAGACAGGGTTTCACCGTGTTAGCCAGGATGGTCTCGATCTCCTGACCTTGTGATCCGCCCGTCTCGGACTCCCAAAGTGCTGGGATTACAGGCTTGAGCCACCGCGCCCGACCCAGTATGTACTTTTAAATACTCTACTCTCAGAAAAACCAACTAAGCAAACAAAAATATGCATGTACCACACCCAGATATAAAATTAACATTGTAATATATGTTTCTTTGGCTATTCATACAGTATTTATCTTTATAGAATGGCTAGTTCTATGTTCTTCAAATGATCTCATACCAAGAATGATATTGTTTGGATAGAGTGAATGTTTTATTAAAAGTATATGTGCTGTTATTTTATAAGTTACATGATAATAAAGGTAAAATACATTTAAGAGAACATATCTTTACACAAATTATAAAATGTCTTCAGAAGAAAGATTCAACTAAAGACAGACAAATGAAATTACTAATAGCCCATCTTTTACATTAATGTGTCGTTTCCAGCTACATAAAAGCTGAGTAATATTAGTAGTTGTTTAATGTATTTAACTTTATAGAAATGTATTTAATACATTCTAGGTACTTAAAGTATAAAATGGGGAGAATAATAACACACGGTGATTTGAGGGTCACATGACACCCTATACTCACAATATATAGCATATGTACCAGCAGCATATCATAAAGTCAATATATTTTATTATTATTATTGTAATCATTATTTTGCATAAGCAAGTGGTAACATATTTTGAAAAATAAGATTTAGAATTAAAATATATAGTGTCTTGCCTATTAATTACTCTATGTATAGAGTTATTTGTATATTACACAGTGTGATGTAAACTACAGTAGAAATTATGTATGTTTCTGCTGTAACTTCTTACAGGAAAAGAACAGATAAGTTGCACCAACTCAAATGTAAACAGGTAATTATTGTTACTTCTTAAAAATTCCAGGTAATTTTTCTGATTCTTATTTGTTCCTAAAATTAACTCTTGAGGTTTAATTTTAAACTTCTGTAGTTGTGAATCTCAAATTTTGCTTAAGACAAGCATTAGAATATTTGGACGTAAAAGCCATTCAACAAGTCAAAGAAAATTTCAAAAGTCTACCAATATCCTATTATGGAAAATCTTAATATTATTCTAGTAAGATATCTTGTTCTATTATTTACACGTCTAAATAGATGAAAATCAAAAATGTGGTTTGATGAGAGACTGTCTCCTTTTATACTAATATTTCCCAATAAAAGTACACTTGGAAGTAGGTGATTTGATCTTTATATTGAGACTCAGTTCTACACATTTTCAAATAATGCTTTTTATGACATTGAGACAGTTTAAAAATATAAGGAGCATTTTAAAGAATTCTCTAAACTGAATTAGTTATGGGTCAACTGCCTAAATAAAAATTGTGAATTAAATAAAGCATACCTCTTCTGTAGTCACTAAAGCTCTAATAAGTAGCATATTCAATGTAAGTGAACCAAAATTAAGTAATTTTAAACTAAATTTATAAGGCTTCTGTTTTAAAATGGATGCTAATTTGCCTTAATGAGTTTATTTCTGTATTAGTCACCTAAATACATAAAAAGAAAATTGTTCACATACCAGAACTTAGACTATTTATATGTTTTATAAGAAGAAAATTAAGCAAAAACAAATACATTGTTATAACTGGTATCACTTTTTTCATCCTCATTTAACATCCATCAAATTGAGCAGTCTAATTATTTGATGAGACACATCTCCATTACCTAGTTTTATCCTCTAATTATGAAATGTTTGCATTGCTACTGGTAATAGAGGAATTAGTTTACCCAAGCAAGAAATCAATAATTCAAACTTATAATTAAATTTTATTGTTATGAAAATGTGCATACATTATTGTGGATTCAATCTACTATTTCTTCTCAGTATTTATTTTCTAATCCATGCATAATTAAATATGCAAATTAAACTAGTATCAATGATGTAGTTTTCTTACAATCAATAACAAAAGACAAAAAGCTCTATAGTTTTATGGATATACAATAAATGTGAAGTTAATAAACACCCCCAAATATTTACCAAATGTGTCACTCACTACAAATCAATGCCAGTTAAGAAATGAGTTATCCATTTTCTTTACAGATGTCTTTGATATATTAATTTAAGTGTCAATTTTTTAACCATAATTATGTTTATGCATCACAAGCAGGACTTGTGGAGGCCAGGGTAAAAATTGATATCTAGAGATCTTTGTTCCAAATTCATTAATATTTCAAGGAAGTGACAAGCAGAGCATTAAACTAAAAGTAGGGCTTATCTGAATGTGGGGTACCATGATAATTGCAACTATTTTTAAAAGATTTATGTCAAATCTACATAATCTCTTCCAGAAAACAGAAAAGAGAGAACTCTTCTCTATTTGTTAAATGAAGCTAGTATTACAGTGATATCAGAATCACACAGAGTAAAAGATGAAAAGCATAAACTAATATTTCTCATGAATAGAGACATGTAATCCTTATCAAAATATTAATAAATGGTACTCAGTAATATATAACACTACATACTATAAACAATAAGGATTTATTCCAGAGATACAAAACTAATTCATATCTAAGAAACAATCAGTATCCTGCATGTTATAAGGAGGCTAAAAATGAAAAATAATATAAAGTAATGCAGAGCAAAACATTTGAGGCCGGGCACAGTGGCTCACACCTGTAATCCCAGCACTTTGGGAGCCCAAGGCAGTTGGATTATGAGGTCAGGATTTCAAGACAGCCTGGCTAACATGGTGAAACCCTGTCTCTACTGAAAATACAAAAATTAGCTGGGCATGGTGGGGCACACCTGTAGTCCCAGCTACTCAGGAGGGTGAGGCAAGAGAATTTCTTGAACCCAAGAAGCAGTTGCAGTGAGCCAAGATCGCACCACTGCACTCCAGACTCGGTGACAAAGCAAGACTCTGTCTCAGAAAAAAAAAAAAA
>NC_045437.1:25261930-25267453 GCF_002776525.5 Piliocolobus tephrosceles
CATGGCAAAAACTTCCAAATTTTTCTGAATCAGAAAGTATAATAACAATTTAACTCTCATCTGCCTACAACTCTTCTTATTTGTACATAACATGATTGTGGACATAGAAAATCTCAAGAAACCAACAAACATAATTTTTCTAACTCCTATAACAAATAACTGGAGTTATTAGGTATTACATTTCTAACATAATGTTTCTAACTCCTGTAAGTAATAACTGTCATACCTAGTTTGCAAAATGCATAACAAATATATATTATTTACTTGTATTTGAGTATGTCAAAATAATTGTGGATACTGAAATTAAAAAAAAAGAAGTCATTGCTCAAAAGGCACATGTTTACTGTAATCTAACAAAAATGTATAGAGTATCATGCTTAATAGAACAAAACACCAATGAAAGAAACCAAAGATATATAAATAAATGAAGAGACACAGAGTGTTAATATTTGGAAAATGCAAAATAGTCAAGTATCAATTATCCTCCAATTGATATATGAGTTTAATGAAATTCCTATCAAAATACTAGCAAGATTTATTGTAGTTACAGATAAGACTATTTTAAAAGTATATAGAACAACAAAAGATCAAGAAAAGAAATCCAATTTTAAAAAGTGGGAAAGAGAAATAAAGTGCGAGGAATTAGTGTCTTTGATTTCAAGACCCATTTTATGGATAGAATTATCAAGACTGTGTGGTATTGATGAGGCATATGTATATAAAACAATGGAACAAATAGATAACCTACTCACACACTCACAAGAAGTCTCACGATGTTCACAAAAACTACTTCAAAATGCATCATCGATTTTAATGAAAACTTAAAACTATAAAATATTCCAAATAAAAATAAAATACAAAGGAAAATGTTTTAGGTTTTGGATAAGGGTAAGCAAAGATTGGTTAGACTTAACAACAAATGTAAATCTATGAAATAAAAATAACTGTGAATGGCACTTCATCAAAATTTAGAAAAATAAAAATAAAAGAAAATATAGTGCTGCAAAAGGCCCTGTTAAGAGGTTGAAATGACAAGCTACAGATTTGGAGAAAATATTTACAAACCACATATTTAAAAATGTTAATATCTAGACAGTGTAAAGAACTTTGATTAAACACTAGTAAAAACTTCGGATTACATAACTGGCAAATTATACAACAAAGCATTTCATCAGAAAGGATACAGGTGATAAATAAGTCCATGAATGGTGTTCAAAATTATTACATGTTAGGGAAATATAAATGAAACCACACATGCTCATATGTGTATACATCTACCTGAATGTCCAAATAAGAGATAGATTGAATACCAAATAGTGGCAAGAATATAGAAAAATTGAGTAACTAGAGGGTTAGTAGAACAATAAAATGGTCAGTAAAAAAAAATAAACAAAAAACTACCATATGATCCAGCAATTGCACTTCTGAACATTTATTTCAACATAAGAAAAATTTAAGTTCATACAAAAATTTATATACAAACATGAATATCAGCTTTATTGATAATAGCCTAAAGCTGGAATCAATTCAGATATTCTTAAATGGTGAGTAAAGTATAATACATTCTTATAATGGAATGCTATTCAGCAACCAAAAGGAAAAAAATTGATATATCCATTTCTTCAGAGAATTATGTGACGGGGGAAATGTCAGTTATAAAATGTTACATACTTGATATGGTTTGGCTCTGTGTCCTCACCCAAACTACATGTCAAATTGTAATCCCCAGTATTGGAAGAGGGTCCTGTTAGGAGGTGATTGGATCTTGGGGCCCAATATCCCCCTTGCTGTTGTCATGATAGTGAGTTCCTATGAGATATGGTGTAAAAGTGTGTATAACCTCCCTCTTCACTCTCTTCCTCCTGCTCCAGCTGTGCAGGATGTGTCTGCTTCCCCTTCACCTTCTGTTATTGATTGTAAGTTTCCTGAGGCCTCCCCGACCATGCTTCCTGTACAGCCTGCAGAACCATGAGCCAAGTAAATCTCTTTTCTTTATAAATTACTCAGTCTCAGTCCTTTATAGCAATGCAAGTATGAACTAATACAACACTATATGATTCTATTTTTATAACATTCTTAAGAAAAAATATTCTGTTTTGATTGTATCAATGGCAGCATTCTGATTGTAATATTGTTTTGTAAGATCCTACCATTGGGGGAAACAGTAAAAGATCCAAATAATCGCTTTGTTATTTGCATAACCACATAAAATTTTATAATTAATTTATTTTTAAGAAAGAAAACTAAAAAAGCCATTTTACTTATGAAAATAGACTTGAAAAATGATATAAATTATTAGTCAATAGTATTCCAGTCCACATACATTTCTAATAATGTATAAATCAGATAAAAATTGTTCAAAGAACAATTCAATATTAGTTAATATATCAATGAAATTTAACTTAACAATGAGTACATTAAAAATTTGGAAGATTATTTTAATATTTGCAGAAAAAATAAAATTTCCTTCTGTTCTAGTTCAGAAATTAGTTCAAAACAAACACTTGCACACATATTAATAATAAGGAAATACAAGGTAACGCTTAGCAACTTAGAAGCAGAAAAAGATTCCCTACATTTTGAAGATGGTTAAAAATCTACAGCAAACATATGGAAAAGAGAAAAAGAAAAGACATTCAGACCAAGTATTCCTGCTACATTTTACTACTGCAGTAGAAGAACTGGTAACATCTACAATAATATAAAGTGAAATAAGAAGTATTTTAAGAGAATAAATAGACCTGCAATTATTAGTAGATGATATGATTATCTATATAGAAAAAAATACTGAGAAATTATAGAAACTGATTAGAAATTTTATCAGCTGTTTCTGCATACAGTGTTAGTATGTAATCTCTATTAGCAATAACCAACTGAACTATATCAAAAATAAGATAACCATGACAAGAGTATCACTTCTTTCAAGTTTGAACAAATTAATTTAGTAAACAAAATTAGACACTCTATAGATAAAAATATTTATCTCTATAAAATAGATTGAATTAAGGAATAAATATTGCATATTTTGGGATGAGTGAAACTATGTTATAAAATATCAGAATTTACATGGATATAGATAACTAAATCAGCAAAATATAAATAAAAATTCTGCTATTCTTTTAAACTAAATACATTTATTTTAAAACTTACAAGGTGTCTGAGTCTCCTGACGAGGTCCTACTCCATGAATAAGCGAGAGTGAGAAAAATGTGGACTGCAACATTTAAGGAGAGAAAAGTCAGCTTTTTAGCAAGTAAGATTATTTACTAAGGAAACAAAATTATATGTGGACTAAGAGCATCGTTGTTCATTAACCCAGGGGCAGGAGATATAGAATTTACAAGGAATGTGGCAGTATAGGTGAAAATTGGCTGCTAGGCTTCTATTGACAATGAAAACGCTCTTTTGTGTGAGTTGTTAATACCCGAAAGTCTTTTTTTCTTTGCTATCAAATTTAACTTTTGTAATAATGAGAATTTATGATTTAACGTAACAAAAGGAGAGTCACACATTCTTTCTCATGCAAACTTCTCAAATGGTATACACGAGGAAACAGACATGTAGGAAATTTAAGAGATTGTCTCAGGGGCATTAAAATAAATTGTGACAGATTGACAGATCTGAGAATGGACATCCTCTGATAGGTATCTCCTGATATCTATTTCTCTTTTATTTCTACCAAATTAAATGATGTGTGTGCGCGCGCTCGCGTTTGTGGTTGTGTATGTGTGTGTTTTAATTTGTGACCATATTTCTACCACTGCATTTAATCTAAATAATTTATTCTCAGCTATTAGTAATTCTGGGAATCATTTTTTTCTAACTACAGATTTATTTGCCAGCACGACTTGTCTCTGACCACTACCACATGGCCCAATTCAATGATACATCAGAGTCTGTGCATAATCCTGACAGACAATTTCATTGTCTGTCACAATTAAATCAGGTAATGAGGTAAAAATTGTGATCACGTTTATCAAGGAAGAATCAGACAACTCTCACAAATAACCGCTGTTAACTTTTGAAGATATAAAAGTCAATTTTATTCTGATTAATTTGATCATTGATTGTTTCATTCAACTTTTGTTGACTTCCTGTTACTATGTCTGGTGTTGAGCACACAAAGGTGATAGATAGAATTCAGGGAAAAGAGTGGAACATTGAAAAGAGCTAAAACCAACCATGAGGCTACTCCCAATACTGAACATGATGAGAACTGAGCGATTATTTTTCCTAAGTATGTTTCCTTTAGCTATTGTAACTAATTACAAGTTTACTGGCCTAAAACAATACAAATGTATTATTTACAGTTTTGTGTGTTAGTAGTTTGACAAGGATGTCACTGGACCCTGTCAAGATGTTGACAGGGCTGCTTGCCTTTCTGGGGTCTTCAGAGGAAAATCCTTTTTTTTTTTTTTTTGCCTTTTGTAACTGCTAGAGGCTGCCCATATTATTTGATATTTGATTCATCTTCCCTTTTCTCCATTTTTCTCCTGCAGAAACATTCCATCTCTATAACCTTGTTTCTATAGTCATATCCCCTTCTCACCACAGCCAGGAAAGGATCTTAACCTTTTGAGGATTCATGTGATTAAATTTAGTCCACCTGAATGATGCAAGATAATTGTTCCATCTTAAGATGATTCAATCAATCACATCTGAAAATCCTCTATTGCCACTCAAGGTAACATGTTCATAGGTTGGGAAATTATTACGTGGATATTTTGGAGAGGCCATTATTCTGCCTCACACATGGGGTGAAGGAAGAGAGCTTCATGATTTGGTGATTAACACATGCTCAGTTGAATGCTATGGAGTTTATATCAGTCCCATTACCATTGCTACGAAATCACAGAAGCATGAAAAAGTAATGAAGAGTTAAAATAAAGATTTTAAAATAGGATGGCTATCGGTACAGTGGATTGGAGTGAGATGAGACTGTTAAACTCTTTCGGAAAGTGTAGCTACTATTCAAAAACACAGATTCAACAAATTAGAAATAAATCCTAATTTATTTCTATCGTTTTTGTTTCATTCATCATTTCCATTTAGATCACTTAAAACCTTAACTGGAGATTTCCTAGTTTGTTGTTGTTAAACTAAGAGAAGAGGCCAGTACAAGAATAAAAGAACAAAATAGATTCACAGCATTCATTCTGCAACTCTTTTGAATACCACCTGTTTTCACTGATTTTTTAACTCTATGTAGTAAAATTTGACAAAAGATTTCACAAGTAATAAACACATCAACCTTATTGCTTTCTGTTTATCTTATACCATATTGTGTATGCTTAACTTAGAATGGTATATTTTGTTTTCGAAAATACAGCTGCCTTTTGGATATTTATGTATCTTCTTGTATTTGTAAGGTTTGATGACTCTTCTAAATTGACAACATTTGAAATGATAGAATGTCAGAGGTTTTCACTTAAACATACAGCAAATGTATTTTATAGATATTTGCCTTTTAAAGTCTATAACTCATATATTAATAGATGAATTTGTTTTTCTTAGTGTTGTATG
>NC_045437.1:25267463-25360421 GCF_002776525.5 Piliocolobus tephrosceles
AAAAAAAAAAGTAACATTAATACATACTTTCAAACTATAAAGAATGTTTCCATGGTGATAATTACATGTAAACTTGGAGGAATGGCAATAATGTTAACTTCTACTTATTACACAAGGACAAACATTTTCTTAAATGAAATATTTACAGAGAGCCAACAGTCATTGTTTTTGACACTGATACTATTTTTTCTCAGAAACTAGATTATAGAATTAGATACAAACTTTTATCATAATATTGTATTTTTTCAATGACCTAATTTCAAATAATACAATTGAAGCCTGTTAAAATCCTGGAACCCATTATTTTTCTTTCCCTATCACCAGACACAAATACACAGCCATTTATCCTTGTGTCCCACTCCTGAAAGTAAACTTAACAGGTGTCAATATTAGGTAACACATTCAACATTTCTTCCCTGGAGAAACAGAATCTAGAGAAAATACTATCTTGGGATTCCCCACATTAAAAGAGCTCCAAAATGAGATTTTAGAGTTTCTGCTCAAACATATGAACCAAATCTATTTAAACAGTTGAAGAAAAATTTCAACACCGAGCATGGTTAAAATTATATACAAATTTAAAGAAGCTCTAAAGAAATGGGAATGATAAAAGATGCAGAATAATACTTTTTTAAAAGTATAATTTGAATAGTTAAAAGCACTTGAAAATAAATTTTATTAATGAAAGAATATTAGAATACTACATAAAATAAACAGGGAATAAAACGTATGCTTTGACATCAAAGACAATTTGTAAGAAAAATTATTTAGTAGCAAGATTAAAAATAAAGTTGAGTAAGTCTAACAAAAGTTAGGACAAAAAGAATGCCAGAACGTGTGATGCTAAACTGAAGTTACCAATAAATGGCAAAATAGGTGAAAGGAAGTGAAATCCACCAAATAATATCACTGAGAAATATCATGAACAAGTTGTGAAGAAAAATCATGTCACCTACAAGGCAGTGAGAATTAGAATGGCATTTGGCCACTCACCAGTATATGGGATGATCAAAAGCAATACTTTCAAGATAAAGAGAAATCACTGTAAGTAATGAATTCTCCAACCAACAATTGGGTAAAATTAATACATAAGGTAAGAATAAATAAGTGACTGACTGGCAGGAAGGTCTTCTCATGATTATGGTGAATATAAATTAAAACAAATAAAAGCAAGTGTAAAAAAGTAGAGAGCTATAATAATTATAAATTCAATTATGACCTGTATTAGTCTGTTTTTATGCTGCTGATAAAGACATAGAAGAGCCTGGGCAATTTACAAAAGAAGGAGGTTTAATTGGACTTACAGTTCCCTATGGCTGAGGAAACCTCATAATTATGGCAAAATGCAAAGAGGAGCAAGTCCCATCTTACATGGATGGCAGAATGAGGAAGATGCAAAAGCAGAAATCCCTGATAAAACCATCAGATCTTGTGAGACGTATTCACTACTATGAGAATAGTATGGCGGAAACAGCCCAAATGTTTCAATTATCTCCCACAATGTCCCTCCCACAATATGTGGGAATTATAGGAGTATAGTTCAAGATGAGATTTGAGTAAGGACACAGAGCCAAACCATATAATTCTTCCCCTGATCCCTGACAAATCTCACGTCCACACATTTCAAAGCCATCGTGCCTTCCCAACAGTCCCCCAAAGTCTTAACTCATTTCAATGTTAACTCAAAAGTCCACAGCCCAAAGTCTTATCTGAGACAAGGCAAGTCCCTTCTGCCTATGAGCCTGCAAAATCAAAAGCAAGCTAGTTATTTCCTAGATACAACGGGGGTACAGACTTTAGGTAAATGCAACCATTCCAAATAGGAGAAACTGGACAACACAAAGGGGAGACAGGGCCCATGCAAGTCTGAAATCCAGGGGGGAAGTCAAATCTTAAAGATGCAAAATGATCTCCTTTGACTCCATGTCTCACGTCCAGGTCATGCTGATGCAAGAGGTGTGTTCCTATGCTCTTGGGCAGCTCTGCCCCTGTGGCTTTGCAGGTATAGCCTCTCTTCTGGCTGCTTTCATGGTTTGGCATTGAGTGTCTGTGGGTTTTCCAGGCACACAGTGCAAGTTGTTGGTGGATCTACCATTCTGGAGTCTGGAGGACACTGGCCCTCTTCTCACAGCTCCATTAGGCAGTGCCCCAGTAGGGACTCTGTGTGGAGGCTCCAAGTCCACATTTCCCTTCTGCACTGCCCTAGCAGAGGTTCTCCATGATCATCCCGTCCATGCAGCAAACTTCTCCCTGGGCATCCAAGTGTTTTCATACATCTTTGGAAATCTAGGTGGAGGTTCCCAAACCTCAGTCTTGACATCTGTGAACCCACAGACTTGATACCACGTGGAAGCTGCCAAGGCTTGTGGCTTGCACCATCTGAAGCCACTGCCTGAGTTCTGCATTGGCCCCTTTCAGCCACGGCTGGAGTGGCTGGGATGCAAGGCACCAAGTCCCTAGACCACACACAGCTCAGGGACCCTGGGCCTGGCCCAGGAAACCACTTTTTCTTCCTAGGCCTCTGGGCCTGTGATTGGAGGGGCTGCCGTGAGGACCTCTGACATGCCCTGGAAACATTTTCTCCATTGTGTTAGGAATTGACATTTGGCTCCTCATTACTTATACAAATTTCTGCAGCAGGCTTGAATTTCTCCTCAGAAATGGGATTTTCTTTTTTATTGCATTGTCAGGTTGCAAATTTTTCAAACTTTTATATTCTGTTTCCCTTTTGAAACTAAATGCTTTTAACGGCACCCAAGTCACCTCTTGAATGCTTTGCTGCTTAGAAATTTTTTCCGCCAGGTACCCTAAATCATCTCTCTCAACCTCAAAGTTCCACAAATCTTGAAGGCAGGGGAAAATTGCCACCAGCCTCTTTGCTAAAACATAATAAGGGTCACCTTTTCTCCAGTTCTCAACAAGTTCCTCATCTCCATCTGAGACCACTTCAGCCTGGATCTTATTGTCTATATTGCTATCAGCATTTTGCACAAAGATATTCAACAAGCTTCTAGGAAGTTCCAAACTTTTCCACGTTTTCCTTTCTACTTCTGAGCTCTCCAAACTCTTCCAACCTCTGCCTGTTACTTACTTCCAAAGTAATTTCCCTATTTTCAGGTATCTTTTCAGCAAGCCCCATTCTACTGGTACCAATTTATTGTATTAGTCTGTTTTCATGCTGCTGATAAAGACTTATCAGAGACTGAGAAATTTGCAAAAGAGAGAGGTTTAATTGGACTTACAGTTCCACATGGCTGGGGAAGCCTCACAATCATGGCGGAAGGCAAGGAGGAGCAAGTCCTATCTTCCAAGGATGGCAGCAGGCAAAGGGAGAATGAAGAAGATGCAGAAGCAGAAACTCCTGATGAAACCATCAGATCTCATGAGACTGATTAACTACCACGAGAACAGTATGGGAGAAACTGCCCCCATGATTCAATTATTTCCCACTGGGTCCCTCCCACAACATGTTAGAATTATGGGAGTAAAATTTAAGATGACATTTGGGTGGGGACACAGAGCCAAACCATATCATGACCTAAACTAAGGATATAATTGTCTTTAAATAACTGACAAAAATAAAGAACATAAACATATATAAGATGTTTTAAAAATAAAAACTAAAAGATAACATGGATTTTATAAATTTCAATATGGAAATATAAATATCACATAATTTCCTATTAACGCTATGAAGATGTAAACTTCACATAGCTGTGAGAAGTAAATAGACCTCTGGAGTAATGACTCTGGGTGGACAAAGTGTGTTTGCATGTATTTGTGGTGGATGATGTGGCCCTGGTGTTCATATTGGTGATAGTAAGGAGAATTTGACTAATCAGACTGTTTTGGCAATGTCAGTAGAAATTGAACAAATTTAATACACAAGATTAAAAAGTATAAATCAAATAGTTTATATCCAAGGAATTTTTATCGAACCACATATACAAAAAGGAACTCATACATTCAAAAACTCAGGATATATGGTACCAGTGAATGTTTCTTTAAAACTAAACACATATGCATGATATTAAAATCTAGCTATCTAATATCTTCATGAATAAGCCGCAATAAATTACCAAATGCTGAGCTTTGGACACTTTAACATAGAGACCAAGGTTAAATATTTTTGAGACACCTTTGTATACATCATCATCACCACCAACAAAAATAATATAGTAATAAAAATGAACAAGTGTGAGAGTGAGAACAAGAGGGAAAAAAAAGGCAGAAGTTGGAGAGATTGGTAGATGTGAAGTATAGTGCCACTGTATTTTTTTTAATATTAAATGATACTTGATATAGAACAACAAGGCAGACTTTATTCAGTACCATCAATATAGGTGTAGGGACAAGGCAGTGAGATTGTGTAGAGGGAGGAGAGAAGTTGGATGCAGCTCAAAATGCAGCTGAACGAGTAGGAATTTATGGCCAAAAAGCAGGGTGAAGCACATGAAGGAAAAATTATTAAGAGGAAACATCAAGGATTCTGACCACACCTGCCTAGCAGAATTATTGCTGGTGACAGGCCAGTATGATCAGATATCACCCGGGGGATGGTGGAAGGTGAAAAGGCCAGTCAGGTATTAAGAGTGTTTGAGGGTGAAGAGTTCTTGCAACATTTTTGCTAAAACTAAATTTTATCAGGAATTACACAGATGAGCCTAAGAGAAGGTTTAGGAAATGAACTAAAGTTAGGTCAAGTAAAGAATCTTTGTTAATACAATTTTTCTTACCTTATTTGTGGGGATTTACTATACAATGAATACCATTAATAACTTTAAGAATTTGTTTGAAAGATTTTGCTTCGGTTTTCTTTAAATATTTCTTATTAATGATCATAAAATTAATTATCAGAAAGATTAACATAAAAAAACAAAATTAAATCTAACTTATAATAGGAACAATGTAAGTTCAGCTTTTATAATACTACTTATTTTAAAAGTCAACAGATCTAAATTAATTGAACACAAAATACATGTATACATTAACTGCAATTATAGACATAATGTACAAATTTTTAAATTTGCTAAAAAATAAATACACATGCAACACAGAGAAAAAAATTTCATATAACATCAAATAGAAAACCACAAAGCCAGATATATAGAAATTCATATAAAATGCTAAAAAATTTTCAAACTAAATGTATTTGCCTTTCCAAGCAATATAAATAAAATGGACACAAATTTAAAAAGGAAAAAAATATTTGAGGTTAGCTAAATAATATAACTTAGATGTTTCTAAGAGAAAATCTTTCAGAATAGTTCAAACTAGAAAGAATGAACCTAGGCACTAAAGATATATTATGTTATACAATTTATGCACTAAAAAATGGAAATATAAACATTATTTCAGGAACTGTAAGGAGATATAAACAAATCATTTCTTAGTTAATTTTACCAATTTTTGTGAACTCATGGCAAATCAAGTAGTTAAAATATAAACACATATGTAAATTTTACATATGAATAATAAAATTGATCTAATTGTTTAAAAATTGAACTCTACCTCTAATAATAAGAAACACACTTTTAGTTTTGATATATGTGAAATGTTGCTCTTGCTAGGCTGCAAGTTCAAACAAAATTCAATAAATGTTAAAATAAAAATAATCAACATTTTCACATAGGAGAAAATAGCAAGTAAGAAATAATACGTATTTCATAGCAGTATCAATATAAATATAGCCTCTAGGAATAAAATTAGTAAAATTGTACAAATGCTGTGTGAAACATTTTAATTTTTCCTCTAAGCCACTTAAAAAACCTAAATAATCAGCATAATGTTCTTGGATGGGAAAATACAGTATTAAAAAGAATAGTACCATAGGACAGTTCTCCAGGTGGTCTTGGACCCACCCAATTTCCCCCCTGTTCTCGCTTGTGGTTCTGAAGAATAACTAGAATGTGCTGGGAATGCAATATTCTGAGATAGAAAGAAACTGCCTGAAACACCTTGGGACTTGTTTCTGTCCCTCCTAGGGAATGTAAAATCTTGAGTTAGTTACAGTCTGTATGTAAGAAAAAGCCACTGAAGGATCAGAGATTAAGAGGGTGTCTTTGAAGAGAATGGTGAGCCCATTAACAAGTACAACTGAAGGGAAGAGGAGAGTGTATTGTACTATTAAGATTGGATTAGACTACATGCGACAGAAAGATTAAACTAAGAGTGGTTTAAAGATGACAAAAGTACAGGAAGCCCTTCGTATCTGTGGTTTCTCCATTGGTGGATTCAGCCAATTGCTGATTAAACATATTAGAAAAAAATGGATTGTGACTACACCGAACATACGCAGTTTTTTTGTTGTTGTTGTCATTATTACTTAAACAATGCAGTATAGCAACTATTTACATAGTATTTACATTGCATTTAGGTATTATAAGTCATCTAGAGATTATTTAAAGGGTACAGGAAGATATGCACAAGTTACATCCACATACAACACCATTTTATATAAGGAAATAGAGCATCTGCAGATTTTGGTATCTGCAGGTGACTCCTGTGATCAAACCCCCATGGATACTGAGGAATAAGGCTATAGTTTCTAAATGCAAGCATCTCAAACTACTATGGCACCAGCATGACTAGCAGAACCCCAAGCTTTACTTATGCTTTTGTTGCACCATCCTCAACACAGAAATTCCATTTATAACTTTTCATTATAAGTGGCTATATTGGATCCATATTTCACAATTAAATGCATGGTAGCTGGAAAGAGAAAAGGGAAAATGAATAGCCTACTTACACTCTTTTGGAAATTTTCCCAAAGTTGCACAATTAACTTTACATTTCATTGAGCAGAATTAAATAATCCTATAGCCACATCTAGATACATACACAGAATCTAAGGCAATAGCTTCTTCAGTCTGTTGTGCCATGTACCAGCAAACAGTTACAGGTTTTATCAGTGGTGAATGGGAGAATGGATATTCAGATACAACAAAAAAGAACATCCCAAGCGGATAGACGTTATACTTGTGAACAAAGGCAGGTGTGTAGGCTAGAAAACTTCTACTTATATATAGAATGGATTTTGTTATGGCCTGAATTTTGTCCCAATAAAATTCATATATTGAGATGTTCACTTAACAGAAGAAAAACTACATAAGAACCCAGTGAGAATGTGGCTATCTACAAGCCAAGTAAAGAAGCCTCAGAAAAAAAAAATAATAATAATAATAATATAAAATAACCCTGCCCACACCTTGGTATTAAACTTCTTAGCCCCTTGAACTGTGAGAAAATAATTTTTTGTTTTTTATGTTATCTGGTCTCTGTTATTTTGAAATGGTAGCCTTAGCAAGCTAATGCAGATGTTTCTTGGATCTGTTTTGGAAAGTATAGGTATCAAAAGGCTACAGGGTGGACCAATACTGGGAAATTATACAGCTGTTATATAGCTGTTTCTTTATGTGCCAAGCAAATTCAGATCATTCAATGAAACAGTTATAAGATCCATTATTTTGACTCAGAAACATTTAAAATGAATAGATGAATGTAATGTCAGAATAGTGCTGCTACAAATTAAGACAAAAACAATCAGCTGAAAAATATTGATAATCCTAACAAAAAAGTCCTTAATAAAAAAACAGAAATTTGTGTTAAAAATTATTTCAATTCACAAAGTATGTGAACAAACAATTCACAGAGAAAATAATTTTAAAAAATCAATTCTCAGTAAATATATGTAGTAATTTTTTAAAAATGCAATTTTTCTATAGATATATTTGGAAATTATTTTAAAGTTATCTTTTATAAAAGAAAACTTCAAGTTTTTTGAATTTGTTTTCTTGTTTGTTTGTGTTTGAGACAGATTCTCTCTCTGTCACCCAGGCTGGGGTTCAGTGACATGATCTCGGCTCACTGCAACCTCTGACACCCAGGTTCAAGTTCCTCAGCCTACAAGGTATCTGGGACTCCAGGACGCATGAGCATACCTGGCTAATTTTTGTATTTTTTGTGGAGATGGGGTTTTACTATGTTGGCCAGGCTGGTCTCGAACTCCTGACCTCAAGTGATCTGCCTGCCTCAGCAACCCAAACTGCTTAAATTACAGGCATAAGCCTCGGCGCCTGGCCAAAAACTTCAAGATTTTATTAATACATGGAGAAAAGGCACTGTTGAGTGTTCTGTGAGCCAGCAAATTAATGAAAACTATGTAGTGATTTAACAATCTCTAAATTGTCTTTATTTTAAAATACTGGCAAAGGTAAATGGATAAAAAATTTTTTTTATTTTTAAACAACTTCAACCTAAAAGTTTTTAAAACCTTAAATGTTTATTAAATGGAAATTGATTAGCTCTGGTATATCTGTATCTGTTAGACTTTGCACTTGTTAACATGAATCAAAGAGCTCTGTATATGTTGCTGTATGAAGATCTGCAAGGAATACTGTTGAATATAAAATTGCATCAGATATTGAATAATACCATCCACTTTGTATAAACAAAAAACTCTAAATACCTTATATTTATTTTAATGGCTATGTATGAAGTGAAATTAACTATATGATATTATACTTAGAAAAAAACTAAATTTGGAGCAGATGATGCAGAAAAATCAAAAGATAACAGTATTGTAAGGAAGAGATTGCAAATAGTAAATTTGTCCTTTACCAAATTATTTTACCTCTATAACTTACACATTTGGAAATCTCTTAACATACATGATTGTAAAATGTCCTTAAATGTTATACGGATATATAAAAGGTATTTTGTATTTCGCTTTTACAAAGATTTTAAAAAGAGTATCACCTTATAAATTTTACTTTTGTTTTGCAATTACCCATACAGAGTCAGAAATATCACTTGAAATCACCTTGATATTATTTACAATAATCAAATTATCTTCATTGCCTTTTCATGTACATTGTGGCTGTACCTTCTCTGTTCTCTGCATTTACAGGCAAAAATTGAAAATATCTTATTTTAAAAAATATATATTTTTCTGTCATTACATTTTATAGAGAAGAGTTCTAAAAATAAAACAAATAAATGCAAAAGAAATAACCTATATAGTTATCTTTAGAAATTGTAACCTATGGGATGGCCAAGGCTTGTGTCCTAATTAATTTGAATGTTTTAACAATAAGAAGCAGTTTTAAAATATGTGAATATTAATGCTATTTTCTTGTGGTCTAATTTTAATAACAATAATGCAGACTGAATAGAATTAATTGGTAATTAACTTTTTATTTTGTTAAATGTAGATAATTGAAGGACTTTCAAAGTAGAATGAGAAGAAAGAGTAAGACAAAATTTTGTTTTCTGCTAGAGACTTCCACTGTCTCTTCTTCCTGTCTCATGTACTTCAGTTAATGTTCTATACATTCTTTTCTGGACTGGGTTGGGCCACACCCAATGCTTTTCCTAGATAGCTCTGTTGCTTTTTCAAATATATAATCCACATTTTTTACAGGAAGAAATTTAAGACTCCAGGGTAGTGAAGTTTGATCACAGTATTGAAAGGGTTCTTAAAGGAAATACAGTAGGAGCAGGCAGGCGGCAGAGATCAGATAACATTGGCTGCAAAATGTCTCCATACCACCAAAGGTTTACAGTTTTTCCAGTTAGAACACAGGTAGAACTTCCACCTTCTATCAAAGTCACGCCTAGATTTTGTATCCTCCGAGTGTGGGTTCCTGAGACACATAGAATTATAATTTACAACTCCATCAATCAGTATCAGGAAAATTGGTCAGGATGAAATACCTCTAAAGCTTTACAATTTCATGTCAAATAAAATTTTTTTCTCAATCTGTCTGTGAAATCTTCTAGAAGTTATCTGCTATAAAATTAATTAAGTGGATGTGACTCCCACTTCATGCAGTAAAATTATTTGAGAACTTTCAAGAAACATTGTGACTTGGAAATATTTCATGATCACTCCTATATTATTTGGGACTTTTCAGTCCAAGAATGTTGTACTCCACCTTTAGCCTAAAACAGGTGGTGGAGTGCCTGCATTGCTGACTAAATGAATATGTAACGCTCATTCTCCAGATTCCTAGTGACATTAAAGTATTCCTACAAATTAAATATTATTTTCCACATATGTAATGATCAAAGTCCATTTTGATCATTTGAAATTGGTACACCCACTTGAGAGAATTTAAGACATAGGGAATGAAAATCAAATGTGATTTTTAAGTCAAATAAATATTTTTACAAAACAATAATTTGAATATTGTATTATATTCATTATATAAGACTTGCAAAGTGGCAAATACTAAAAATTGTTTGTTTTTATATAGGAAGAAAAAAACTTAAAACTAGGAAAAGTTAAGATTATTTCCATGGTAATTCAAAAGGCCCTAAATTTTAATAAGATTTGATTTTATGTGTCATAAGAGAAAATAGAAGACAAGAAAAAGAAAGATAACCTCTATCTCCCTAATAAATCTGGAAAAAAGTCTAAAGAGTAGTAGCTTACTTAGGGAATAAAAGCTGGCTTGTGATACTTTATTTGCCAAGAAGAAAAATAAAAGCACAGAAAATTATGTAGCAGAAAGTATACTGTGTCTCTGACTACAAGTCAGATGGCACTTCCAGAATCCAGAAATCTCCCGGTAAGTAGTCTTTTATCTAATGAGAGTTAAAAGAAGTGCTTTGGGCCTGTTTCAGCAATGTTAAAGTCTCTGCCATTTGTATTATAGCACTGGTAATTGTCCTAACCTGAAAAGAAACTATTTTAGCTACAAAAATTAAGAAATTTTATTTCCCTTAGATAATCTTAAAAACAATCTTGAACATTAATATGATATGTATCTTTATAATATTTACATAATATTCCACTTACAGAAAAACAAGATTAGAAGATATTCTGTCAAATATTGACATTATTCTAGGGTTATTGGAATTTGTTATATTTTTGTTATTCCCTTTACAAATGATTATTTAAAAAGAGTTCTTTAAAATTATTATTTAAAAAATGGGTACTAATGTGAGCCTTTCCCTATTATAGATGATACTGGTGTATTTTAAATTGTTGCTGGCTCTTTTTTCTTTAACCATCAATCACTTGCAAATAAATTACTATATCCAGACACTTCTAAAATGTTTTCTCCTTAATTTAGTACAAACATACTGTTATACAGCATCATTCTGTTTATCCCAGTTGCAAACACTAAGGTGTTGTTTTTTTAAAAAAAATCTTTAAATACGACAAGTTAAAATCAGAATGACTCCTCATTTAACAATTGTATGTCACAAATTTGTGATGTTATGCTAAAATGATGAAAAGTTTAGAAATGTAGGCATTATTAATCAAGAAAATAAACTGATATTGCATAGACAACATTCTTAAGATGTTCAAAATAGCTTCAGAATGGTTTGTTTGCTTAGAATGTCTACAAATATAGTTTATAGAGTAGATTCAAGACCTATGGAAACAATGTAAATATGAGTTGAAAGTTTCATAATATTATAGAGTTTCAAAACAAACAAACAAAAAACCCACTAAATAAGTGTATCAATCTTCAAGAAATATATTAATAGAATATTATTTGCTTAGCTATATTCCCCAAAATATGTCCAGCCTAATTTTAAAAGACTGAAGCAATGAGACTTCCTTTAAATATCCCGGGACGCTGTCCCATGGTCCAATTCTAAATACTGTTAGGAATTTTGTTATATACGTGTGAAACCTCGGAACATTTTTATGCCTTGTGTCAGCAAATTGCTGTTCACAGACAACTTGATTAAAAAAAAAAGTGCCTGATATAGAATCAGATGATTGAATATTCATGCTGTATTTTGCATAATATTTGTCAGTTATTACCATTCTGAATATTATGTACTTATTTCCATGACTCATCTTCCTATATTATGATTTTACATAGTTTGTAAATAGAGTTACTGTGAACTGTATCATAATGACTGAAAATGGAAGGTTTAGAAGTTAAATGCAATCAAGCAAGACAGATTAATTTTAAAAACTTGCACCCTCGGATGGTTTTCAAAGATGATGAGCTTTTTTTATTGTTTCTGTGATGTGACTACTAATTGTTATAATAACAGATTTGACATTCCTCAACAAATGATTTCAGGAAATTGTCAGTGTATGTGAGACCAAATGTTTATTTGCATGTGCTTCGTGGACTCCACCCACACATCTAAATATACACAATATATACAAGCACACAAATATGTCTGTATGTCTACATATTGTGTGTGTCTATATATCTTTACTCATTTTCTATTTCAGCAACAGTATAACCACAATACAGATAAAGACAGTAAGGAGAGGAGAGATTAAAAATTTCTTTCTTTCTTTTTTTTTTTTTTTTTTTTTTTTGAGACGTAGTCTTGCTCTGTGGCCCAGGCTGGAGTGCAGTGGCCGGATCTCAGCTCACTGCAAGCTCCGCCTCGCTGGTTCACACCATTCTCCTGCCTCCGCCTCCCGAGTAGCTGGGACTACAGGTGCCCGCCACCATGCCCGGCTAATTTTTTGTATTTTTAGTAGAGACGGGGTTTCACCGTGTTAGCCAGGATGGTCTCAATCTCCTGACCTCGTGATCCGCCCCTCTCGGCCTCCCACAGTGCTGGGATTACAGGCATGAGCTACCATGCCTGACCGAGAGATTAAAATTTAAGTTGAAAGCATCTCTACTCAAAATAGTAACTAAAGTCATACCTGCAACTATTGTTGGATTGTCAGGAAAACAAAGTGAGGGCCTAGGAAAATGTATGGATGCAACGCTATTTAAAGGAAGAGAAAATGAGAAGAATCTGTAAGGAAATAAAAATGAATGGGCCAGAGAGGTAACAGAGAACATAGGAGGGAGGTATGATGAATACCAAATGGAAGTTTGTCTGGTGCTAGAAAGTAGGTAGATTTGAAGTGAATGAATCTCACCTTGAAGCTTCATGGGCTCTGTGGCATTATGTGTCCTTCTAGATGTCTCTAAGCCTCTTTTTCACCTCTTGCAAAAGAAAAGAAAAGAAATGAAAAGAAAAGAAAAGAAAAGAAAACAGGCATAGATAACTATGTCACTGATTTGTATTGTGAACTAAGTATGATCATATTTAAATATTTAAAACCATCATTGATGACTTTGAAATTTAAAGCCATCGTTGATGTAATTTGGTTGTATATCTCATTAGTCCTATTATTATATTCATGTAAGAAATGTCAATTTGCCATGATCCAAGTGAAGAATAAGTGACTGTGAGAAACTAGAATAATGTATTTGGCTAAATCTAGAAGAAAGGAACTCTAGTTATATAAGATTCTTCCATGTACACTACGTGTGGTGCATTATGCTTCCTGTAGAATTTTTCACTCCTTTGGAATTTAGCTCAACAATAGAACCAAGTAAGACAGTGACATATACAAGGAATGAATGACCTAATTATGCTAAATCTTACTCAGAACATTTCACCAGTTTGCATTTTGTGAATAGCATCCTTGAAAATATTTCTAAATAGTCATAGTTTATTGACTTTTTTTTTTTTTTTTTGCTTTCCATATATACAAGTTTGAGAATGACATTAAGGCTAGTCAAAGAATCATCTCATCCACTAGATCACTTTGTAAGTAGGCTTGCTTTTATTCTGTCTTCCTATCATTATTATTTTGTCATTGTATGTCCATAAAAGTTAAACTATTTAGCTGGATCAGCTTTGACCTTTAAGGTGAAAAGGGTGGGGTGGGGAGTAAGTTCAACTAATACATTATACACTTATTTGGTTAAAAAAATATGAGATTTATTAACATTTCTGTTTTATGTGCATTGAGTTTTTCTTGTGTATGATTACTTTAGAATAAAATTTCATGGTGTTTATTTACATAAAACCCTGAAAGGTCAAGCTTTTTTGAGATCTTCTCAGTTATAGTCCAGAAACACATTGTTATTTGCATTTTTTCATAATGTTAAATGTCAATATGTCTGTAGGCAGACAACCAGTTCCCTCCCATCATAATATCAAAAAAAGAATGGAATTAAAAATGCACGCTCAAATTAGTGAACCAGAAAAGGAAGTGCCTATTGTTCCTTTTAGTGATAAGGCACATAAACATGGACTCAGAAGGCCAAAGATTTGCTACCACTGGGTTGTGTTACTACACAGAGGGAAGAATGATGAGTTAAGACAAATTACACATGGTTAATAAGATAATGGTTTACATTCTAAATCTAGTTTTGTGATTAAAATAAGCACTTCTATGTAATATGAAGAGCTGGCAGGTGTTCTATGGGCTAAAAAAGTTGTCAAACTTAATATGACTGACTCTGGGTATCTGGCATTCACATCCTTCACAAAGAAGAACCAAAATAGTGAGTAGATAAATCAAACTTACTATAACGAATCCTAGGGATAACAATGTAATTCAAGAGAGGAATGACAGGAAGCACCTAGGCCAAGGAAGGGGAGGTAAGCACTACAGCCTGTTTGTCCTGGGTTGGCTGGGAGCACAAGTAGTTCTCCAATGTATAAAAAGGGTAAGTGAGAGATCCTGAGTGGTCGGTCCCCATCCCCACCACAGACTCCTACAGTCTTAGCCATGGGAAAGTCTCTGGACTATCTTGGGCCCTAACACTAACTAGGGAACTGCCTGAAGACAACACAAAAGCATTATTCCGAAGAGGGAGATCACACTGGGTCTCACACTTTCCGAAAACCTAAGGAGCTGCAGCATGGTACCATTTTGAGGGCCCAGCCTGATAGGGACCAGGCTGCATCCTGCCCTGGAGCCCCACAGCTCATGCATCTCCACATCCCTGGAGTACCACTATCTCTTATGCACAGCTGCTGCCACTGTTGGCTCTACGACCAGGCCCCAAAGCACAAGCCATTAGCAGTGACCCGCTGTTCTCAGCAACAAGGCCACAGTGCATTTACACACCCTCTGATGCAGGCTGCTCCCACCTGCCACTGCCACTGCTGTTTCCAACTGAGCATTGCATGGGACTTTGGGTAGCTCCCTGACTCTGCCCACCACAGCCAGTGCCCATACACACAACCCAGGGGCCTGAGGACATCTTGCCCTGTCCTGCAATGTTCCACCAGCTCAGGAGAACACAATCCAATGGCCATAGAATTGCTTTGCCCTGTTCACCACTGTTGGCTTCTAGAAACACCTCCTGGGGACCTAAGAATGGGCCCACCAAGTCTGCCACTACCAGCACAGCTGGCCTCTACCTACACACACTACCTGCAGTCTTGGCGACTAGTCCACCTGGCCCATCACAACCACCACCAACACCAGCACAAAACTCTTAGGAGCCAAAGGTTGTCCTACCACTACTGTTGCCATCGCCCATAACATACCAGCTTCCAGGGGCTTGAGAGTCCACCCACCCTCCTTACCCACCACTGCCACTACCAGCACTGAAGCAAGCTATCTGAAGGCCCAATAATCAACCTGTCTGAACATTTGTGTCAGCAAATGTCACCCAAAGAAACAAAGACAGACATGCTCAGCCACTGCCACCACCGGAGCCCAAGGACTGGCCCATATGGAGCTCCTTTCCCAGTCAAACTTTACCACAGCCTCCACTAACAATCACAGACTAAGACACTGAAGAAATCACGAACACGATTGACTTTGTTTATAGCCAAAAAAATCAATCAATCAATAAATAAATAGACTATACTAATATACTCAACCAGAATCAAAGCCAAAGTGCCCTACCCAACCAGCACCATGGATATATCTTCAAGGAAAAGTCCTCCGCTATAAGAGCAAGTCTCAAAAATCAGAAGAAACAACTGTTACACCATATGCACAGATATCAATGTGGGAACATAAGAAACATGTTAAAAAACAAGGAAATGTGACCCTCTCCAAATGAACACAGTTATTCTCCAGTGACCAATTTCATTGAAAAAGAAATGTATAAAATTCCAGCATAAAAATGGACACATAGACCAATGCAACAAGCTAGAGAACCTAGAAATAAATTCACATATTTACAGCCAGCTGATTTTCAAAATAAGCACCTAGAACATACATTGGGAAAAGGATATCCTCTTTAATAAGTTGCCCTGGGAAAATGGAATATTCATATGCAGAAGAAAGAAACTGGGCCATTGATCTCCTACCACATACAAAATCAACCCCAAATGGATTAAAGACTAAATTTTAAGACCTCAGACTATAAAACTACTAGTAGAAAACAGGCAAAAGTTCTTCAGAACATTGGGCTAGGCAAAGATGTCAAAAGTATTAGCAACAAAAACAAAAAACAGACAAATGGAGCCATATTAAACTAAAAAACAACTGCAGAGTGAAGGAAACAATGGAAACAATCAACAACAACAAAAAAAACAGACAACTCGCAAAATGGAAGAAAATATTTGCAAATTATTCATTAGGCAGGGGATGAATATGCAGAATATATAAGGAACTCAAACAAGTCAAGTAAAACAAATAAATAAACAATTCCCTGAAGAAATGAACAAAGACTATGGATAGACATTCCTCAAAAGAAGACATGCAAATGGCTAACAGGTATATGAAAGATTCTCAACATCATTAATTATCATGGAAATGCCAATTAAAACCACATGAGATATTATCTTTCTCCAGTTAGAATGTCTGTTACTAAAAAGACAAAAAAACTGGCTTGATGCAGTGGCTCACACATGTAATTCCAGCACTATGGGAGGCCGAACTGGATGGATTACCTGAGGTCAGGAGTTCAAGACCAGTCTCACCAACATGGTGAAACTCCATCTCCACTAAAAACACAAAAATACAAAAATTAGCTGGACATGGTGTCGGGTGCCTATAATCCCAGCTATTCAGGAGGCTGAGTCAGGAGAATCACTTGAACCTGAGAGGCAGAGGTTGCCACGGACCAAGATGGAGCCACTGCACTGTAGCCTGGGTGACAGAGCAAGACTCCCTCTCAAAAACAAACAAACAAAAAAACTATAAATGCTGGTGAGGATGTGGAGAAAAGGGAACTCATACATTGTAGTAATTTAAATTAGTACACGTACTATGAAAAACAGTATGAAGATTTCTCAGGAAACTGAAAATAGAGCTACCATGGGATTCACCAGTCACACTACTGGGCATTTATCCAAAGTAAAGGAAATATGTACACCAAAGAGATACCTGCACCTTCCTGTTTACTGTAGCACTATTCACAATAGCAAAGATAGGGAATCAAGATGAGTGTCCATCAAAGGATACAAAATAATACCATATCATGTCATTTGTAGAAACATAAATGGAACTGGAGGAAATTATGTTAAGTGAAACAACCCAGACATACAAACATAAATATCATATGTTCTCACTCATATGTGAGAAATAAAAGTTGATTTCATGGACGCAGATATTGTAATGATAGATACTAGAGGCTATTAAAGGCATGTGTATGGGGGAGGGTGATGTGAAAAGAGGTTGATTAATGGATACAAACCTACAGTTAGATAGAAAAAATAAATTCTGAGGTTGGATAACAGAGTAGTGTGACTATAATTAACAATAAGATATTGAGTATTTGAAAATAGCTAGGTGAGAGGATTTGAAATGATCTCAACACATAGAAATGATAATTACTGGAGATGATGAATACCTTAAATACCCTGACTTGGTCATTGCACATTCTATGCACATAACCAAATATCACATGTACCCTATACATGTGTACAAACATTATGTATCAATAAAAAATGTTGTCAAGCTTAACCATGTCTACTACTTGGATTCGTTATTAATTATTCCATTTTTTGTGTCTCATATTTTACCATCCACAGAGTAGCATATATTTCCAATTTAATTTCATCATTTACTGATATATAGGCATCATTATTAGATTCTTCATATTAATTCATTTTTAGAAAGAATCATATTGAAAACAAAATCAATAATAATACATTTCAAGTTCACGTTTTATTGCTGTGCGTATTGAAAATATAGAGGATTACAAATATTTATTTATGCAAGCACTATGGATGTATTGCCAATGAGACATATTTATACTGCAGGCATCTTTTATTTTGACCAAATGTGTCAAACAAATAGTATTTCTAAATCTCTTTAGATATAGTGATCGATTTCCAGTTTGCCAAAATCCCCAACGTTCTCTTATGTCTACTGACTATTCTGCTTTAATAAATACACTCTTTTATTGTAGGCATTTGAGTTGAGCAACCTTATTTTTTTTCCCATCAAACTTGAAGACATAGCTATTATACGTACGCAATCAGATTAAAGAAACTATACAGTAAGTGACAAAAAATGTTTATGTGTTTTGGGAAAATTATGGAAATATTTAATTAGTTATTTGAATAAGAAACTTTAAATCTAGTTTCAAAATTGGTGTGTCTTTTGGAAAATTGGTAACAGCTATAATAAAATTCCCACAAGTAATCTAGATTTTCAACAGATTATTAATATTATTTATATATTTTAAATCTATATAAGAGATGTGGTTATACATTTAAAGACAATATATAAAAGTACAAGTTTTATAATATTGCTTAAAAATGGGCACATCATCAATGAACTTCTTTGGAAATCAAAACCAATTGCTGCCAAGTGAATTTTCACTTCTCAACTTGGTAAGGGGCTAGTATTTTTATTAATATTGTAATCCTTCAGAATTATTAATATACTTATTGAAACATAAACTAATAATGCTAAATTTTAATTATAGACTGTGGTTCTTTTCTTAGTTTCTTTGGGTAAACTGGGAGAAAAAAAGGAAAAGATAAAAATAGCATAAGACAAAGTAAAACAGCAACTAATGAGCCAATTTTATGATACTCCTGGAGTTAATCCCAGTGGAATCTATTGAAGAAACAGAAGAAATGCTTAAAAATGATTATGCTTAAGTATTTGTATGTGCAATTTTCTTGTTCCATTAAAATTGATTTTGGATACAATAGAATGTTCTTTTCACTCTCCTATTTACCACTACAAATAATATTGACATAAACTTTTGTTTTCAAAAACAAGAATATGGTGGACATAAAAATCATCATTTTTAGAAAGTCTGAAACAAAGCCAACATTTCTCCTAAATCTTACATCAAACGGTAGTATTTAAACGTTTTATTCTTCTATATAAGTGAGTGTGCGTGTTTACCTTAACCAAGGACGTTATGAAATGGCTAGTAATTAATATTTTGATTTATAAATAAAGGCCTGAGGAGGGAAAAACTAATATAGATACGTATCTCTTACTCCTGTATTAGCATGCTAGGTCTGCCATGACAAAGTAGCACAGACTAGATAGCTTAAGCAACAGAAATTTATTTTCTCACAATTCTGGGCGCTAAAAATTCAAGATAATGTTGCATTTGTTTCTTCTGGGGACTGTCTTCTGCTCTTACAGTTGGCCTTCTCACTGTGTCTTTACAAGGTCTTGCTTCTGCGTATGTCTGCATCCTAATTTCTTCTCCTCATAAGGACACAAATCATATTGAATTAGATCCCACTCTCATAATTTCATATTAATTTAACGACCTCTTTAAAGATCTTATCTCCAAATATAGTCATATTCTGATGAGCTGGGTGTTAGGTCTTCAACATGTAATTTCTGAGGGGATGCAATTCAGCCATAACAACCCCTTTTCCTAAATCATGAGATAAATATGTGCAAGAAAATGGAATATTTTATAAAACTTGGCCAAAATCACATGTAAAAAGCAGGGCGCACACTGTATACATTCATTATAGTACTTCAGTGCTTTGTAGGTGTCCCGTGTTTATATGCTAACACATGCATATACACAACAATCAGACAAACCCAGACAAATTCACAACTTACTGTGACCTCTTACAAAATATTTTCTGAAGGAAAAAAAGGTTAGTATAAATCTAAAATCTAGCAGCATGTATAATAGTCTGGTCTTAGAGCCTGACACTATTTTTAATTGTCCTAATACATAAAATGTACTTTCCTTTCTTTCAGTTTTAGAATATTTATTTTTCTTTAGATTATTTAAGTCCTGTTATTATCATAGAAAGTGAAAAAAATCACTTTCCAAACATAATTGCATTTTCTTTTGTTTACATAGAAATAGGAAAAAATACAAAATTCATGTTATTCCTGAACCCCAATACATTTTCAAATTAATAATTTCAGATAACCTTGCTTTGTAAATTAGGAAAAAGGTCAATAAATTAAGACACGAGCCTAGTGAGTATATATGTATGTGCATGTGTATGTATTCTCTAAGTATATACGTGTACATGTTTATAGGTATGTGAATGTATATATAGATTTTGTGTTTACATATGCATACATCTGTGTAAGCATGGAGGTAGTGTGTATATATATATATGCTTACAAAATAATTATGCTTAGGTGTTTGTATATAGAATCTCCCTGTTCTATTAATATTAGTTTTGGATACAAGTATGATATTCTTTTCTGTTTGCTCTCCTGTGTGCCATTATAAATATTATTGACATAAAGTTTTGTTTTCAAAAATAAGAATATGATAGACATTAAAATAATCATTTTTATTGTATATATAATGTATATACACATACATATCTACATATTTTTATAGGAAATATGTATTTTATTTACATATATACTATAGGAGGTTATATATATATATATCTTACAGGAGATGTATATATATGTATCTCCCTCTCATACAAAAGCAAGAAAGATATTAGCTCCTAATTAAATATCAAATATCAATACTTAACTGGTATTACATAGTTTTCCAGGATGTGTGAATAAAATTCAGTAAGGTTAAATGACACACTTATGTAAGCACTTTAAGTTGTTGGACGTATTCTCAAGAAGTAAAGTAGAGTGAACTTAGCAGAGAGCTCCGCACATGATAAAAGTATTTGGTAAATGCTTGTTAAGTGCAAAGATCTTTGAGCGTTACTCTGATGCTGGTAGCCAGTTTTCCAAGAACCTACCCTCTCTAATTAGCTTCACAAAGCCTGCTCTATTCTTCCTCCTGGGGTCAGATCTTTGGTTAGGAGGGAAAAAGGGCATGCAATAGGAAACAACTTAAGCAGAATACAGACAAGAGGAAAAAAGAAGCCAAATAAACCAAACCAAGAATCTAATTTATCTTATGCCACGCAAGTCCCCTCCAGATTTAAAAGGGCAACCGCTCCCAGGCACACAGAATTAAGAGGAAAGGTTTAACATTTGGGTGAGGTGAGACAGCTGGAAGAAGCCTTGAAATACGTTTCTTGTTGTGGACTCCTGGACTTCTTAGATTTAGGTAACATATTAAACAATCATGTCCATGTCACTATCCTTTGACTGATTTGATGAAATTAACTAAGCTGTCGGTCTAGCAATGAAGCTGAAGTATCTCTAGAAGAGGTGGGAGATGGAAACATCCTGAGGTTTTCAAAAATACATTTACCGTGTTGCAGTGTGAATCAGGGTGGTTTGCTTTAGTCTTGACTAAAAACTTAACAGTAATCACCAGTCACTGTTTTAGTAAAACTGAAAGGTCATTTGCTGCTGTTATTCAGGAGGTAAAAAATAATTACTTTATCTTTCAACAATAGATGGTACTGTGAGTAGATTGTTACAGGGAATTGCCAAGATATGGATCAGTTTAGGAGTTGGTGTCAGGGAATTTGGATGAGACACTGAGCCAAGTAACAACAGCAGCAAGTGTAAATACAGAGGAAAAACATGCACAAGATATGTACAGTAATTTGTGAAACTGGATGTACAAAGAGATACATTATCTGATAGAATCATATTGTCCTTCCAAACTTGAACACATGCAGAACTTTAATCCAGTGTTAGGTATTTTAAGTGTATAATTTTAATTCAAAGTAGTTGCAGACTATTGTCTTACTATTCATATTTTTTTAGATGACAACGGTCAAATGTGTTGCTGTACCAGGCAGGTGAAGATATAATCTTGGATAGATTATCTATTAATGTGCCTTTCACAGTAAAGAACAATGGTTAGAAAAATAATAGAATAAAGGAGAGCCATGAAGAATTTATAGTGATGAAATAATGAGACAAATAACCTGGGGTTATCAGGTGACAGCAGAATGTGGGTTTTAACCTCTGTTTTATGACTACAATTCTAAAATGTTTTATTTTAGCTTGATGTTATTATTATTAAAATGACATTGATGTATATTAGACTATTTTATCACAGCTTTCCTTTTTCTGACTTCTCTAATGCATCTTCAGTTGATTAGTTTCACCTTCTGTTACTGTTTGGTTTTCACTATTTTTAGAACTATCCATAAAAACAGATTTCTACATAAGTCATTACTTTATTTCAGCACATTAAAAATACGATCATCATAATTCCTTCCTACCATTGTTGCTGCAGAAAAGTCGACAGTCAGTTTATTCTTTATATTACAAAAATGAATTCATATTTTCTCCCCAATTTTACCTACTCCTTACGCAACTAGCTATTGTGTACTAAAACTGTATCATAATATGTATAGGAATTACTCCATTTCTATTTATACTACCTTAGATTTGTTGGGCTTCTTGAAATTACAAATTAATGTCTTTTATGAATTCTGGAAAATTCTGAGGCACTGTCATTTTATATATTGGTTCTTGACTATGAATCTCCAATTTTTATGTATTTTGCTTTATCTTCTAGAACTCAACATTTCTCTAGAAGAGAAAACCCACAGACTGGAAGAAAATATTTACAAACTATCCATCTTTCAAAGGATTAATAACCAGAATATATAAGGAGCTCAAACAACTCTACAGGAAATAAAAAATGTAATAATCCAGTTTAAAAATGAACAAACAATGAGAATAGACATTTCCTAAAAGAAGACATACTAATGGCAAACAGGTATGTCAAAAGGTTCAGCAAATCATTGATTATGAGAGAAATGCAAATCAAATCTGCAGTGAGATACCATGTCATCCCAGTTAAAGTGGGTTTCATCCAGAAGATAGGCATTAATGAATTCTGGTCAGGATTTGGAGTAAAAAGGGACCCTAATACATTGTTGGTGGGAATGTGAATTAGTATGGCAAAACTACACCTCATATGGATATATATATATGCACGTATTTGTGTGTGTGTGTATATATAATGTTTGGATATATATCCAAACCCCCATATATCTCTATATATCCATATATATATGGATATAAATATCCATATATATCATATATATGGATATATATATCCATATAGGGGTATAGTTTCATTCTACACTATATATAGTGTACATATATCCACTATATATACATATACACATATACATACACTCTGTATATAGTGTATATATAGCATATATAATATATATACATATACACTGACTATGTATATATACACATTATATATGTATAGTGTAGAATGAAACTACATCCCTATACGGATATATGGGTTGTCTCTTCTAGAGGAATATTGAGTTCTTGAAGATAAAGCAAATGTATAAAACTGTATAAACATTGGAGATTCACAGTCAAGAACCAAATCATAGGCAATATGTAGAAAGATAGTGCCTCAGAATTTTCCAGAATTCATAATTATATATATTTTCCAGAGTTCATTTTATATATATATATATATATATATATATATATATATATATATATATATTGTCTCCCTATATTAAAAACAGTTTGGAGGTTCCTCAAACCTAGAAATAGGACTACCATGTGATCCAGCAATTCCACTGCTAGATGTATACTCAACAGAAAGGAAATTAGTATATCAAGGGGATACCTGTACTCCCATGTTTGTTACAGCTGTATTCACAGTAACCAAGATTTAGAGTCAATCTAAGTATCCATCAACAAATGAACAGATAATGAGGTACATATACACAATGGAATACCATTCAGCCATAAATATGAGATCCTGCCATTTGCAACAATATGAATGGAACTAGAGGTCATTGTATTCAGTGAAGTAATTCAGGCATAGAAAGACAAACTTCTCATTCTCACTCATTTTTCTGAGCTAAATAATTAAACAACTGGACTCATGGCAATAGAGAATTGAGTGATGGTTACCAGAGGCCAAGAAGGGTAGTGGGGTAGAGGGCAAGTAGAAATGATTAATGGGTACAAAAATATAGTTAACTAGAATGAATTAGATCTAGTACTTGATAGCTCAACAAGGTGAATACAGTCAATAATTTATTGTATATTGAAAAATAACGAAAAGACCATAATTGGAATATTTATAACACAAAAAATGATAAATGCTTGAGGTAATGGATACCTCATTTACCCTGAGGTGATTATTAGGCATAGTATGCCTCTATCAAAATATTGCATTTATCCTCTAAGTATTTACACCTGTGTATCCATAACACGTTTTAAAATTAAAAAAAAGTAGCTATTTCACTTTTATTTATTTTTCTTTGTAGATTTTATTATAATCTTTTTGTGTTTTTTTTGTTTGTTTGTTTGTTTGTTTTTGGCAAATCCTTTTCCCTGGCTATGGTTTCAAATTGGCATCTAAAAAATTTAACCCCAAGAAACATTCTTTTATTATTGTTCTTACTCATGGTGTTTTGTTTTCTTGAGTGTTCAATTATTAATTGTATGTTGGTAATGAACTTAGTAGAACAAAATTATTATAACCAATTTTGGCACTAAGCTAAAAATGACCTCTTTTAGATGGTTGGTAGATTCTGTTAGACACATGTAGGAACTAACAGCTGTGCCCACCCTCGTCCAACTTTATGGGCCTCACAACTTATATCCAAAAAAATGAATTATTAATAGATCATAGATCTAAATATACAAATTTAAAGTGATAAAATTTATAGAAAGAAAGACAAAGAAATGTCTTTGGCCTTGGATTTGGTGATAAGTTTTTAGATATAACATCAAAAGTATAGCCCATTAAAAATGAGAAATTGCACATATTAAAGGTTTTCTTAAGACAAGTGTTGTACAAACCATGAATGAAACAAAAATAATTACAACATTTCTGATTAAGAACTTGTTTCCTGAAAACATAAAGAACACTTAAAAGTCCAGTTCAAAAATGGACAAATGATATGTACAGATACTTCAGCAAAAATGGTAGATGGATGAAAAATAGGAATAGAAAATAATTCTCAATATAATTTGTCCTTAAGGGGCTGTAAACATAAACAACGATGATATATTATTGCACACCATTACAGTAAATGAAATCTTAAATATACTGACAATGTTAAATGCAGGCACGAATAGAAAACAACAAGAATTATTACTTATTACTACTGGGCATAAAAAATTGTAGTCACTTTGGAAGGCTGTTTGGCATCTCACCACAAAAGTCTATAATCATGCTCCTAGGTATTTAATCAAGTTTCCTAAAAATTTATTTTCCCTAAAAACCTGCATGTGTATATTTTAAAAAGCTTTATTTATTCATAACCACAAAAACCTGGAGATAATTATAGATACGTCTGAATACTTTGGTAGTATGCACACATGTATTTCCTGACTCCTTCTGTTGAGAGATGAATCAGTAATATTCCAGTAGAAAGAAAGCATAATTTTTGCCCATATCTTGGTTTCTAAATACCATTCTCAAAGAAAATCAGGAATCCTTAGAGACATAGCTAATTCTAGGGCTAAAGCAAGGAAACTACAACATGAATCTGGAGCATCTTGTAGTACCAGAAGTAGGACTCCAAAAACAAAAAGATAAGTTTTATATACCTTTAGTTTCAACCAATGAGTATTCTGACACCACATATTTTAGGCTTCTCTTGGCTAATGAAAGTTTTTCAATTTAATACCCAATGGTCAAACTAAAAAAAAAAGAAAAAAAGAAAAAAGACTAAGTAATGTAGTATTAGGTTATAAGCCATATTAATAGATAAATATGCATGAGTCCATACTGATATAAATGAATTATTAAACGGATAAGTAAGTGAGAAGACACAAATATTCTTGATGAATAATTGCAAATCATTTATGTAGATAATCTCCATTAACAGAAGTGGATCTTAATTCCCCTTCCTCCCTGGAGTGCTGGCTGGACTCAGCGAGTTGATTCCAAAGAAAGAGTGTTAAAAAAAGGGAAAATCTAGCAAACACTTCCTTATCCAGGCTTTCAGGGTTAACGTCATTAGTGGAAGTCAAGGTCATAGCATCTACCCGCTAGCATTTTGTGATAGTAAGGGCATGGTATACCTATAGCACGATTCCCATGAACAATAACTCCAGTCTGAACAGGGAAAACATCAGACAGACTCAAATCAAGGAACATTGTATGAAATCTCATCACTATGCCTCAAAACTGTCAAGGTCACCAAAAAAAAAGTAGGGACAATTATCACAAGCAAGGAAAGCCTTATACATTGCAACTAGAAGTAATTGGTATTTTAGATAGGACATTGGAACAGAAAAAAAAAAAAACAAAAAAAAAACTAGTGGTAGAACTAGTAAAGTTTGAGTGAAACATGGAGTTTAATTAATAATAATATACCAATTTTGTTATTGTAAGAAAATAAACAGTTTTTTAGAAAAATGTACCATGAAAAGGTGAGATACTACAATAGGGAACTTAGGTAAGAGGTATATAGGAAATCTACATACAAGCTTTGCAATTGCATTACATCTAAAATTGTTCAAACTAAAAAATTATTTTAAAATTTTCTGTATAATCATTCTGCCTTTTGAATCCCTAATTTCCTTTCTATATAACAATAAATTTGGTGGTGTCATTGTTGGCATAACATTTAACATATGTCTATTTTCACTCAATAAACCATACTTTTAAAAGTGTATGCTGGCACCTTCCCATGCAAATGAAACATCTCTGGAATAGATAAAAGACAGTAGAAAATGAACAAAATTAAATTAAAAGGCAATTTCTAGTCCGCAATAACTGGTTGTCTCAGTGTCTTAGATTCTGTAGCCCTGAAATTAACATAGGAAAACACACGTATCTGAAACACAGATGAAATGAATTTAGCATTAATAAATGTAATATATTATATAGCCTGATTAAATTACAGATGCTGTACATCAAAGATTTTGGAACTGTAAGTGTAAAGCAATTTCAATTAAATGTAAAAATTGTTTTGATTTTTGAGGAAAGAAAAAATACTAAAGTCTTAGCATTAAAAATACACTTAGCAATATTTGAAAAACTATATTTCTGTGAAAAAATATTTTTAAAAATAATATTGATCAATAACAGATATTTTATTTTGTTTTATTTTTGCTTGATAATAAACCTACTGAATAGAGACATTTATTCATGAAGTGATAATTTATCGATAGTTTTTATATGCCATTCACAGTTAAAGCCAATGAATAAATTTTCTATGTCAAATATTATTCTAATACTTGACAAAATGCATCTTAGACTTTTTTTCTTAAGTATTTACTGCAATTATTATGGGAACACCAAAGACTTAGAGCTAGTTAGTGAAGAGTATATTCTAATGGGTCCTATTTTACTATATGACCTAATGGATCTGATAGTAGATAGATCAAAATACACAGTTCAGATGATATAATAATTTAATCACCCATGATCCAGAGCTCAGTCTTCACAGGACACACTTCCTAAAAGTGCCTAGTTCTTTTCTGCAAGAGTCTAAACGTTTCACCAACATCTTAGGAATCTTCAGACTCTTCTATTAAAGACTGCAAAAATAACTCATCACAGATTTATTATATTCACCTTTGACTCTATTTAGTTTTTCAGGTCGGAGTTGATTTATTTCAGTTGAAGTATTGATTAACATAAATACCACCTGTGATTTTGGCTGCCCTTGACCACAATCCTTGTAGAATAAGGTTCCCTGGTTGCCATGATACTTTGATGACCTTTAAACCTGGTTCCTCCGCTCTAGATTTCTATAACCCCTTTTGCTTTATTGACATGAGACATACTGTTTTTAAGAGAGCATCTCCTACCATTAACTCAGCTCTACAGAGGAGATTTAGTGTGGAGCTACTGAGTCATGCACATGTCCCCATCACCAATGTGATACCAGGAAAGAGATCTTGATCCACACCCCAAGAGAGGGTTCTTGAATCTTGCACAGTAAAGAATTCAAAGCAACTTGTATAGTGAGAAGAGATAATTTATTGAAACTTTCTCCATTATAAAGTAGAGCATTCTCAGAAAGAAAGCAGAGGACCACAGTCTTTGTTTTTTTTCTATATATATATAGATATATAGATATAGATATATATAGATATAGATATATATATATGGGTCTTGTCTCTGTAAAGAGTAAACTAAGCTGTGCCTATGTGCAGGTGAGCTAACAGCATGAAAAAAAATGTATTATTCTATTGATTTAAAGAAAACTGTCCTTGACATTTTAGTGTATAAGTAAATCAAAGGACAACTATAATTAACTTGAAAGTATGTATTGTTATGTGTACGGGGACATCTGTACTTTCTGTTATTGTAGGAGTCTGTGCTTGCAGGCATTGCCTAGATGCTTTCTTAGCTGTAAATGTCTTAGCACCGTGGGTTGTGACTGGCAAGTATGTGCCTTGCTAGCTTTAAGATAGAGTTGTTTTAAAATTGGTGTCACTCTGGCTCTCCTAGGTTCCTACTTCCCTAGTATTCTCCCCTCTACTTATGAGAGAGCCCTTAATCTTAAGGGGAGATAAAGAGTGAAAGTTGTTCTTCTGTAAGAAGATGACGTGGACAATGATCTTTGGGTCACAATTATCTTATGACGGTTTGCAGTTAGCTTCTAGGGAGCCAAGGAAAATCCTTGTTATCATGCTTTCCTGATGATTCTAAGGGCATAGGCTCTCCGTAGTATTGGAGGAATAAAAAATATCTGGATGCCTGATCTAAGGGGTATAAAGGCAAGATATCTTTATTTCCTGAGTCAGAAGATAGGATGGGTTGGAAGCCTTGTGCCACCATCATCTTTATGTGGAATTGTAATCTAGAAGACACAAACTTTCCCAAGAAGTTAATCAAGCAAGGATCGAAGATTAGTAATAACAAGATAAATATCAAAGGCCATAGATAGGATAAAACCTAAGTGAGAATCAAGGGAGTGCTTTTAATGGTCAACCAGATACAACTGGGATAGGTGCCTTAGTAATATTTATGCAACCAGGCAGCTTGTTAATATATTTTCTTTATATATTCTTCTATTTGACCTGATGGGTTTATATAAGTGCAGGAGGTTTTATTGATTATGGTGCATACTCTGTTTGTTGAATCAGGAACAAATCTAATGCTAATCTATTGCCTGTTGGTCTATTTGCAAATAAATAAAGGGAGAGTTTTAACTTAGCTGATGTATTCCCCATTTTACCATTTTATTAGACAGTATGTAGAATGAAGAAGTAAAGTTTTGAAGAGTTGCTTTATAATAGGCAAATTGTCCCCATGGGGACAATAACCCAATGCCAGCCCCAACCCCAGCTAATACAAGGCCAATTGTCCTCTTAGCTCTCAGGTGAGTGTTGTTATATAATTGTACATTAGAGAGATTTGCTTGTCCTACTGTACATTGACTGCTGAAGCAAATATTATTAATACACTGATAACCATGAGTTTTATGATCCCAATTAAGAGACAAGTTACTTATAGGTTGATTGAATGATTGACCATATAACCATAAGTATTTGTTGGGGATGCAAACCTGTATGGGAAGGGAGTTGTTAAGAAGACTGAATACCTGCAGGGGAGAATAGAGATGTTACCTATCTGTTTATTTGAAACAACAGCTTTAGGTCTTCTAGCAGTTCACAAGTGTAGATTGTGGTGCCTTCTTTCAGTGCCTGCAGTAATTCATAAGATACAGATTTAATTTTGGAAAGGTGTACCCAGCTAATGATTCCTTGACGTTTAACAGCAGTGGGGGTGCTTAACAATACCTGATAGGGTCCCTTTCATTTTGGTTGTAATTGACCTCTTCAGATGATCCTTCTTTCTTAGTTTTTAATGAAAGTCTCCTGTTTGAAGAGAGGAGCTATGAATAATTTTGGAGGTAGCCCTGACACATGTATATTGAAAAAACACACATGTAACATATAACTCTGTTTACATTGGAGTGGAGAATTAATCCTTTCCTGGCATGGTCTTAGATCTTGTTTATAATTTTATATCTTATTGCCATAAAGGGTCTCTTCTGTCTGTCTTATGATCACTGTTTTAAAATTAATACTGAACATTTGTGCCTGAATTCCAATGGGGAAAATGTATAGTGAGGCATGTCTGACTCCCTGTTTCCCATCATCACCTGAAATAGTTATTCAGGTTTTTTGTTTTTGTTTTGGTTTGCATTTGGTCAAGAGTGGGTGTCTATTGTATTGGGAGAATGGCTTAGGATTTTATTTATTTTTATATTCTCCTTTTTTTTTTTCTTTTGTCAAGGTATGACAGAGGCAGTATCGATAGCCAAGCTTTCATTTTGTCCCATATGGATGCCATGGGGGGTGCTGCTGGCCCCAGGTACATCATGTCCCTCGATGCTCCATCGTGTCCTTCCATGGTCCACTGTGTCCCTATGGCCAAGGAATTCAAGTCAAAAGACTTATAGCCAATTAATTCTTCTAGGCCAGATAGTAATGGAGGAAGTAGGCAGGAACTCATTAAAATTAAACCCTTTTAAGACACATAAAAGCCAAATTCAAAGGCCAAGAGGCAAGGTTACAAAATTGACTTATCAATACCTTCTATGCATTGAGCTATTGTATTCTTGGCTTGTAGTAATTAGCTATGTAAAACACACACATTTTCTTCTGCTGTTTAGGCATCTGTGTGCCCATTTTGAGTTGGAGAGTCTGAACTAATTTTATTCCTCAATCCAACCCTTACAATCTCATGTGATAGTCCCTGAGCTGAAGGGAATGAATATTTAAATTTCTGGAGGGAAAACTAAACATAAGGAATTAACAATGTTTTCAAAAAAGATCATAATCTCTGCCTGGTTCTGAGAACGAAAGAAAGGGAAGCCCATTGCTAGCCAAACATTTGCTTAATATTAAGGCAGATAATAAATGATATATTTCAGAAAAAGTCAAAATTATGAAATGAATCTTGTTTTTTAATATAGGCCTGATCCTGTGTCTCATAAAAGCCGTTTACTTTGATTTTCATCTTTGTACAGATCTAAAGACAAGGATTTGGTCAATTTGAGTTTGGTGTTACATATTGGCAGGAGTCAGTGCTTTATTTAGATGAGATTTGTGTACCCTGGAGTCAAAGCCCTGTAACTTAACAGCATAAGGATTAGTTAATATCCTTTGATAAGGACATTTTTAAGGGCCTACAGGGAGTTATTTAACTGACTTTCTTCCAGTATATGTAATTATCAGACTGAAGGTAGTGATACTGGAGTTCATAGTCTGACTGGAAGCTGTAAAAATAGTCTACAACTTTGTAGTGCTTATTTTTTATAGCTTTAATATGCACCATCAATAAGACTGTGAGAAACTTCATTTAAGATTTTGATTTTAATGACATTTGTTAAAGCTGTTAAAAAGCCTCAAAATATTTGATCAAAGTAGAATCACAGGTCATTGTAAAACCATAGCTACTCATTTAACCAAAGTGATAATTAAAAAGACTTAAAAGGCAATGCAAAAGGCTATATGGATATAAAAACTTTAACTGTTTTAAATCTTAATTTTTAGCAACGAAAAACCTAATAAAGACAGGATAATAATTTTAGAATTTTGTTTCTTATGCCAGTTATCAAAAAGGGGGAAAAAAAAAAATCTGTCCACTATGTGACTGTTTCTCCTTACAAGATGCCCATTTAGATGACCTGAAAGTCAAACCAGATGAAAAAAAGTACTTGAATTTAATCCAACACAGGAAAAGTGTATTCAAGGTTATGAATATAGCAGGGGAATACATGACTCAGGCACAGTTTAAGTTTCCTGATAACATTGAAAATTTAGATGTATCAAGAAAAGCCAAGAATATACAACTAAGTTATGCTAGAGGAAAACATCCCATTCTAGATCTTCGAGATAAACATTCTAGCATCAAGGCATAACAACAGTTAGAACTAGATGAAAGAAAAAAATGTTACAGGAGTTGACAAAACTTTATCATGACTTACCAAGACCATCTAAGGCATGCTTTGACTTTCTGACTAGTCCTAAAGGTCTCTCTTCTAAATAACCAGTTGTTTTATTTTCAGGACAAAAATTTACCATACAAAATTCTTTTTCATATGAAATTATTCCTTTTCTTTATAGCCTTTCATAGCAAAAATACATCTCTATATCCTTCATAACTTTCTTCACATCTCTCTCTCTCTATGACTCACTGGTTCCTTTCTATACTGATTCATAAATAACAATTTTAAAGCTCGTAATTCATTTGTTTGTTGTAGTTGTTGTTGTTTTACTTTTAGGTTCAAGGATAAACGTGCAGGTTTGTTATATAGATAAATTGTAAGTCATAGAGGTTTGTTGTACAGATTATTTCATCACCCAGGAAATAAGCATAATACCTGAAAGGCAGTTTTTGATCCTCATCATCCTTCCACCCTCCACCCTCAAGTAGGCCAAAGTGTCTGTTGTTACCTTCTTTGTGTCCATATGTACTCAAAGTTTAGCTCCCAGTTGTAAATGAGAATATGTGGTATTTCATTTTCTTTTCCTGTATTATTTCACTTAGGATAATGCCTTCCAGTTCCCTCTATGTTGCTGCAAAGGACATAATCTCTTTCTTTTTTATGGCTGTGTAGTATTTCATGATATATATGTACACATTTTCTTCATCCAGTTTACCATTGATGGGAATTTAAGTTGGCTCCATTTTTCTGGTCTTGAGAATAATGCAGTGATGAACATACATATGCATGTATCTTTATGGCAGAATGATTTACATTTATTCAGTTATATACTCGATAAAGGGATTGCAGGTTTGAATGGAAATTCTGTTTTGAGTTCTTTGAGAAATCACGAAACTGCCTTCCGTAAGGGCTGAAATAATTTACAGTCCTACCAGCAGTGTGCAAATATTCCTTTTTCTCTATGACTTCATCATCATGTTATTTTTTTGCAAGTCCATAATTTGAACTGACCTTTAGAGAATTTCTGAATTAGACAAAATTATTCTTTTTTCAATAAGACTAAATCCAAGGAGGCTTCTGGCTTCCAATGCCTCTCAGAGAGATGCTGAATTAAACAAAATGAAGAAGGAAAATTATCAAGATTAGAAGGAAAATGATAGGTGTAAACTTCAGGGCATACAAGTGTAGGGTGATGTGCATCATTGTTGAGGTACAGACAGCAAATATAAAGCCAACAAAGGAGACTGGGAGATCAAGAAGCAGGACGTCCTGGAAAATATCCCTCTGAGCCTCAAACACTTTATCCACCTCTGTATGAGGCTCCAAACCCCCAGTCCTATGGAAAAGTAAAGGAACATGGGCATTCCATAATTCCTGGGGCTCAGAAGGGTAAGTATGTTGCAGGAAAAAAAGAGGGACAACAAAGGAAAGGAAAGAGACAATAAAAGATACTCATCTGCTTGTGAATCCAAAAACTTAGGAAGCAATAAATCTTGAACTGTTCGTCAGATGTTAACATTTTATACATAAAACAATTCCAGAATTTCAGAATGTGTTTTTCCATATCATAAGCGTTTCTTAATTGCAATGACCCCGACACACAACAAGTCATACAAAGAAAGCTGTGGACCAAAATTTTGAGTAAAGTAGACTTTATTAAAGTTTGATTTAAAAAAAAAAAAAAAAAAACCTGTTCCACTGGGAACAGTGGCTCACGCCTGTAATCCCATCACTTTGAGAGGCCAAGATAGTTGGATCACTTGAAGTCAGGAGTTTGAAACCAGCCTGCCCAACATGGCAAAACCCCATCTCTACTAAAAATACAGAAATTAGCTGGGCATGGTTGCATGCGCCTGTAGTTCCAGCTACTTGGGAGTCTGAGGCAGGAGAATTGCTTGAACCTAGCAGGCACAAGCTGCAGTGAGCTGAGACCAAGTCACTGCACTCCAGCCTGGGTGACAGAGTGAGACTCTGTCTTAAAAACAAAACAAAACGAAACAAAACAAAAAGACTTTTCCCCACCTTTTCCCCCCTTCGATTTCAAATGAGTTTCCAGCATTTAAATTTTAGCCATAACTGACTGAACGGTGCTAGAAAAACAAAATCTCCAAGTAATCTTGAAATAGTAATATTATAAACAGTAAGTCTTATATCAACACCAGTAGCCTAATAATAGTAGATTCCAAGCAGGCAGAAAAGAGGGAAATGGATAAAGATATTTAGAAGATTCTATTTAATTTTAGAGTTGCGAGACAAAAATAACCACCAGAATGCCAACAGGCTGAAACTTCAGACAAGGAAATGGGACTCTGGGTTTCCAAGCCAGTCAAATGGATCAAGATTCATGCACATTTTAAAGTGGGTGTAAAAGCGTCTGAGCCCTCCAATGGTTAAGATATAACAAGACCAAATCTTGCAAGTCCCCAGGTTTTCCATGCTGTCCTGCCACATGACAAAGAAAAGCAAGTGAAAAGGCAATAGTCAGAAAGTGAGCATTGAAAGTGAATGTAGAAAACCTCCATGCTAGCCATAAGGACCATAGTAAGCCTTCAGTAAAGCAAAGGCAACAAACTGGAAAATGACAAGAACTACAGCTTTCCCATATGCAGCAAAGGACACAGAGTGGATTAACCCAAAGCATATACTGGAAGTCATCTTCCAAGGCTGTTTCCATTTTTATTAAACACCAGGGACTCTACCCTTGTTGGGCCAGGACTCTAACCTGAATCTCCTACCCCAGGGACTCTAATACCATGGCCTGGAACTCTAACCCAACTCTTAGGCAGGCATCTTTGCCCTGTAACATACACAAGGGACTCTAACTCCATTGGGCCATGACTCTATCTCAAACATTATGCCCCAGGGACTCTTATCCTGTTGGGCCAGAACTCTAACCTAAATCTCTTATCCTAGGAATTCCACTGGGCCTTGGAAATATTAACTTTGAAAGGATGCTAGGGTGGAGCCCACTTACTAGTGAATTGGCACTGCCCAGACTGGATTTCCTTGGCATAGGGTCTGATTCTAAGGTACCTTTGTACCTTTGTCATGGTCACCAGCAGATCAGAAAAGGGATCTGATCCAGACCCCAGAAGAGGTTTCCTGGATCTCACGTAGGAAAGAACTCAAGGTGAGTCACAGAGTACAATGAGAAGAGATAGTTTATTGAAAGCTACTTCATTACAGAGTATGGAGTCCCGAGAAGAAAACGGAGCAATACGTCATCTTTTTTTTTTTTTTTTTTAAGTTTTTCTTATATAGGGGTCTCATCTATGTAAAGACTAAACTAAGCTGTGCCTACGTGCAGGTGGGCTGACAGCATGACAAAATATATTATTCCGCTTATTTAAAGAAAGCTATCCTTGACATTTTAGTGTGCAAGTACATCAAAGCATAACTATAATTATCTTGAAAGCATATATTGTTATGGGTAATGGGACATCTGGACTTTCTGTTGTTGTGGGAGTGTGTCCTTGTAGGCATTACCAAACTTCTTCCTTAGCTGCGAACATCTTACGACCAGAGGTCATGACTGACAAGGAATGTGCCCTGCTAGTTTTAAGATGGAGTCGATTTCAAATTGGTGTCACTCTGGCCGCCTAGGGTTCTGCTTCCCTAACAAATGTATTCCTTATTTCCCTGAAAGGAGTGTCCTCTAGGCCACATAGGAAACCAGAGTAACCTAATAAGGTTCTGTTTTTTTTTTTTTTTGAGACAGAGTCTTGCTCTGTCACCCAGGCTGGAGTGCAGTGGCCAGATCTCAGCTCACTGCAAGCTCTGCAGCTCCGCCTCCCGGGTTTAGGCCATTCTCCTGCCTCAGCCTCCCAAGTAGCTGGGACTACAGGCACCCGCCACCTCGCCTGGCTCATTTTTTGTATTTTTAATAGAGACAGGGTTTCACTGTGTTAGCCAGGATGGTCTCGATCTCCCGACCTCGTGATCCGCCCGTCTCGGCCTCCCAAAGTGCTGGGATTACAGGCTTGAGCCACCGCACCCAGCCTGTTTTTTTTTTTTTTTTTTTTAATAAATAATCCTTTCTGATCATCTCGCTGATCCTTTTTGATACTCTTTTTAAAACACTGCCAAAATAATTCTGGCATTTCTCCCTCATTTACTGTAGATCATCATTATTTCCACGTTTCAAGGAACCAACCCAGCAGTATATTTAGCTAGCTCCTGATGCCCTTGCTGAGATGACAGAACTTAATTCATAGAGAAATATCCCATAAAATAAAACTCTCCATAACCCAGCATTACATGCTGCTGTTCTGTTCTCTGCATATTGCTCTTCCTCCTGTACAATAGCTTTATGTTCTAAATATCAGTGGTCACTCCCATGTTCCTGGTTCCTACAGAAACATGATAGTCAGATGTAAAACTCATTTTTTAATGAAGATTTTAATTTATAGCACAGACATTTCTTTCCATTCGGGTTTTATTTAACCCTGATCGTTTCCGGCCTGGAAATAAAAGAGTGAGTGAAGACTATAATGTGAGCAAATATTAGGTAGCTAACAATAATCCTCTGTGGAAAATTATGTGTGCTTCCCAGGTGACTCTACCCCTAGAGGTAGGGCCTGATTTTTTTCAGCAAATAAATGTCAGGTAAATCTGTGGAGTCGTTGTTCTCAATACCACCAACCAAATTTCCCTATCCCAAATCTTAGGGTCTCATTCTTTCCCTATGAGGGTCCTGAATTTAGAGCAGGAGCATTGCCTGGGCTGTGAACTTGATCTCAATGATAACATTTGGATCTTGAACCTGACTTTGAGGACAAGCTGTGCTACATCTACAGAAGAATAGGATCTACTTTATAGGATGCTTTTTCTTGGTTTCCAGGCAATGGAGGGCTGCTCTTGTCTGCAGGTTTAGCCCTTCAGGCTTTTACAGTGTCTTGAACTGTTAGTTGATTGCCTTCTGCCATAATATTAATAATTTCCATTTCCCTCAGATCTTTTATATTACTGAGACATAATAAGCAAATACTTTCTCTTCTTCTTATAAGGTATCACAGTCTATCCAGTGAGAATTCCAGAAACTAACAATGCCTTGGTATACCAGGGGTTATTTTGTTAACCAGTAACGGAATTCTGTTGTTTTTTTTTTTTTTTTTTTTTTTTTTAGAGATGGAATCTCATTCCATCACCCAGGCTGGAGTGCAGTGGTGTGACCTTGGCTCACTGCAACCTCCGCCTCCAGGGTTCAAGCAATTCTCTTTTCTCAGCCTCACAAGTAGCTGGGACTACAGGCACACACTGCCATGCTTGGCTAATTTTTCTATTTTTAGTGGAGACGGGGTTTCACCTGGTTGATCAGGCTGGTCTCGAACTCCTGACCTCAAGCAATCCACCCTCCTCGCCCTCCCAAAGTGCTGGGATTACAGGCATGAGCTACTGCACCCAGCCTGACCAGTAATGGAATTCTTACCGCTCTCTGATGAAATTTCTGAATCCCTTGTCAAGATTCTGCTTTGTAAGTTCACTTATAGTAGCAATGCGCTGGTTTGAGTTTATTAAAAGCAGACTATAAATCAAGGGTTACATTGCAAGTGGTTTATGTTGAACGTTATTCCAAGTAATACCAGGAGAAAGTGGGAAGTGAGAAAGAAAATGGTAGAAAACTAATATTGATAATTGTATTATAGGGTTCTCATGGCTAACACCAGAGCACCTGCCTTTAGAGACTTTCTGAAATACTGTGTTAAAATACTGTGTCTCATAGAAACCTGGTAAAGAGGGAGTACTTATTCATCATCCATCATTCCACACTGATTGAGGGGCAATTCTAGGGTCAATCTCTCTGGTACTTTAACTGTCATTAAGAACATTTACCTCAGAAAGCAGCTGAATATTTAATAAGGCATGTTTTCAGCTGCGCATAGAGCCTCATGTGTCTGATACTAACACTTTGCAGGGCAAAGGCAGGAGGATCACTTGAGTACAGAAATTCAAGACCAGCCTGGGCAACACAGTGAGACCCCATTTCTACAAAAAGTTTTAAAAAAATGTTGGCATGGTGGTGCCCACCTGTAGTTTCAGCTACTTGAGAGGCTGAGACAGGAGGATTACTGGAGACCGGAGTTGGAGGCTGCCGTAAACTATGATTGCATCACTGCACTCTGTCTCTAAAAATATAAATAAAAATAAGGCGTGTTTGCACATTACTTAGCATACCACCTGACATTTACTTTCAATAATAATATTTTTTTGCTATTAAACTTATCTTCAAAGATGAGACATTTAATAATGATCAATGTTTCTTTATTTTATTTCCAACTTTTATCTTAAGTTCAGGGGTATATGTCCAGGATGTGCAGGGTTTTTAGATAGGTGAACATGTGCCATGGTGATTTGCTGCAAAGATCATCCTATTACCCAGGTATTAAGCCCAGCATCCACCAGCTATTCTTCCATGATTGGTGTTTCAATGAAAACGCATGTATACACCACTTTGCTCTCTGAACTACATTCCATTGCACAACAGCAGAGAACTAGTTCATTGGTGCTGATTTGTATTGCAAAGAACATTATCAGTGACTATTTTGGAATTGGAGTTAATCTCTCAATTTCAGACATTTAAAAGGTACTTGCTTAACAAGATCTTTTAAAATGTAGTGTAGGTTTCAGAAAACAAGAAAAGTACAGTGTCTTTGAATCTTAAACAAATGACCTTTGTTTAACATCTTGTCTAAGGTTTTCCGCCTCTGGGTATTATGAGCCATTGAGACCAAGATTGTCTTTTCTTTTTATGTATACAGATTTTTGAGAAAAGCATTTCTTTTTACAGTTTGTCTAAGTTAACCTTCTTCTTTTTTAAAGTTACAGCTCACGAGCACTTCAAACCTAATCTTTTTTGAACCTCAATTTTTTTGACCCTCAATTTTTTCTCAGAAGAGTCAAAAAAGAATCACATCCTCCAATGTGAAAGCCAGCATTTCTAACCCATCTTTTATCAATTGTGAATTGTGTGTTAGTCTCTGTACGTTTACCTTTTCTTCAGGTGGTAGAGGGAAGGAGGGCTAATGTGAAGATTTAATAAGCGAAGGTAACATAGAAAAAGTAATAAAAAATAAGTAAATATTCGAAGAGACTCCAAAAAGTCCCAACATCTTTTAGTTTTATTAGTGAAGAGATGAGAAAAAAATGTTTAAGAGCATATGTAACAAAAATTTCTTTATAATGTAGACTTTAGTTTTATTATGTGTTCATTCTGATTACCTTACAATATTTAAATATAAAACCTTAGAAACTGAAAAAATGTTATACTTAGGACATTTAGAATAATATTAATAAAATGGAACAATATATCTATATTGAGCCAGATAATTCTGAAATCAGTATTTATTATGTTGTATCAGTTTACAATTCTGAGGGGCAGATTACCACTTCAGTTTTCAGATTTTACATATGCATACTGATTTGGAAAAAAAATCCATAAAGATTTAAAGAAATAAATTTTGTGGGAAAATAAAAATATGAATGAGCTGAATTACTAATGCAACATTTCTGTTGTGTTCTATTCCTGTCCTTCGAAATGTTTCTATTAGTATGCCTGTTCTTCTGATGTTCAATCTTGATGATGTCTGCAAAGTACAATATGAAAAATAAATGAAAATGAATGTATCTTTTACTTGTCTCTGTGTGTGTTATCTTCTATTATAAAGAGGTGAATCAAAAGCAAGATGAAAAGGTATTATAATGCTGAGTGGCAGAATGTGACACAAGAGTTCTCTCAAGTGTGTCATACAGCCTACAGGGAGACCAAATGCATTAGGATGTATTTATATTGACAAAGGAGTCATTCTTTCTAGTGTTTACAAGAAGAATTCTGCCATGACCCACATAACAAATTACTGTTGTCTGACCTCATTGAAACAAGAATGCAGTAAAGTAGGTCCGGTGGAGCTGAAGTAGTAGAGGCTCTTTCAACACAACAACACTTCTGCAGGGTGCAATGATAGCCACCCCCCCTTATTTCCTATTCCACTAAAACACTCTATAAAGAGTCTTATCACCTTGATCCCAGAGCTCCTTTATTAAGAGACAGAAAAAGGAAATGCTTTGTTACTACAGAGTGGCATGTTATTTTCTGAAGAGTTAAGATTACTAAACGAAAGAAAGGATTCATACAACCTGGAAGAAAGCCTTCTGTTGTGTTGTAGTACAGCCAGCCAGCAGCTTGCAGTAGAGAGGGGATTTTTTCCCATTATTTCACATTCTGTTGCCCTTTCTACTTTGTAGAGCTCAGCCACCAGTTGCTAAACGTCCACCCTTCTTCAATCATCTCACTTGCACTGAACACATGTATATTTTATTGAAAGCACATATGATATCCTTTTTAATGAAAAGATAACAAATATAGTTTGTTTTATAATGTATTGCTGTTTCTTATGGATAATATTGCCTTAAAACAGCAGATTTTTCTTGCAATGTTCTTATCTTCCATGGATCTATTTCCCATTAAGATTTTTATGGAATTATTAAATAAGCGTTTTTGTGTGATTGATTATCCTGGAGCAGGGATATTGGAAATGACTTCTCAAACATAGCTAGACTTGAAACAATTTAGTTGTAAAGATTCATCTAAAATATAATACTATTTTTAAAATGTTATTCAAGCTAAATAAACTTCATCCTGCGACATTGTAAAGTAATTTTTCCAAAATAAAAATGTAAGAACTTTTAGTGCTCAGTAAGTACTTCTTGTCACTGTTGCTGAGCAGGCAGTTCTATAGTCACTTAGAATAACTAAAGTAATATTTGGTCATTTTTCTAATAGCCAATAAAGTACTGAATCTTACACACCACCAGACAGCTTAAAAACTAAGTCCATTAATTGTTGCTCTTAATATTCCATTTAATACTTTACTGCTAACTGCAGTCAGGAGAAAAGCAGTGGTTTGTAATTTTTGTTTTGACATGTACTTTCTGGATTTAATTCTTACCCAATTGATTTTGCAAGAAAGTTGTTTCAGGCATCTTTGTTCAGAGGCCTTAAATTAATAACAATGCTGGAAAAAAATGCAGCATTCATGACGGCTCTTCAAGACTAAAACTCTAATATCTAAGTGCTCTTTCTCACCATAATAACATCCTTAATGAAAGGGAATGAAAGGGTTGAATGTACCACAGTTTGTTTTTACTAGTGATATTTTATAGGCCAAGAGATTTAAAAGTCATATTTGTATAACTAAATTATTTTCAAAAAACTTTCCATTTATATGTAGATTTGGGAGTTACACACATGTGCTTATATATTTGGGGTGTATATGTATATATATATATGGAATATGTGTAGTACACGCACACACACACACACACCCTCACATGCATATATAAATATATATATATATATATAGAGAGAGAGAGAGAGTATAATCTCCTAAAGATCAACCCACCCCATCACCTATGAATTTGCTGTGCATTGTGGGCTGACAAAATGTAATTTGGAATGTGAGAACAAGGCAAAAAAAAATAGTTTGCAGATGGTTAGCAACCTCAATCATACTAGAGAAACATATCTCTTAGGAAAAAAATTTGTTCTCCAAAAATTCATATGTAAAAGAGCAAACTCCAATGGGACCATATTTGGAGATAGCTTTTGAAGAGGGAATTAATATTAAATAAAGTGATAAGGGTGGTAGCCTCATCCATAATATGTGTTTCCTTAGAAGAAAAGGGGTAAACACAAGAAATGTGCATGAAAAGATCACATGAGGACGTAGTGAAAAGGCAGCCATCTGCACACCAAGGAGAGGAGCCTCAGGAGAAACCAACCCTGCAGGCATGTTGATCTTACACTTCTGGCCTCCACAATTTGAGAAAATTAATTTCTATTGTTTAAGCCACATAGTCTGTGGTTTTTGTTATGGCAGCCTTAGCAAACTAATATAATACCAAGCCAAGATGGAAAACTAGATTTCTTTTATCAAGATAGTTTTTGATTTACCAAAATGTATGTATTTCAAAACACATTTTATTCAAACTCTCTGATTGTGCTATTTAGAACTTTTTTTATAGTTCTTGTATATCACTATGAAAGACATATTTACCTTACATAATTTCCATGGTATTTTAATCATGCATGTGTTAGGTTAGAAAATAATAAAAAGCATTGACATTTAGTAAAATGTTAGAAAAAATGCTTCTGTCATATTGTGTCTCTTAAAACAGATGCTATTACTTGCTATTTTCTTGACTTAGACTTTTATTTTAAAAAAGTATATATATGATTAACACTGGCCTGTCTATTCACAACCTTCCTACTTGATTTTATTCATTCTCCTTAAACCAAGCAAATCAGGGAAGAGCTGAGTCATAACAATTTAAGCTTCACAAGAAAATTGAACACTGTTGTTGCTGTAAGTGTTTGGGGTAGGAATAAGCATGTAAGAAGTTCTGACCAATACTGCACAAATTAAAGTCTAGTGATATTTCTTAAGAAAGGTTTATTAGAATAGCAAAGAAGCAAAAAAGCATGATGGAAAGTCATAAATAATGAAATAATAAATAAATAATGAAACTGTGACAGCCGCTTGTGAACATGAGTAGACAAACCTGAGTATGAAAGCCCATGTGCTACTAGGGGACAGAGAAAATATGGGAAGAACTTGGCCCTAGATGGCATCAGTGAGTTGCTGAAATGACCAACTATGGTGCTTCCTGACTTCTGGATTCTACATGACATAAATATTATGAATATACACACATATAATATATATGTATATACACATACACACACACATATACATACACGCACACACACAATCCTGAATTTTAAGGGATTTTTACTTACTTTTTTCTATCATTCACACACAACACAGCCTATCTTAATAGCTCAATATATTCAAAATATACTGTTCAAAAGAACAGGCTGTTTTTTGTATACATTAACTTAATTAATCAACCCAAATGCCTATGAAGTATAAAATATTCTAATCTCTTTTATATAAGTAAGAAATATTAAAGCTAAGATTTAGAAAATTAGGAAATATGACAAAGTAAAAACATAGTGTTAGCTCAAGTGGCTCTGATGATGGAGTGCCACATTTAAGCTGGTTTTATTAAATGCATTTTCTATGTTTCCTTCATTAATTGGATATTGCCAGATAAGGGATAAGTTCCGTTTCTGTATTTATCACCTAATGATTAGAAATAATTACATAATCACTTTTTTATTTGACATTTTATTGATAATTTATTACATGTAAATTTTGTGGACAATGAACAAAACCTACCCTCACAGCACGTAGTATTTTAAACTGAAATGAATGAACAGACAAAATATAAAATTATATAAGTTAATGTAGAAACTTTCCAGTTACATGCAAAATATTACATGTGCCCAGAGGTGGAAAAATTATCTCCAATTTTGATTGGTAAAGAAGCTAGGTAGTGGTGGAAATATTTGATGTCAGTATTGAAGGAATGTTTAAATTTTCAAAAATGTAAATTAGAATGTCACCTTTCAGGTAATATGGAGTAACAGCGGCCAGATTTACCTTTTCAGCAGAAACAACTAAAAATGTATAAGAGACAACAGTATTCAAAATATTAAATATCAGGCCATAAAGACAGGTATCCCCGAAAGACAGAAAACAGTTGAAGTGAGCTTAAGAAATACCCTCAGCTTACTGACTGGAGAAATTTTCTAGGATGCAGAGCAAGGAATCAAAGCCAGACAAAGGCCAGTAATCTTCTTAAGATGATGGGATGGGGCTTCATAGAAGCCAAGGTAACTAAAGTAAACAGGATAGACTAGAATAGAAGAAAGAGGTTCATAGATTAAAAAAAAAACAAAACTTTACATATCCCAAATATATTATGACTATTCCTCAAGTATTTAGATGACTGTTAATCAGTACATGTATTTAAGGAAACTCTCTAAGGCAGAGAAAAAAGCATACTAAAATAACTGTGGAAAACAGTCCTCCAAACTCACAGATGATACCAGGAATAGTGCTTGGTCCCAAGAGCTAGAATAAAAAAACCTCATAATTCAGGTAGTATTAGTTAGAGTACTAAAAAAAGCCTTGCCTCAGTAGTGTGTAAATTTAGTTCTTTCTTTCTTTCTTTTCTTTTTTTTTAAAAAAGGAAGGTCTGGGCCTCATTGAGAAATCTGAAATCAAGACCAAAAAAGATCAAGCCCCCATTAGCTTGCCTAAGTCCCAGAAAAATATCTCAGGAATATTTAAAGAAATGTAAAAATATCTGTATAAATTAAAATTGGAATTGCAATATCTGGTATCCAGTGAAATATTACCAGGGATATAAAAAGGCAGGAAAACAAAATCCACAATAACAGTAAAAAAGAACCAATCCAAAGCAATGAAAAATAATACATGTGACAAAATTAGTAGACAGAAACATTTAAAGAGGTGTCATAACTTTTTAATTCACATCTTCACAAAGCTAAAGATGGAACATGTTAAGTAGATACATGGGTTATATAAAAACCTTCATGTTGTACATTGCATATAATTAACATATTAATGTCAAAGAATAAATACTAGAAAACATGAAGATATACAATGGTTGGAAGACAGTTCTCCATAGTTTAGCATGTTACTGCATGTCTTTTGAGTGATGGTCTAGTTACCCTTTCTCATGGACTATCTTTTCAAGGATGCTGGTATGTGAACAGACTTTGGTGACAAAGCTAATGTTTTCTACTAAAGTGAATATTAAGAATATGTATTGCCCATTCCAAAAAATTCAAACTCTTTAAGCTTCTGTAATGAAACTCCCTGTGTGTACAGGTGCCATCTTGCCGAGTCTTTCCACAGACTCTGACTTCATATCTTCATATCATGCTGAGTCTGTCCCACAGACTCTGGCTGAGCAATGGATGAAAGAAGTACGCTGACACACGTATTTTGCCTGATAGCATGCCTGGGGACTGCACGGCTTAGCACCGCTGATGAGAGTGCCACCCCATAAGCTGGTCCCACTTGCATTTATTTAGTACAGATTTAATGACAAAGGCTTGGAGCAAACACCATTTGTGGGTAATAAACATAGTCAACCCCCAAGCAGAGAGCAATCCTGCATGCAAATGATCAAAGGTTGGTTTCTGGAGACAGGAGTAAGCAAATGTATCAAGATAAGTTCCTTTACATTCCCTCTATCTGCCCTTTGCTCTCAGCCTCCAGATAAGAGAATTTGGCTGCCTTCAGCCATAATTCTCTCCTGAAGCTTTAGCAAGACCTCTCGGCCTTCCAAGAAGGTTTGAGTCATTCCCTATAACTTTTTCTTATAACTTTTCCCACCACCATGATCGATCTCCTATAATGTCACTCTTAGAGAATGGGATTGAAGAACTACTAAAAACTAGAACCACTAATGTATTATCCATTACTCTGTTAGTCTGTTCTAACATTGCTATATGGAAATAACGAACTGGGTAATTTATATTAAAAAGGGGGTTTTAACTGGATCATGATTTTACAGGCTGTACAGGAAGCATTCTACTGGCACCTACTTGGCTTCTGGGGAGGCCTCAGGACACTTACAATCATGGTTGAAGGTGAAGGGGGAGCAGGCATGTCACATGGGTAGAGCAGGAGAAAGACAGTGAGTAGGGGGAGGTGTAACATATTCTTTAACAACCAGTCTGACTAGAGCTCACTCACTATCAAAAGGACAGTACTAACAGGATGGTGCTAAATCATTCATAAGAAATCTTCCACCATGATGCAATCACCTCCCACTAGGCCCATCTCCAACACTGGAGATTACATTTCAAATGAGATTTAGGCAGGGACACACATCCAAACTATATGAGTTACTATTTTTGTGAGTAATACGATTTCTTGATCCCTGACCCAGGAGTCTGGTTTTCTACCAGCATCATTAAACTGTGACAAGTTAAATTGTCAGCATGCAAGTGGAATAAAATTTCACACTCTTAACAGTTTTTGACAGTTATATAATAGCAGGAGTGTATAATACTGAAATAAACATAAGTTTCTTAGGAAAGATAGGCACTTCAGGAAGTAACTAGTGTTATTTGATATGGTTTTGCTCTGTGTCCCTGTCCAAATCTCATGTTGAGTTGTAATCCACAATGTTGGGAGAGGGATCTCGTGGGATCATGGGAGTCAATTTCCCCTTGCTATTCTCATGACAATGAATGAGTTCTCATGAGAGCTGGTTGTTTAAAAGTGTGTATCACTTCTCCCATCATTCTGTTTCTCTCCTGCTGTCATGTGAAGATGTGCTTGCTTCTTCTTCACCTTTCTGAATGACTGTAAGTTTCCTACAGCCTCTCAATCTATGCTTCCTGTACAATCTACAGAACTGCAAATCAATTAAACCTTTTTTCTTTGTAAACTACCAAGTTTCAGGTATCTATTTATAGCAGTATGAGAACAGACTAATACAGAAAATTGGTACTGGGAGGGAGGCATTGCTATGAAGATACCTGAAAATGTAAGAGTGACTGTGGACCTGGGTAATGCACAGAGGTTGAAAGAGTTTGGAGGGATCAGAAGAAGACAGAAAGATGAGAGAACAGTTAGAACTTCCTAGAGACTTTTGAATGGTTGTGACCAAACGCTGATAGTGACACTGTACCTGTGAAGTAAAGTCCAGGATTAGGTGCTCAAAGGGAATGAGTAACTTATTGGGAACTGGAGTAAAGATCACTCTTGCTATGGTGTAGCAAAGGGACTGGCAGCATTGTGCTCCTGCATTAAGAATCTGTGAAATTTTGAACTCGAGAATGATGATTTAGGGTATCTGGTCAAAGAAATTGCTAAGCAGCAAAGCATTTAAGATGTGTCTTGTCTGTTTCTAAAAGGCTATGCTACTTTGCACAAACAAAGAAATGACCTAAAACTAGAACTTACACTTAAAAGGAAAGCAGAGCTTAAAGGTTTGGAAAATTCGCAACTCAACTATGTGGTAGAAGGGGGAAAAAAAAAGAGAGAATTTACTGAGGACAGATTCAAGGCTGCAGAAATTTGCATATGTAAAGAAAAGCCAAAATGTTAATACTTGAGACAATGGCGAAAATGTCTCCAGAGTATTTCAGAGACATTTCTGGCAGCCCCTGCCATCATAGGCCTGGAGGCCTAGGAGGGAAAAGTGTCTCCTGTGTCAGGCCCAGGACCCTGTTTTTCTGTGCAGCCTCAGGACATGATTTCCTGTGTCTCAGCCATTCCAGCTTCATCTGTGGCTAAAAGGGGTCAAGGTACATCCTGGGCAGTGGCCTTGGAGGGTCCAAGCCCCAAACTTTGGCAGCTCTAACGTGGTACTGAACTTGTGGGTGTGCAGAAGACAAGAGTTGAGGTTTGGGAGCCTCTGTTTAGATTTCAGAGGATGTATCAAAACACCTGGATATACAGATAGAAGTCTACTGCAAGAATGAAGCCCTCATGGAGAACATCTACTAGTGCAGTGTGAAGGGGAAATGTGGGGTCATTATCCCCATCCAGAGTCCCCACTGGAGCACTGCCTAGTACAGCTATGAGAAGAGGGTCACTGTCCTCCAGACCCCAGAATGGTAGATCCATCAACAGCTTGCATCATGTGCCTGTAAAAGCAGCAGGCACTCAACTCCAGTCCATGAAAGCAGCTGTGAGCACTGCGCACTGCATAACCACAAGAGCAAAGCTGCTCAAGGCATTTGGAGCCCACCCCTTGCATCACTGTGGCCTGGTTGTGAGACTTGGAGTCAAAGGAGATTATTTTGGAGCATTAAGATTTAGTGACTGCCCTGTTGGGGCAGGCTTGTAGCCCCTTTGTTTGACCAATTTGTCCCTTTTGGAACACCAGCGTTTACCCAATGCCTATACCCCCATTATATCTTGAAAGTAACTAACTTTTTTTTTTTTTTCAGGCTTATAGATAGAGGAGACCCCTTGTCTCAGATGAGTCTTTGGACTTGGACTTTTGAGTTAATATTGGAATTAGTTAAGAATTTGGGGGACTGTTGGGAAAAATGATTATGTTTTGAAATATGAAAAGGACATAAGACTTGTGAGGGGCCACCATGGAATAATGTTTTGCCTCTGTGTCCCCACACAAATCTCATGCAAAATTGTAATTCCCAATATTGGTGGAGGGGCCTTGGTAGGAGGTGACTGAATCATGGGGGAAGATTTCCCCCTTACTATTCTTGTGATAGTAAATGAGTTCTTATGAGATCTGAGTGTTTAAAAGTGTGTAGTACTTCCTTTTTTGCTCTGTCTCTTGCCACTATGTAAAGACATGCTTGCTTCACCTTTGCAGATGATTGTAAGTTTCCTGAGGACTCCCAGCTATGCTTCCTGTACATCTGTGGAACTGTGAGTCAATTGAAATTTATTTTTTTCATAAATTAGCCAGTTATGTCTTTACAGCACTGTAAGAATGGGCTAATACATTATTTTAGGGAAATCCATGGTAAATAATGCTAAACTTGTCTGATTATATAATCAGAATACTCGATTGCCTATAAAGGAGAAAGTGAGGAGGTGGTTGCAAGCTGAGTACTGGAAAGAAAAGTTTCAAAGACTTGACCTCCAGGTAGATGAAATGTCTTTCCAATTTGTGCTAACCTTTTACAACAACTGGTAGTAAAATTATCCTGAGTGGGCAAAACTTGTCTCTTTCTTTCAGTCAATGGTTGCCTAGATTCAAATCCACATTAAGTGTAAAATGAGGAAATCTATGTTTTCTATGGGCAGAAATGAAGCAATTTATTAGAAACTTAGCTGGTTCATGTGTAAGATGAGGAAGAACAGTCTACTCTTTATAGTCCATTATGCTGCTGTATATCCATAAGCTTGAGGAAGTCAAACAGTCCTAAAGTTTCTTGCATTAAATAGTGGCTTTTATAATGCAGCTTGTCCCTCGTGGAAAACTTTTCTCAATACATACATACTTCTATAGAAAACCATAGATGAGATATTTAGTGGTATTCTGGTTCTTATGGCCCCAAATTGGGTTAGCAATGCTGATGAATGTGATCCACTGGAGAATGAGAAAATTTCCCAAAAGAATCTAGATACATTCTTGTGTTTATTCCTACTTCTCCAAAATGTTCACCTAGTTTTATGTGAAAACCAACTACCAAATGCAAAAATAATGTCTGGGAATATGAAAATTTGATGCAAGCTATGAACTTACATAGTCTCATTGAAATCCAAGATAAAATCATGAGAAAAATTTCATGCAGGTACACTATAATCAAATTGCTTAAAAACAGTGATAAGGAGAAAATCTGAAAAGCATTGTTGGGGGCTCAGAAAATGATGCCCCATGTATGATACTTTTGGTGTGCTGAGTGTTTCACCTAAAGGAGAAACAAGGTCTTTCTGATCTTTTCCTATCACGCTGACTCTCACTCTTTCTTTTCTCCTGAAACATAGGAGGGGCTGTCTCTGAAGTTTCTTCATCTGACTAAGGGAAATTCCTCCAGAAGGAATTTAATTGTCATGAGTCCCCTTCCCACAATCTCATTAAACTGGAAACAGTGATTTACAGAATAGGAGAATAAAGGTTGACACGTAGTATTCTTCTGAGGACTGCTACCTGAAGTATCTCATCTTCATAACAAGACCACATTTGTTCATCATGAATTTTCCTCTCTCACCCTCTCATTGCTTGTGGCACCATCCTCCCCCAAGAAGCCCTAAGCTGCTATTCTCTCTGCAGCTTAAAATGTTATTTAAACTTTAACCATCTGGCCCTTTATTGAATCTTATGCTGTGCATGACTTCCTTGCATTTGCATTTAATAAATTAGTATGCCTTTTTTCCTGTTAGTCTCTCTAATGTCAAGTTTATCCCAGAAACTCAAATTATCAAGCCTTCAGAGAGTGGAAGGAAAGTTTATTTCATGGCCAGTCACAGCTGCTACAAGACAAAAAATATATATACTAAGAAACAAAGATAAGGATAACAGCAGATTCCTCACTGAAGAGAATGCAAAATAGAAGACAATAGAACAACATATTTGAAGTACTAAAGTTAAAACAAAAAACAAAACTTTTTGATGTAGAATGCACAGATATGTTACACCTATGAAATAACGACTTTTTAGACATACAGAGATTAGAGGATTTTATTTTGATTAGATCCAAACAAAAAGAAATATTTAAGAACATCTTACATTCAGAATGAATGTTATATTTAATATATCTTGTGGAAACTTGGATCCATACAAAAGAGTGATGAGCACCAGAAAGTTTAACATATAGAAAATATAGAGTTTTTAAAATTCTCTTGAAAGACAAAAAATTGTTTAATAAAAAGTAGTAACAATGCCTTGTGAGACTTAGAACATATATACAGGATAAATATGTGATGAAAGTAGCACAATGACTGGAAGAGGAGCAATAGAAGGTTTACTTTTCTTAAGCCATATTTACACTGATCTATGTGAGTTGAACTTAGATTGAGATAAATTAATGATGATTCTATAAATGTTAAAATATACAGTAAAATAACACAAAAAGAAATGTAGTGCATACACAGGGTGGATACACTGGACAAAGGGATGATTCACATTCAGGTGGGACAGAGAGGGACAGCATGAGATCTTATCACACTACTCAGAATGGCACAAAATTTGAAACATGAATTGTTTATTTCTGAAATTTCCCATTTAATATTCTAGGTACACAGTTGTTCAGGGGTAACTGAAACTGTGGAAAGCAAAACCATAGATAAGGTGTGACTACTGCATATACATATAATAGAATATTATTCAGCCTTTAAAAAGAGGGAGATCCTACCATTTGTGACACATGGATGAACCTGGAGGACATTATGTTCAATGAAATAATCTAGACACAGCAGGACAAATACTACATGGTAACACTTATGTGGAATCTAAAATAGTCAAACTCATAGAAGGAGAGGGTAGAATAGTGGTTGTCACATGACAGGGAGAGGAGAAAATGAGAAGGTATTAAGAAATGGGAAGGCTTTAGTTATGCAAGTTGGATAAGTTCTAGAGATTTCCTGTGCAGCATAGTGCCTACAGTTAACAATACTCTGTCATCTACTTAATAGTTTTCTAAGATAGTAGCTCTCATATTGTGTTCTTATAAAAATAATAAAAGAAGAAATAAGGAGGAAACTTTTGGAGGTGATGAATATGCTTATGGCACAATTGTGGCTATTTTTTTCACAGGTGTATGCTTTTCTCCAAACTCTTCAAGTTATAGACATTAAATATATATAGCTTTTTGTATGTCAATCATACCTCAATAAAGTGGTTTTTCAATTAAAAAAGATAAATTATGCTCAGTTAATCCACACAAGGAAAAGAAAGATGAAGAAAAAGAGGAAAAGACAGATTAGACATATAGAAACCACAAGAAGATTATAAATTTAAAAACATGTCAATAATTACACTAAATAAAAATGATGTGTACTCCAAATTCAAAGGCACAGATTTTCAGACTGGATAAGAACATAATAACCAACTCTATACTGCCTATATAAAGTTTACCATAAAATAATTATAAGTCTTTAGAAAATAAAAGATGGCAAAGATGTACAATGAGAATGCAAATCAGAAGAAAGATGGAGTGGTTGTATTAATGTCAGCTAAACTAAGAACAAGCAATAAAGAGGATCAATTCGAAATGAAAAAGGAGTCAATTCATCTGAGAACATAATAATACTAAAAGTTTATGTACATAATGATAGAGCTGCAAAACATATGAAGCAAAACTGGGAACTGTAAAGAAATATACACATATTTACAAATATATTCAAATAATTCAATGTATCTGATCTAAGTAATAGATTGAACAATGGAAATCAATTAGATTATGGAAGACTTGAACAACTGCATCAACCAACTTGACAGAATTAATATTTATGAAGCATTTCAACTTATAACTAAAAAATTACCATTCTTTTAAACTACAAATAAAATATTTTTTCAAGATAGACTTTTGTCTGGGCCATAAATCAAGTCTCAGTAAGTCTGAATAGTTTTAAGTTGTATAAAATAATTGTAGACTTCTACAATGAGCTTTTCTATTATCTGCTGTTAATGCACAGTGTATACTAAAGAGGCTAAATTCATAGAAACTTCTGGCCTTAAATACTTGCATGTTAAGGCTTCTCACCACTATAAATCTAGAACATCAGTATCTTATCTTGTTATTAATTTAGATTCTTTTTTTTACTCTAGACAATTTTATTTTAGGAACATAGATATCCTTATGTAATAGAATTTAGTCAGAGATAACTACCTTACTTCTAACACTGAATTTTATAGAGAAAGTGTAATACTTCAAAGGCAAACATTAGCTTCTCTACCTCAGGAAAATGTAACTACATAGATTATGTCTGTTCTCCCCAGACCCAAGAAAACTACAGGTGTGATCAATGATTCAATGATTCCAAAACCTATGTATTAATTCTATAAAATTTTAATAAGAAAGTCTGAGCTTATAAAAATAAAAATGCAAAGCAGACCATTAAAAAATTTCGATAGCCAAAACTATTTTATCTCATTGCAAATATCTGCATGAATACTCATAATTTGTGGCCAAGTATAGTATGATTATATTAAAAGTTAAATAGAACTTTATTTCACACAGATGGTAGAGAGAAACTATATTATTGGAAATGGAATCGAAGCTTTTAAGTAATTATTTTGTCTATGGCTGAGGTCAATGTTATGGTTTTACTTTAACTAAAACCAAATTAGTATTCTTGGTTGAAAGGGTTTTGTTTTGGTTTTCTTGTGTTTTTCCCAGAACTTTAAGTATACTCTTCAAAGGCACAGGTGGCAAAAGAAAAAAAATAAACAAATAGAATTGCATCGAACTAAAATGCCCAGTACAGCAAAGGAAACAATAACCTCTGTGAAAACACAAACTATTAAATGTGAAAAACACGCTGCAAACCATATATCTGATAAGGGGTTAATATCCAAAATACATTTATTTAAAAACTTAGCAACTAAACAGCCAAAAAATAAAATAAATAACCTGATTAAAAATAGGCAAAGGGGCCAGGCGTGGTGGCTCATGCTTGTAATCCCAGCACTTTGGGAGGCCGAGCGGGTGGATCACGAGTTCAGGAGATCTAGACCATCCTGGCTAACATGGTGATACAACCCCCTACTAAATATACAAAATATTAACCAGACTTGGTGGTGGGCGCCTGTAGTCCCAGCTACTCAGGAGGCTGAGGCAGGAGAATGGCGTGAACCCGGGACGCGGAGCTTGCAGTGAGCCGAGATGGCTCCACGGCCCTCCAGCCTGGATGACAGAACGAGACTCCGCCTCAAAACAAAAAACAAATTACAAAAAAAAAAAAAAAAAAAAAAAAAAAGCAGGCAAAGGACCTGAACAGACGAATCACTAAATAATAGCCAACAGGTATATTAAGAAGTGCCCAATGTCATTAATTATCAGAAAAATGAAAATGACAAACACACCTATTAGAATGACTGTTATCAAAAAAGAAAGAGAGTGAGTTGATAAGTTCTTAATGTAATAATAAGGGAATTGTGTCAAGCCATTTATGAGGCATATGCTACTATGATTCAATCACCTCCCACCAGGCCTACCTCCAACATCGAGAATCACATTTCAACATGAGATTTCGCCTCCATAACTGGTGAATAATAAATATATATTATGTATGAATTACCTGGTTATTTTATCATAGCACATCAATGGGCTAAAAGAGTGGAATACGGTGAAGCCTCATCTCTGCTGAAAATACAAAAAATTAGCCGGGCATCGTGGTGGGTGCCTGTAGTCCCAGCTACTTGGGAGGCTGAGGCAGGAGAATGGCGTGAACCCAGGAGATGGAACTTGCAGTGAGCCGAGATCGTGCCACCGAACTCCAGCCTGGGCAAAAAAAAAAAAAAAAAAAAGAAGTTATTGACAATATTTTATTGTTTGATTTCCTTATACAAAGACATTAAAATAAAGCTATCTAACTGTTGTGTGGAGATGGATACTTCTTGTGAATTTTAGAGATTTCATTTTTTCAATCCTCATAATTTTTTAACCAAAAAGTTATCTTTCAGTTTTCAAACTTTTGTGACTAGAACGTAGAGAGAATGAAGATTCATCTGTTGAATATTGAACGCAATTATAAACCTAAAATATTTACAACATAAAATATTTAAACACATTTGGTCAGAAAGTTAAACACTTTAAAAGATGAAAAAGTTCATATTGAATATAAATTAAATATGGAAAATAAAGTCAGCATAGATAGAATAAAATTATGTTAAGTACTCAGATTTTTTGATCAATGGAATTCTATTCACCCACATTATTAGCAGAAAGGCAAATTTTCATTAATATCTCTGTTCTTTTTCTCATAACTGTTTCTTTGTGTATTATCTGCTCTAATTGCTCAATTGCTAACTTTTCTGGTCTTTTGAAACTTTTCAGAAATTATGCTATTATTGCTCGACTCTGAATACTTGAAACTCTTCTTTCTTTACTCTACAATTCAATAATGTGTCTGACTCTCATCAAACCGTGTTTATCTTTGCCAGCTGAATCCATCTTGATTTCCATAAGAGGAGGCACTAAAGTGGGTTGGATATAGGGAAAGGATACATTTTTTTTTTTTGCTACTCCCACCAGCTATATCTCACTGAAAGTACTACACCTTAGAAGTGACAATTAATTTGAATACCAAGCTTTGACCCTTCCCAAAATCTTCCATAATACAGCCTCATGTCATATTCCCTCTGTTTCCTGAGGGTGGGGTCACAACTCCATGGGAACTCAGATTCAAAGTACTGATATATTAATTTCAAATGGACGATGTGCACTCCTGAGAGATCTTGGTAACTATTTTCCAAATAACAGTTGAGCTACAATTTTGTATTAGGCATTATTCTAGGCTTTTCGTATTGATAAATCAGTAAAACAAACAAACAAAATAACACCAATGATCTCTATCTTAATTATATTTATATTTTAAAAGAGGAAGGCAGATGATAACAGATATAAAAAGAAGTGACGTGTGCAGTACTTTAGAAGACAATGTATTCTATGAAAAGCATAATAGAACACTTCTGAATGAAGTATTGGGAAAGCCTATGTTTAGAGTGAGCAGAGCAGTTGACACTTGCCTTTCCTTTTTTTTTTTTTTTTTTTTTTTAATTGAGACGGAGTCTCAGCCTGTCGTGCAGGCTGGAGTGCAGTGGCATGATCTCGGATCACCGCAACCTCCGCCTCCCGGGTTCAAGCCATTCTCCCGCCTCATCCTTCAGAGTAGCGCGCCACCACGTCCAGCAAATTCTTGTATTTTTAGGTAGAGATGGGGTTTCACCATGTTGGCAAGGATGGTCTCGATTTCTTGACCTTGTGATACGCCCACTTCTGTCTCCCAAAATGCTGGGATTACAGGCGTGAGTCACCGCGCTTGGCTGACACTTGTATTTCTAAACAAATGGTAGAAATCTATTTTATTGTAATGCAATTATTTAGCAAAGTCTTGAAAGAACTGCAGGGATGAATATCCTTATTTGTGAAAAGATGGTTTCAGGCAGAGAGAGCAGCCCGTGTGAAGACCCTATGGTGACAGCCTGCTTGGTGTGATGAGCAAAACCAAACAATGTGGCTGAGACAAGGTGAGTCCTAAAAGAGCTCAGAATAGTATGATAATGGAGAAGGAATGCTGGAACCTGGTCACACAGAATCCTAAATAACTCGAATTTGAATAAAATTTTGATTTCTCTGTTGAAAAATAGACTGAAAGAAAAGACAGAATTAGGTTAGATGTATTAAGAAGGTATTACATTGACTCAAGTCACTTTCGATGACAGTTTGACCCATATTGGAAACACTGCTGGCACTGAGAAGTGGCTTGAATCTGAATGTATTGTAAGGGTACAACCAGGAATATTTCTCAATGTATTGTATGTGGATTATGAGAAAAATAGGAGTCATTAATGGTTTAAAAGCATTTGACCTAATCAACAGAAAGGATGGAGTTATTATTGACTGAAATAGGGATGGTTGTTTATGGAGCAAGTTTGGAGGGGAAATAAGAGTTTAATTTTGGATATGTTGGACTTGGGATATCTATTATTCACCCAAATAGAGATTTCAAGTAGACAGTTGAATATGTGAGTATGGTGTTCAAGAATACATATCTAGTCTGGAGAGATATAGTTGGAAGACACTGACTGATTTGTAAGTGATATCAAAGATGAGAAAACATTGAAATGAGTATAGTTAGAGAGAAGGGGAGACTACAAGATGGAGAGGTGAGGGAGAAGAGGAAAGATTAAAACCTAATTACGTATGTATTTAACCAAAAATTGATATAGAGAAGATAACAAGAATATAAGACAAAGTTAAAAGTGTGTAGGATCAATGGATTGCAGTGCCATTAATGTGTGAAACTAATGCAGTCAACTCACTAGAACAGAGTAATTTCAAACAGGAAAAAGTTTTGGTCAGAAAGTAGGATACATAAAATTAAAACAAAAACATATGCATCACTTTGTAATTTCCAAATTTTAAGGAAAACATTCCTTTTAAAATGAAGTGAAAATAGTCTAAGAAATAAAATCTTCTAAATACGACTTGCATTCCTATTTTTCCCTTAAAATAATGAGAAAGCAGATTGATGGCAAGATGCTCTAAGATAATAAAAAATACATTATATTTTGTCTATGTAATTTATGTACTTGTCAAATGTTATTCCAAGGATGAAGTAGCCTATTTGAAGTTGCAAATTGACATCTGATGGATGACTTTCTACAACAGCATTATTATGTTTTGAAAATCTGAGGTCAAAATACTTCATGATAATGAACAAAATAATAAATTCATTTTCTCTGAATTCTTTATTCTTTAGCATAATATATTGCTCAAATTCTGCTCTAATAAAATCTAGCAAAATGAACTGAAAGTAGAAAGAATTAAAAATAGACATAATATTAGAATTTTGAATGTCAATTATAAAGAAGATTCACATTTCAGTTTATGTGTTCATACAGATGTGAAAATGAGATCTTTCATGTGTAATATGTATTATACAAATTATTCTATAACAAACATAATATTTTAGGTTAGATTTTATCAAATATATTATGATATTTATTAGGAAATATATTTATCTATCATATTCATTTAGAATGTAACATTTATTCATATTATTATTATTATTATTTGGAACAGGGTCTCACTATGTTTCCCATAACAGAGTTCAGTGGCATGACCATAGTTCACCATAACCTTGAACTCCTGGGCTCAAGTGATCCTCTGGCCTCAACCTCCAAACTATCTGGAATTACAAGCACATGCCACTTCATCTGATCCTCCCGCCTTCACCTCCCAAAGTACTAGAGTTAAAGGCATAAACCACTGTGCCTGACTAAATGCAGTATTTATAATATACAAATAAAATATCAAGATCTATGTGTATAAGAAACTCTATTCAAAAGTAACAATACATGTGAAAATTGTCACATATAATTTTCCTGTATTTAGGAAAAATAATACAACAAATAGCCACAATGGATAAGCAAAATAAATTGGAAGTGTTATCTTCAAAATCATGTAATATTCTACAGTTTAGTGATCCCAAATCGATAGCCTTCACCGAAGAATATAAAAACAAAAATCCCACTGAACTGTTTGTCATAAAGCTGTTAAAATCCTGATAGTAAAACTAGAAAAGAACAGTGAAAAAATATTGAAAAATATTATTTATTAACATAATTTTAAAATTGTAAATCATACATATATAAGCAAAAATGCTAAAACATTTATCTTTGTGCTAGAGATAACGATCTACATTATCACTATGCATGCTCTTTAAAATGTGATTTTGAGCTCCTGTATTCAAAATGTGGAGTGTCTTCTCCCATCTCTTGAATCTGGAGTATGCTTGTGACTTACTTTTACTAAAAGAACATGGTGGAAATAATGTGCTAGTTCTGAATCCAGGACTTAAAAGCGTAGACTAGCATTCTAGGGGATGAGAGACAATTTGAAGTAGAGCTAAATCAGCCTGGTTGTACCAGCCAAACCTCACACATGTGAGAAGGCTCATCTAACATGCAACATGATCCGTATCTGACATGACCCATAAATGAATATAGATGCATGAATAAACTAAACTTAGCCAAGCTTAGATAGAAAAAAAAATAATTGAAGTAACCAACAGACTCATGGGTAATAAACAGGAATTCTTAAAGTAGTTCATTTCTGTTATTTTGTTGTTGCTGTTTCATTATGATGAAATACATATAACATAAATGTAAGCATTTTAATAATTTAAGTGTACAATTCAGTGCCATTAAGTAAATTAACATTGTTGTGCAACAGTAATTACCATTCATCAGAAGCTTTTTATCTTCTGAAACCAAATCTTTGTAGTTATTCAACAATATCTCCTCAATATTCCTTTCTGACAGCCTCTGGAAATCTCTATTCTATTATCTGTCTAAGAATTTGACTATTTTAGGTACCTCATATAAGTTGAATTATGTGCTATTTGTCCTTATGTTTCTGACTTATTTCACTTAGCATAATGTGTTTAAGATTTACTCCTGCTGTAGCATGTATAAAAATTTCATTCCTTTTAAGGCCGAATGATATTCCCTAGTATATATGCACCTTACTTTGGTTACCTATTCATTGGTTGATGAACACAATGTGTTTCCATCTTTTGGCTATTGTGAATAGTGATGCTATGAACATTGATGGACCAATATATGTTTGAGGTTTTGCTTTCAATTATTTTTGAATCTATGCTGAAAAATGAAATTTCTGGATCATATGATCATTCCATTTTTTATTTTTTTGATAAATCAGAGTATCGTTTTCCACAGCATATACATTTTCATCAGCAACACACAGGCATTCAAATTTTTCTACATCCTAACCAACATTTGTTATTTCTTGTTTGTTGATTGATGGATTGAGATAACACATTATTATTGATGCTTTGAAATTTATTAGAATCTGGCCTACCATAAGATCTAATCCTGAAGATTTTTCCATGTGTACTTGAAAAAGTACATATTTTTTTTCTTTTGTTGGGTGGAGTGTTCTGTATGTCTGTTAGTTCCAATCACTTTATAGTATTGTTCAAGTCCTCTATTTCCTTAGTGATTTTCTATCTTTTGTATCTTATTGTTCTATTCACTATAGAAAGTGGAGTATTGGAGATTTCAACTATTATGGTACGATCTTTTTTTTTTTGTCGATTACGTCAAATTTTGCTTCATAGATTTCACAGCTTTGACATGTACACATGTGTTTTATAATGATAAATCTTCTTAGTGATTATTTCAGCCATTCCCATTTAGTGCAGCAAGATCAATAAGATGATCTTTCAGTGCCTCTCTTCAATTTTGTGGCAGGAATAACATAGTCAAAGTAAGGAGCACATGAAAATAGGGAAAAAAAGGATTAAAAATTGAGAAGCAAGATAAATGCTGTCATTTACAGAAAATAAGAAGACTGATATAATTACTTACTAAGATTGTTCAAAACTAGTAATATACACTCCTTGAAGAGTAGGAGTGACTGGGATCCAAATTGCTGGCAGAGGTGAGCTCTTCCTTTATGATAGGAGTAAAGAGACTACGATGAATGCAGATGTTATAGTATTTGAAATAAGAAGTTTTGCAACTTTCTTTTTGAATGCATCTATTTTTCTTATGAAGTTGTATGCTTTGACTAAGAATGGAGATATAAAGAACTGAAACTTGAAAAAAGGAACATTTGAAAAATTACCATAGAATGTGAAAAAAATTATCAAAAATGTAAGACAATTTAAAAGTGACTTTTCTGAGTTTATAGCAGAAAATGTCAACATTTTATGTGAACTTTTGTATCAACATAAGTCACTTAAATAGTCAAAGATGAAGACTGCAGGCTTAAAATCATTCAGACTGAAACTTTTGCTGGCAGAATTTGAGAAAAAGAAAGAGGATGAATACACTTTTGCATATAAATAAAAGTATTACTCTAATGATAGACAAGAAAAACTAAAACAGTCTTGAGAAAAATGAAGAAAAAGAAGTAGGTTTTTGAATTGGAAAGAGTAGAAATGTCAATAAACCAGAATGTATCTCAAAATCAAAGAGTAGTTATATTACGTTACATTGCAAAAGTTAGAAGAAGCAAACGTTTAACTAATGATGTTCTTATCAAACAGTTACATGGTCTAGAGTATAATTATGGGTGTGGGTCACTGAAGTCTATGACCATTAAACCTTAGCAATATTCTACTTAAACATAGGAAAAAGTCACAATAATACTCATTCTCACATATTGATTAGATATTATATTAGGTGTCCTAGGAAAGCATTATAATATATATGCATATAATTTAAAAGTTACATACAGAAGTCATTATTTGTATTTGTCACCATAGAAATGATGAGCATTTTATTATTTTTTTGAAATAATTATAGACTTCAGCCAAAGGATTGAATATATGACTAATATACCAAAATAAAAAAAGAAAAATGAAGTTCATTTAGCTAAGACAGGACTGTATTTTGTTCTATTTACTGTCCAGATAATAGAGGCCTGTGTTTCCATTTCCACATCTTTCAATGTGAACTAGTTGTTTTCCATCTGAAAGCCAAACTATATCCCATATTTAGTATTGAAAAGATCATTTATTTTATTTGCCATATTCAAAAAGTTTTAAGGTAAAGAAAATTAATAGAAGTAACTTATTTCAGGTATCTTTATTTTAGGTAACTAAAATATATGGTGTGAAGAAAGTAATTAAAATAATTATGTGTTACTATTTATTAAGGTACTTCTCAATCCATTTAATTTCATTTCCATTAATTAATGTCTTGTGATTTATGGGTCTACCCATAAAGGGACTGATATTAATCATGATTAGCTGTTAAATTAATGACTGATTCAAATGTATAATGTAGACAGTTCTGTAAGTAGATAATGATGATTACCAACTACACAAACATTTGTAAAATGAGTGAATTTCAAGGTAAAACTTTTGAAATGATGAGAAGATTTTTATAGAATATTCTGTTAAATTATAATAAACTTATATTGAAAGATTACACTTTTCATTTCTCTCTGTATTATTAAAATCCAATTTATCATAAAAGAACCATCTGTTTCAAAAATAAAAATAATCTAAGTAATAAACTTCTTTGTGTGTTCAGTTTCTATCCAGCTGTATCACATTATGAAGCAGTTTTATAAAGAGTAGGATGATTACATTATGAATAGTCTACCTAAACCTTTAGGGCAGATTTATCTACATTTTACTGTTATTTCAAAAGATGTTCAAACTAGGTATATTATTTGGAGAAGAAACACTACATTAGTGAATAATTCTAATTTTATATAATAATATTAAATAAGACACTTTTACTGAAAATAAGAGAACGTGAAATTTCTTGTCAAGATTTGTCTTGAAAAATTTGCTCAAAATTTAAGAAAATAAATTTCAGGGGTGAAAATGAAAGCAAACTTGATGTATTCCAGCAAGAATCAACATAAGTATATTCCTAGGCCTTTCATTAATTCCAGGGGGCAGTTGAAGTTTTTTTCTTTTTCTTTTTCCTTTTATTTTTTGAGACGGAGTCTCGCTCTGCCGCCCAGGCTGGAGTGCAATGGCCGGATCTCAGCTCACTGCAAGCTCCGCCTCCTGGGTTTAGGCCATTCTCCTGTCTCAGCCTCCCAAGTAGCTGGGACTACAGGCGCCCGCCATGCCGCCTGGCTAGTTTTTTGTATTTTTTTTTAGTAGAGACGGGGTTTCACCGTGTTAGCCAGGATGGTCTCGATCTCCTGACCTCGTGATCCGCCCGTCTCGGCCTCCCAAAGTGCTGGGATTATAAGCTTGAGCCACCGCACCCGGCCAGTTGAAGTTTTATTCACTACTATCTGTTGTTGTTCACCAAGAGTGCATTCATGCACTCTATTCTCTACAGTAAAAAAAAAAAAAAAAAAAAAAAAATTATCACTGTGGAGTCTCTGAGACACATTTTATTATTATTTTAACTTTACAATTTTTATGACATCACAATAGCTTACTAATTTGATATTATTGTTACAGATTGGGGTCTCTTTGTACAGATGGACCTAATTAATAACATTATAAGGAAAGGGGAGGGAAAGGAAGAGGGATAGTGAGAGGGAAAGGGATGAGATTCGGGTTTCCTGAGACCAAACTTTGTCTTCTAAACATGTGATATTGGACAAAGTTTATGATCAATCTCTGTCATGGTAACCTTGCCTATAATAGACAATAATAATAGTGTCTGAAGATGTGTTAAACTACTGTACATCAGTGCTTATGAGGTTGCAAGAAATATTTAACTACTTGATCAATGTCAACTTTTAATTAGTAGATGTAGTTGCGGTAGTAGATGTACTATTAAGAGTAGTATTGTCCCTAGTAGAGGCACCTGACTGGGAAGACACATGCCAGGAAAGGCAAAGGTGATCAAATAATGTCACGTCCTTTGTAGTTTTGCCAGGTGCTGGACCGGTGACTCTTCTCCCCATGGAGCATCCCTACAACAACAAAACAAACAAACAAACAAAAAGACCAGTGTTCTCCAACTTCTGTATCTACAAATAGGTTAACAAATAGGGTAATTGGCTGTATCTATTCTGAGGACTCTAGTTTTTGCAAACAATATACAAAATCTGGGAAGGTATTATTTTCCATTTTTGTTACAGGTTTGAGCTAAGCTCTCCTAAGTAATTTCATTAAAGTAAAATTATTGGCAAATTGTTGCCACTAATAAAGAAAAAAAACGTAATGTATTATTTGCTCCTGAATTCTATTCTCTACCACTAAGAAAGTAGAGGATGAGAGGGTGAGAGGTATTAATTTCCTGTAGTGGTATACTTCTTTTATGGCAAGCCTCCCATTATGTTTCTTTTATATTTCTTAAATAATTTCATATTCCCCACATTTTCTTTTTCAGAATAATGTGAACATTGGCTTGAACATATATCTGCACCTAGAACCCTAAACAAAAATATATATAATATTATCAGCACTCTGGGTATTATCCTTATTTCCCCTTTCAGTCACTATATCCTGCACCCAAGATTGACCTCTTTCATGACTTCTAACAGCTTAGACACATTTTGCCTATTTTGTAGTTTCATGTCAATGGAGCTGCATATATGCACTTTTGCATTAGATTTCTTACGGTTGCATGTAGTTATATGTCATTTCTTTTTATTACCAGATTGATAGGAGTTGGCTGTGTCCCCACTGAAATCTTAACTTGAATTGAATAATTTCCATGTGTTAAATGGGGGACTAGGTGGAGATAATTGAATCACGGGAGTGGTTTCCTCCATACTGTTCTTGCAGTAGTGAATAAGTCTCATGAGGTCTGATTGTTTTACTAATGCGAGTTCCCTGGCACAAGCTCTCTTGCTTGCTGCCTTGTAAGATGTGCCCTTGCTTCTCTTTTGCCTTCCACCATGATTGTGGGACCTCCCCAGACATGTGGAACTGTGAGTCAATTAAACCTGTTTCCTTTATAATTACCCAGTCTTGGGTATGTCTTTATTAGCAATGTGAGAACAAACTAATACACAGATAGTATGCCATTTTGTAACAATGGCAAAATATTCTATTGATGGACATTTGGATTATTTCTAGATATTGTTTCTCTAAACATGTTAATATATGTATTTGGTGAAGTATGCATCATAATTAGATATTACATTTGGAGTAAAAATAGTGGGTAACATGTATAGCTAAGTAGATACTGCCAAAAATGTATCAACAGTGATTGTATCCATATATACAAGTTATGGTTACCTATATCCATGCTAATACTTGCTATTATTAGGCTTTTACATTTTTACCAACAAAATGATTATACCAATATCTAATTGTAGATTGAAATTGAATCTTCTCAATTTGTAATGCATTAAACACTTCTCATAGGTTTGTTATTTAATAAACTCTGAAGTATTATTTGGAGAAAAAAGGATATTGTTCTTTTCTGATGGTTATCACTGTGAATATGACTATAATTTTTTTAAAAAAGTTAACTTAGTTTTGCAAAGTGTTAAAGTGCAAATATTGGGCTGGCGTGGTGGCTCATACCTGTAATCCCAGCAGTTTGGGAGGCGCTGGCAGAAGGATCACTTGAGGTCTGGAGTTTGAGACAAACTTGGGCAATATTGCGAAACCCCATCTCTACTAAAAATACAAAAATCAACTGAGTGTGGTAGTGCACACCAGTAATTCTGGCTACTAGGGAGGCTGAGGCATGAAAATTGCTTGCACCTGGGAGGTGGAGCTTGCAGTGAGTTGAGATCACACGATTGCACTCCAGTCTGGGAGACAGAGCAAGACTATGTCATAAATAAATAAATAAATAAATAAATAAATAAATAAATAAATAAATAAAATAAAGTAAAAATGTTATTACTTATAATATGAAATAATACATTAATTCTATTTGACAAATATAATCATTGTGTTACTGTAAATAAACGTTAACATTCTAATGATAGGAACTTACACGGACATTCGTTAACTCTACACAAAAATATTCAGTCTCTTCTGCCCTTATTTATGTTTTTTCCTACCTGTATTTCACATCATTCCAAATTTATTATACCTATTAAAATCCTACACCTTCTTTAACGCTAGCCCCAAAAGCAACAATGAAATGGAGTGCATTGCTATTTTTTCAACAATTTTGCTACTTCATTTTCTGTGTATGCAAAGAACACACTAAAAATATCATTTTCCTCTACCACACTTAAAATTTTTGAGATTCAGAACTAATCATACTAATTTGCTTTATTTACTCTTGCATTGTTTGGTGCTGAATACTCCCTAATTAACTCTATTTACTTAAAGTATGTTTGGTAATTCAATTAAATAATAATATGCTTTAGCAGTGTACAACATTATGTATTACTAGATTATTAAGCAAGTGATGAGATATGTTCTCTTCCCAGAGGAACTAACAATTTTCTGCAGAGACGCGCATATACATAAGTAATTACAATAAGATGTAGGGACTATTAGGGTAGGAAAAATTATCAGAAGCTAGGGAGATTAAGTAGCAGAGGGTTAAATATCATTCCATGGACATGCTCTATTATTTCTGATGAGCTAAAGAACTTATGCTCCTACACCTGTGAGTATGATAACTCACTTGTCTTGATTCCACAGACTTTACCAAATTTCTGAACTTTTTCCTAAATAGAGTAAATCTGAGGCAAGATCATAATGCTTACATATTTTATGGATCCCCAAACTAACAAAGGTAGCCTTTCTAAAGGCTTTCAAAAGTTACTCATTCCTAAGTTATCTAGCTAAAGTAGAATAGGTTAAAAATCATTACTAAAAATAGGTGAATATGTAGTGTGACAAGTCCCTTATTAGATTATTAAAGTATGTATGTCCACTGCCTGAAGTCTGAAAGCCAAGCACTGAGAAAAAGCCATGGTGCGCAGCCAAAGAGCAAGTGTCCTGAGAACCTAAACATCCAGAGCCTGTCTGGGAACATTCCAAGGGAAACAGTCCTATCCCATGCACACACACGGTAGGGAAAGAGATAGAAAATTAGCTTGAAAGCAGCTTAGGGATGGTAGGCAGTATGGATCTCCAAAGCTGTCCTGCTGCTTTCCAGGAGAGCCTCCCATGTAAGTCCTAAGTTGGAGTAAACTCCTTTACTCACCAAGCTGGACTTGTCCAAGTCATTCTTTAGTCTCTTGGTTCCCTCCCAATTTGGGGAAAGGTTTTGTTTGTTTGTCTGTTTGCTTGTTTTTAAACAGAATGCGGGGTTTTTCTCATTACAGTTAGTGTCACAAATAAGATCTGAGAGACTAAAAGAGACACGAGCATCTGTGGGAAGAATCTTGGGTAGTTGGCAACATGCATATGGGGTGGAGTTGCCTGGCTGCTTAACCTTTGTGGACTTCTAGGGGAGTATGGGAATACTTGGAAAATGTGGGCAGAGACTGGGCGCCTATTACAAGAAGCTAAGACATTAAGGTACAAAAGACTAGTAAATGCGCTATTGTTACAATAAGACTGGCTATTGAAAAATCATTAGAGCAGAAAAGAAAAAAAATACAAACTCCCGCAGAAGTCGAAAGGCATACCAGGTTTTCTAAGACTCCTGCTAGTTACATATTATGGCCCTGTCTCGTGCAAATTTATTTATTTATTATTTATTTTTTATTATACTTTGAGTTCTAGGGTACATGTGCACAACGTGCAGGTTTGCTACATATGTATACATGTGCCATGTTGGTGTGCTGCACCCATTAACTCATCATTTACATTAGGTATATCTCCTAATGCTATCCCTCCCCCCACCCCTCCCCACAACAGGCCCCGGTGTGTGATGTTCCCCTTCCTGTGTCCAGGTGATCTCATTGTTCAATTCCCACCTATGAGTGAGAACATGTGGTGCTTGGTTTTCTGTTCTTGCGATAGTTTGCTGAGAATGGTGGTTTCCAGTTACATCCATGTCCCTACAAAGGACACGAACTCATCCTCTTTTATGGTTGCATAGTATTCCACAATACCAAAGACTTGGAATCAACCCAAATGTCCATCAGTGACAGACTGGACTAAGAAAATGTGGCAAATTTATTTTTAAAAAAATTTTTAGCCTGTTCTGGTAGACAAAGCTAGATCTTGTGCACATTTTAAAACCGATAGGCAAATTACAACAACAAAATAAATTCAGAGCTCACACGTTTAATCTGCAACTGTAGAGTTAAGTAGAGTGTTCTAAAGCTATCTATTTCTCTTTAAGCTACCAGGGTTGAGATAAAACTCACTCATTCAAGGCAACTTGGAGATTTTCTTTTTCTTATTTCAACCAGTTCTACTAAAATGTAACAATGAAACTCATTTGGAACTGAAGGAAAGAAAAGATAAAAGAGGTGTTTTGTTTGTTTGTTTAAATATCAAAGTGCCACGGAAACTACTTTATCCAAAATTTTGGTCCACGTCTTTCCTTGGTTTACCTATCAGGGCAAGTAAAGTTTAGCCATATATACATGTCCAAGTTTTGTAGAAAATAATTTGAAAACAGCCGTCTTTAGTAAAATAATGAATTTGTGATATTGTCTCATGACTAGAGTTCTGACGTGAAAGTTCTTAGATCTTTCTGTGTGTGTGTGTGTAGATGTGTTTAAGCATATGTACACATATTATGCTATTTGTTGTTTCTAGAATGCTACCAACTTGACTTGTAAATACATGAATACTCAACTTAAGTAAGTCCAAATGATTTTCAAGTTCATGTGAGTTCACTAATCTTTGGTAAATAACCTGGCTTTAAAATTATTAGTAAAATAAAAATGAAACTATCTGCAAAAGTGTGAACATATATTTTGGGGTATGCTGATTATATAATTTTTATGTTTTCCTCTACTAAATATTTTAAGATGTTAAGATTTGACGTAAAGTTTATAGGACTATAAACCCAGCCAAAAACAGAGCAATATTTGTTGTATGATTTTTTTCATAAGTAAGGCTAATTTGATGTTGTTGATTTAATAAAACAGCTAAATTTTCTGAGTTATCAGCCAAAATGGTCATGTGTTTAAGGTTCCTGCTTAGAGGAATACCTAGCATTTACAGATTATGAAAATGATTAACAAAAATAACCTGAAATAATGACTAGCTTTATGTACTGTTTTGGTTGTCATGAGCAATCTAGGTAAACTGCTAAAAAATAAATACAATGATTAAATTTAAATGAGATTCAATTCTTGTGGGTAGACTTTTTGTGTGTCTTAAAATCTTAAAGTTATTACAGGTACCCATTGAATTTCTGGGTCATTTCTAATTTAAGAAGGGTTTTGATATGGTGCCTTGATCACATTTCTGAGCCTGTTATTAAAACCTAAAGTGTGTGTGTGTGTGTGAGAGAGAGAGAGAGAGAAAGAGAGAGAAACATTGGCAGACCTCAGTGAGCTGGATAAAAGCAAGGACTGAGTCCATAATGTAATCAAAGAACAAAAAAAGGGATGGGCCAATGGGTGCCTGTACACTTGCCGTGACCCAGGCAGGTAATGAATGTGAACAATACTACTTGCCAGGGGCACATTCTAAAATCACCCACACAATTTAGGGGCCACACTGCTATAGCACCTTTTTATATTAAAAGTCTCTAGAGATACCATAGGCATGAATTGGTGTTTGTGGTAAAAACAACCAATAGGAATGGTACCTATATGATTTTGGCCTCAATTATAGGAGGGATAGAATCTCACTATACAGTAAGTGTTTCCTTCTTGCTTATCTTGGAAAGGCTTATATGCTTTATCAATTTTTAATGTAACCAAATCTAAATGCAATTTCTAAGGAAATGATGATTATTTCTAACCTAAATAAGTATTACACTGCTAAATGATTAAATATCAGAGTAATGAATCCAATAACCAAACTAACATGAAGATCATGGTCTCAGCAATGTATTACCTATTTTTAATTTCTAGAAAGGTCATAGAAAAATAATACAAAGTAAAAAGGACTTTAACTTCCACCCTCTTTTGAAAACTTTGACAAATTTTCACACTATATATTTTTGAGAGAGCTTCAAGATAAAAATTGTGAAAATGACCTTTACTTTATGCTTTTATTTTCTTGATGTACTGGCTTGGATTATCATTTTATGCACTATTTATAGTCTTTTTATAGGAAAGCTGACCTTTACTGGAATTTAGGGATGGACAGAATACAAATGTGCAAGCATACTTCTTATGAGCTGGAAAAAAAATCAAAGGAATGATAAACAGATGAGGAGAGTGTCTGTGAAAGATGTCATATGAAGTGTATCTTTCAGGCTAGGGTTTACAAAAACCAATTACAATTTTGTAGCTCTCTAGATTGCTTTATCAGTACTTAAAAATGAACGAAGATAAGGCAAGTACCTACATGAAATACCCTTCATCAAATAATCCTGCAAATTGTATTACACATATGGGAACTCAATGTAGTAATTAGGTTTTGTTTAAAATTATTCCATGTAGGTCTATATTTTAAATGTGCAAACAAAACTGTAACTTCCCTTGTTTTAAAAGTCTGTCACCATGCTTCCCTTTTAATAACGATCTCTAAGTTGGCTTTTGAACCAGTAACTTAAATGTTAGAAAATTATAATTCTTGATTGAAATAAAATGATAAAAGATACTAACAAAATAAAGTGAATATGCTATATGTTAAAATTCTTCCTAAAAGTAAACATTATCCTGAGAAATATTTAAATTAGCAGCAATCTTAGACTCACTCCAAATTAAATTAGAATAGTAGAAATTATATTGGTCTGAAACTGTGTTTTTCCATTGAAAAGTAGAATGTTTAATTTATTGATAATAAAGTTTCAGTATACTGAACCGATTAAGGGAAGCTTCAAAGACATAGAATTTCCTTTGTAAAAAATATACTCATTTGTTATGCAAGCATAAAAATAAACACATAAATGCAATTTTTTCAATACAGCAAAAATAATACTCTTTCTGGTTCTCTTTGTGTAATAGACAACATTGCACAGCTAGTTGGATGTGGCCATGTGAATAAATTTATCCCCATGGAATGTCTGGAGCATAATGTATGCCTGTTTTAGGGTGTGGACTAGGAAATCAACAACCAGTTACCTGGAAAGTGTTATGATGAAACTGGCTGAGAATTCAGAATATTGCATATTTGAACAACTGCAGAGGGTACAGCTTCTATGGACTTACTGACTTGGATTTGCTATGGGACAGAAAAATGATTATTTATGTAACAATTACACTTTTTGGTCTGTTACAGCTGTCCAGACTACCTTACCTAATACAACCAAAGAGAAGAAAAAAAAAATCTTTTAAGCATTCAGTTTCTAGAGTCTCTCTACAATAAAAGTACTACTTCAATGATTGGTTTGTTTGCCCGCAAAAGAATTGGAGATTTACATTAATAAAGACAAAGATGACATCACGTTATCAAACAAGAGATGTGAGAATTTGATGAAATCAAATGCCTTGAAAATGGACAATTATGTTTGATGATTGTAACCAAGAAGTAAATGTCAATTAATGTCACTATCAAATCATGCTTTCCATTTTGAAATCAATATTTATTTATTTTTATTTTATTTTATTTTATTTTATTATTTTTATTTTTTGAGATGGAGTCTCACTCTGTCGCCCAAGCTGGAGTGCAGTGGCCAGATCTCAGGTCACTGCAAGCTCCGCCTCCCGGGTTCACACCATTCTCCTGCCTCAGCCTCCAGAGTAGCTGGGACTACAGGTGCCCGCCACCTCGCCAGGCTAGTTTTTTGGTATTTTTTAATAGAGACGGGGTTTCACCATGTTAGCCAGGATGGTCTCGATCTCCTGACTTTGTGATCCGCCCGCCTCAGCCTCCCAAAGTGCTGGGATTACAGGCTTGAACCACCGCGCCCAGCCCAATATTTATTTTCTATTTCTTAATTTTGCCTACTCTTTGATAAAATGTAATAAATGGATAACTGCAATGGACAAAATGTGAGTTATCTTTTTCTCACCCTTTTTCTAATCTCATTTTACTTTACAGAATTGAATGCTACCAACTTGGTTGGCATCTCTCCAGTAAAATTAACTGATAGTTAAAAATAGCCATAGTAATAATAATCTATGAGGATAATGGCTACATATAATTCAAATAACTAATTAACATACACTACACTTATTTTTAAAGACTTTTGATTTGAATATTTAACTTTTTATTAATGAAAACCTGTCTACATTTATTAGTGTATATGCAACTGTTTATTTTAATTTTTTGTTCTATGTCCTAGCCTATTTGGCTATTCAGTACTTCTATTGCAGCATACATATATATGTATATATGCACATATATGTGTTACATACATACAGAGTGTGTATCTATAGTAACATATAATTACATATACATTGATATATAATGTGTGTGTATATAAATATGTATACACTTAATTTCATGACCCACATTTTATTATTTTACTAGTATGTTCAGTATACGCAACTGTCTTGAAAAATGGTTCTCATTCCATGTTCTGGCTCTGTTTGGTTCAGTTTGTCAAGTATTTCTCTTTTTTATTATTTGATGAATTTTTATGTTTCTCTGCAATGATATCAGCTTTATTTAATCATGTTTTATCATCATTTCCTGATGGTCAAATATGTATCATTATCTACCATGAGTGACTAAAGAAGATGTGCAGGGATATGGTGATAAATTTTTTCCAGAATCCTAACTTTGAAATTTATTTAAAATGAATAACTCTTTATAATTCTCAATGTATTGTATTCTACATCTATTGACTTTGTGCTTCAAGTTTTAAAAAATATACATACATTTAAAATAAACTTACCCTACCTATGGTTGTAATTTCCAGATGTTATTATAATTTTATTATTCAATTTATCTCTTTTTTATTTTCTGTCCAACTTTTATTTTAGGTTCAAGGGAATAAATGCAGGTTTGTTACATGGGTGAACTGCATGTTGTGGAGGTTTGGTGTACCAATTACTTTGTCTCCCAGGTAGTGAGTGTATTACCCAAAAGGTACATTTTTGTTCCTTGACTTCCTCCTACACTCCACCCTCAAGTAGGCCAAAGTGTCTACTGTTCTCTTCTTTGTGTTCATGTGTAAAGTTTAGCTCCCACAAATAAGTAAGAACATATGGTATTTGGGTTTCTGTTCTTGCTGTCCAAAGCAAATTTACAAATTTACAACTTTGCTTAGGATAATGACCTCCTGTGCCATCTATGTTGCTGCAAAGAACGTGATTCCTTATTTTTATGGCTGCATAGTATTTCATGGTGTATATGTACCACATTATCTTTATCCAACTCACTATTGATGGGCATCTAGTTTAATTCCATGTCTTTGCTATTGTGAACACTGCTGCAATGAACATATGTGTGCATGAGTCTTTATGGTAGAATGACTTAGATTCCTTTGGATGTGTAATAGTTCATTTTCATGATGCTTATAAAGACATACCTGAGACCAGGTAATTTATAAAGAAAAAGAGATTTAACGGGCTCACAGTTCCATGTGGCTAGGGAGGCCTTACAATCATGGTAGAAAGAGGAAGGCACATTTTACATGGCAGCAGACAAGACAGAATGAGAGCAAAGCAAAAGGGCTTCTCCCTTATAAAACTATCAGAGACTTATTCACTACCACGAGGACAGTATTGGGGAAAATGCCCTCCTGATTCAATTATCTTCCACCACAAGGTCCCTCCCACAACATGTGGGAATTATAGGAGCTACAGAGCAGCAATTCAAGATGAGATTTGAGTGGGAACAAAGACAAATCATATCATTATGCCCTGACCCCTCCCAAATCTCATGACCTCACATTTCAAAATCAATCATGCCTTCCCAACAGTCCCCCACAGTCTTAACTCATTTCAGCATTAATGCAACAGTCCACAACCCAAAGTCTCATCTCAGACAAGGCAAGTCCTTTCCACCCATGAGCCTGTAAAATCAAAAGCAAATTAGTTACTTCCTAGATACAAGGCTGGGTATGGGAATTGGATAAATACACCAATTTCAAATAGAAGACATGGGACAAAATAAACGGGGTAAAGACCCCATGCAAATCTGAAATCCAAAGGGGCAGTCAAATCTTAAACCACCAAAATGATCTCCTTTGACTCCGTGTCTCACATTCAGGTCACACTGATGCAAGAGGTGGGTTCCTGTCGTCTTGTACAGCTCCACCCCTGTGGCTTTGCAGGGTACTATCTTCCCTCATGGTTGCTTTCCTCAGCTGGCATTGACTGCCTGTGACTTTCCCAGATTCACGGTGCAAGCTGTCAGTGGATCTACCATTCTGGAGTCTGGAGGACGGTTGCCCGCTTCTCACAGCTCCACCAGGAAGTGAAGAAAAATAGTTCTACTTCTTCTTTTCCAATTGAGAAGCTTTGGATGAGAGTAGATATTTTTGTCTTGTTCTACTACTCAAGGGGAATGGTTCCAGCTATTGGCTATTCAGTATGATGTCGGCTGTGAGGTTGTCTTAAGCAACTCTTATTATTTTGAGATACATCCCTTTAATGCTTAGTTAGTTGAGGTTTTTAACATTAAAGAATGTTGAATTTTATTGAAAGTCTTCTCTGAGTATACTGAGATTATCAGCCTTCTCTGCATCTATTGAGACAATGCGTGTGCATATGTGTGTGTATTTTGGTTCTGTTCATGTGACAAATCACATTTGTTGATTCATGTATGTTAAAGCAAACTTGCATCACAGGAATAAAGCCTATTTGAGTGTAGTGGATTAGAGTTTTGGTGTTCTGCTGAATTCAGTTTACTAGTATTTTGTTAAGGATTTTTGCATCTTTCTACCTCAGGAATATTGGTCAAAGTTTTCTATTTTTATTGTGACCCCTCTAGTGTTTTGGTATCAGATTGATGCTTGCCTCATAGAAAGAGTTTGGGAGGAGTCTTTCTTTTCAATGTTTTGGAATAGTTTCAGTAGGATTAGTACCAGCTTTTCATATATGTCTGTTAGAATTTGACTGTGAATCTGTATCGCAGGTTAAGTTCTGGTTGGTAGGCTTTTTATCACTGATTCAGTATCAGAACCCATTATTGGTCTGTTCAGGGTTTCAATTTCTTACTGGTTCAATTTTGAAAGGTTATTTGTAACAACTTTTCAATTTATTCTAGGTTTCCTAGTTTGTGTGCATAGGTGTGTTTATAATAGTCTCTGAGAGTAATTTTTTCATTTATTTCTGTATTTCTATGGGGTTTGTAGTAATGTCCCCTTTGCCACTGCTTGCAGTGTTTATTTGCATCACATCTCCTTTTTCTTTATTAATCTAGCATTAATCTTATTTATTCTTATGAAGAATAAACGTTTGCTTTTGATTATCTTTTGTACCAGTTTTCACATCTCAATTTTATTCACTTTAGCTCTGATTATTTGTTACTTTTTTATTTTTTTGCTGTCTTTGGAGTTGGTTTGCTTTTTCGTTTTTGCTTTCTGGGAGTTGTGTGCGTTTTTGTTTTTAGTTTCTCTCAGTGGGATGTTAGGTTATTAATTTGATATTTTTCTGACTTTTTGATGTGGGTGTTTGTGCTATAAATTTTCCTCTTACCACTGCTTTAGCTGTGACCCAGAGATTGTGGTGTGTTGTACCTTCATTTTTATTTGTTTCAAAGATTTCTTGATTTCTGCCTTACTTTCTTAATATACCAAAATGTTACTCAAGAGAAGATTATTTAACTTCCATGTAATTACACAGTTTTGAGAGATATTATTGTATTGATTGTTATTTATATTGTGCTGTTGTCTAATATTGTAGTTGGTTAGATTTCAGTATTTTTGAATTTGTTAAGAATTGCTTTATGGCCCAACATGAGGTAAATTTTAGGATGCATGCCATATGAAGATGAGAAGAATGTATATTCTGTTTTTGGCTAGAGTGTTCTGTTGATTTCTGCTATATCCATTTGGTCAAGTATTGTCTTAAGGTCTCAAATATTTTTGTTAGTTTTCTGCCTTGATGATCTCTCTAATACTGTCAGTGGGGTATTGAAATCTCCATACTATTACTGTGTGGTTATGTAACTCTCTTTGTAGGTCTCCAAGAACTTGTTTTATGAATCTGGGTGCTCCAGTATTTGATGCATATATATTTAGGATAGTTAAGTCTTCTCATTGAGTTGAACTCTTTATCATTACGTAATACCCTTCTTTGTCCTTTCTGATTTTTGTCAGCTTAAAGTTTGTTTGTGTGAAAGAAAGATAGCAATCCCTGTTTTTTTATTATCCATCTGCTTGGTAGATACTTCTCTAGCTCTTTATTTTGGGATTATGGGTGTCATTGCATGTGAGATGGGTCTCTTGAAGACAGAATACAGTTGGGTTTTGCTTCTTTATTCAATTTGCCAGTCTACGCATTTAAAGTGGGGCCTTTAGCACATTGATGTTCAAGGTTAATATCAATATGCATATATTTGATCCTGTCATTGTGTTGTTAGCAGATTGTTGTATGCATTTGATTGTGTAGTTGCTTTATAGTGTCAACAGTCTATGTACTTAAGTGTGTTTTTATGATGGTTGGTAATGTGTTTCTTTGTTACTTGTTTTTTTCCATGTTTAACACTCCCAAGAGCCTCTTGTAAGACGGATATGGTGATAAGAAATTATTTTAGCATTTGTTTGTCTGAAAGGATTTTATTTCTCCTTTGCTTATGAAGCTTAAGTTTGCCTAGATATAAAATTCCTGGTTAGAATTTCTTTTCTTTAAGGATATTGAAATAGGCCTCCAATCTTTTATATTTTGGAAAGATTTTGCTAAAAGGGCAGCTGTTGGCCTGATAGGATTCCTTTCATAGGTGACTTGCCCCTTCTCTACAGCTGCCTTTAACATGCTTTCTTTCACATTGATCTTGGATAACCTGATAACTATGTGTCTTGAGAATTATCCTCTTTATAGTATGTCACAGGGGGTTCCCTGAATGTTTTCAATTTCCTTTTTGACCTCTCTAGAAAGGTTGGGGAAATTTTTGTGTGCAATAACCTCTAGTACGTTTTCCAAGGTACTTGCTCTCTCTCTCTTCTTCTGGGGTGCCAATAATTCATAGGTTTTGTCACTTTACATAATTCCATATGTCTCAGATGGTTTGTGCATTCAATTTTAGTCTTTTCTACTTATTTTTCTCTGACTGCATTGATTTAAAAACTGGTCTTTGAGCTCTGAGATTCTTTCCTCAGCTTGGTCTATTCCACTACTAATATTTCCTATTATATTATAAAATTCTTGTTGTGAGTTTTTCTGCTCTAGAAGATCAGTTTGGTTCTTTCTTAACATGGCTACTTTGTTTTTCAGCTTTTGAATTATTTTACTGGATTCCTGAGATTCCTTGGATTGGGTTTCAACTTTCTCCTGAACCTAAGTAATCTTCATTGCCCTTCAGATTCTGAATTTTATTTCTATCATTTTAGCCATTTCAGTTTGGTTAAGAACCATTGCTGGGGAATTACTGCAATCATTTGGAAGTAAGGAGACACTCTGTCTTTGTTTCCTGAGTTCTCGCATTGGTTTTTTTCTTATGTATGTGGGTTGATGATGCTTTAATCTTTGACATTACTGTCCTTTGGATGGGAATTTTTGTTTTTATATCGTTTGATATCCTTGAATGTTTGACTATTGTAAAAATTGGGTTCAATTGACTGGCTTTATGTCTGAATTATTTCAAGTGACAAAGGCCCAGCTCAGCATACCTGGACTCCTTGGTCTAACCCTTGGGAAGTGGGACCAGGCTCACAGCTTTGTTCTCTGGCCCCTTGATGTGAAGCCCTGCTGCATTGGATGGGGTGAGGTGTTCTTAGTCTGTTGGTAACAACATTTCAATGATGGGTGCTGGCAAAAGTGCTTCACTGGGGAATTGTGGCAGAAAAGTATGCATGCATGCATGCTGGTGGTAGCAGGGCAGTGAGATTTTGTGCATATGAATGCTGGCAAAGTAGTAATGGGAAAGTGTGGCAAATAAGTGCTCACTGGACCCCTTTTGCAGAAGGTCTCCAATGGTTAGGTGGGGTCTACAGGCAAGGAGGATATGATGTTGGTCACTACAAAAAAACTTGTTTGGGCATCTGAGGGTGTGTTGCAAGCAGTGTTGCTAGACAGAGACTCTTGGAGAGACTGGCAGACAGGCAGGCTGTCAGATCAGAGTAGCTCTGTCCCATAAGCAAGATAACCAAGTTCTATTTATGCTCAATAGTAAGCAAAGCCCAAAGTCACCCAGAGGAGTGTGGCAAGCTTTGTGTGATTGATGTCTCTGGGTATGCTCCACAGCAGCCATTCCCATGCCAATCCCTCTGGGGCCCTGAAGTCCTGTCCCCGCCAACTTCCCAAGAAACTCTCCCTTCCAGCTCAAATGTCCATGGGGGTAATGTGGTCTTCTTTAGGATCCAAATGTCCACGTTGAGTGTCGGCCATTTTACGCCTCTTTAACTTGCTCTTTTCCCAGGAACTGCTTTGAGCAAGGAGTACTGGGTACTCAGCAACCCAGTGCAGGGTCCTCAGCTTTCCGGCAATTCAACTCAGGGTCTGCATTCTTTGTCTGTCCACTCTCAATGCCTTTATTCCAAATATCTACATTGAGTTTGCTGGTTTTCCTAATAGTGTTGTCTCTCAGTCTTTCTGGCTACATACAGTCAGCAATGTTGGCTCTTCCAAATTCATCTTGTAATTTACATTGTAATTGTGAGCATTTCCTCTATACATTTATTTCAAAGACAAATTAGTATTTTTGTACTTTTTGTTCTTTTCTATTATTTTGTGGAGTTTCATCTAGGTTTTATGCACATATAGGTTCTCAGGGTGAGATGTCTTCATTGCATTTCTTCCAGAAAATTTAACATATATGAAATTACCTTTCAGTGTGCAACTATCTATAAATCCTGGAGTTTCTCTCTGCCACCAAATCCTGGAATCGATCCATTGTACACGCATTTAAAATAAAATAAAATTCATAGTTTGTGAAAAATTATTTGACTTTCTAGACACTCTTATAACTTCAAATCCTTGATTTTTTTTATATTCTCCAAAATGTTATAGGGCAAAAACCTCATTCTCATAAAGTATGTGAGAAATGATGATGGCTTGAATAAAACTATAACTATATTGGAAGTTTTGAGGCATTCCTGCTTCTGAATAGGTTTTGTAAATACATTTGACAGATCTTGTTGATTTCTGTTGATGTCTGAAAAAGACTAATAATCTCAAGCACTATTGACTGAGCAATGAAGAGGTTTACTTACTATTTACAAAGATAAGCCAAATTATTAGACAAGCAGACACAGACAAAGATAACAAGGAGAGGGTTGTTGGGGGAATCTCATTACAGTCTACGCTCTAAATAGTAACCAGAGCTATATTACTATCCTTTTGAAATGACATTCAAGAGTATTGCTCTTCTGCTCAAAACCTCATGATTCATCATATAACAAAGAGTAAAATTGAGGATTATTTTAATAATGTATCAGCTACTAGATGATCTTGTTCCATGTTATTTCTTGCTTCGTTTGCTATTTCTCTCCCTGTAGATAAGTATGCTTCTGCTTCAGTTACATGTTTTACCTTTGCTTTTGCACTGTCCTTCTGTTTGGAATGCTCTTCCCCAGATTGCTATATTACTAACTCCCTCACTCATGTCATGTATTTTCTAACTATGTTCTTATTGGTGAGGGCTTCCTGCACCATCTTAACAACAATTTAATCCCTCATTTCCTAAACTTTTCCTTCTTTCTACTTTGCTTTATTTTTTTTTCCATTGCATAGTTGCTATCAAACACTTTCCATGCCTCAGTAAATATGTTTTATAAACACAAATATTTTGTTTAATTAATTGTATATCACAGCTTCTAAGACCATACTAAAGTGATTAGAAGCTCACAATTTTGTTGAAGGTCTGAAAAAGATATGAGAAATGTCAAGCATATAGTTGCACATATGAGTCTGGAGATAGAGTGCAAACTCTAGGTTTCAGATTGGGAGTCATGAGCATATAGAGCTCTGAAACTAACAGTTTTTTTTTTTTTCTTTTTTTTTCCTTTGGCTATACTTCTACCCAAGAAGTGAACAAAGGTGTCTGGGAAGTTTATTATTATGCCATACTAAGAAATGCTTTTGCAAGTAAGTGTCACATTTTCTTACCACAGCAGGAACAGTTCCATGTTTGATGTCTTATGAAGGTTCCTTCTGCTTATGCAAACTTAAAACTTAAGTGTGTATTTGCAGTGCTTTTCTTAGTGACATATGAAAATTAAAGCTGATTTTGTAACCTATTACTTAATTCGATTATCATGTGAATTCATCTAAGAAAATCCTGGAAAATTTAATGACACAAGGGAGCAGAAGCAGGCATAGCCAGTTACAAGTGTTCTAACACCATCCTCTGCCAGGGCCAGTATTTTAAGCATAGTCATAGAAGATTAAGTTTGAGAGTCTGTAAGACCTCTAGTCACATTTTGCTTATTTTAGCTTTATTTTGCTAGAATTTTGATTATGGGGATAAAAAATATTTCTAAGTCATCTAAGTTTTGGTTTCTAGTAACATGTCTACATTGTTTTAACCAAGAATGAATAAACCAAATACAAACAAAAAGTATGTATTTTTTAGCATTGGATTTAGTGACATAACATAGTCACAACTTTATTTAGTACTATTCTTTTCTGCATAAATGATTATATATTTTATTTTAGGGTATGAGGTTACTGCCCTAAAACTTTTGAAACCACTCAAGATGGAGATTTTATCTCTCTAGCACAAAATGTTATTTAATTACAATGTAATCTGATTGATGATGGTCAGGGAAGAAAAGATTAAAATAAAATGAGGTAAGAGAAAATAAAATATAGTTAAACCTGATTTTTTTCTTCATTAAGAGTATTTTATAAATCTGCATAATAAACAACATTTTATTGCATATATGTTCCATACATAAATTCAAAATCTTGGATTCATCCAGTATAAGCCATGTGGCACATTTGAGAGGTAGCTTGATCTTTTGGGCACTTTTTTTAAATTAAAAGAGGTTTGGAAAATGTAACCTGCAATTATATAAAAAATTGTCTCAATTTCAGTAAACAGTTATTTAATCACATGAATTTATCTGTGAGTTCAGTTGACAATTCTATGAAAACTGTCCTCTTTAGAAAAAAAAAAAAGTATTTTTTAGTTTGTTTTTACGCTTAGTTCTGCTTAAACTGTTTTTTAAATTACCTGCACTGTATCATTTTTCTCTTGAACTCTTCAACTATTTTCCAGAAAGCTACTTATTTAAAAAATCTATTAGTCTCTTTCAAATCCCTTAAACCTCAAGACAACTAGGAAATTGTTGACATTGATCCCTCACTCCCTGAATGTAGCTCATTCAAATTGGGTTAATCAGACAAGTCTTGCCCAGAAGCTTCCTTAGCATGTTGAGTCAATAAAGCACTGAGGTTAATAACCAGACCTAATATAGTATATCTATGGATGGCTACAGATATTATCTCTGTATTCCCATGCAGTTTTTAAGACCAGATAAGTTAAGGTTTTAAGAGCAATATATTTGTGACAGACAAGTGCATTTTTCTTTTTCTTTAATCATACTTTAAGTTCTAGGGTACATGTGCACAACGTGCAGGTTTGTTACATATGTATACATGTGCCATGTTGGTGTGCTGTACCCATTAACTCGTCATTTACATTAGGTATATCTCCTAATGCTATCCCTCCCCCTTCCCCGCTCCTCACAATAGGACCCGGTGTGTGATGTTACCCTTCCTGTGTCCAAGTGATCTCATTGTTCAATTCCCACCTATGAGTGAGAACATGCAGTATTTGGTTTTCTGTTCTTGCGATAGTTTGCTGAGAATGATGGTTTCCAGGTGCATCCATGTCCCTACAAATATATACATAATTTTAATGAAAGCAAGGAACTGAAATTAGTATAAATGAAATAATATACTTATATTACTAGGAAAGAGGAGGAAATACAGTAGGCTCTCTGTATCTGAAGATGCAACCAACTGGAGATAAAAAATATTTGGGAAAAAACCAGTGAAATAAAAATACGTTAATAGAAAACAATACAAATTCTAAAGTAATCCAGTATAATAAATGTTTACATAGTATTTACATTTACATTGGTACTATAAACAATATAGAGACGGTGTACAGTATACAGGGGGATTGCATAGTTAACATGCAAATACTATGCCATTTATATAGGACTTGAGCATCCCTGAATTTTGGTGTCCACGAGAGTTCTGATCCAATTCTCAATGTATACCAAATGATTCTATGCGTTTTCTGGGCTGAGTGTAGATTAGAACCTAGAGCTGAATAAAAAATTAATTAATTAATTAATTAATTAAATTAAAATATCATTAAGTGACAACAATTTTCCTTAAGTGGAACTGAAAAGCAAAGCAGACTAAAATTGTGTTTTACTCTACTAAACTACATTTATTGTCATTAAGCTAAACAATGTTAAAGAGAATCTTGGTCTAAACTTTCAACCTTATCTTCTCAAACATTCCTCTTTTATTTCTATAATAAATACAATGTTATTTAATTTATAGAGGTTTCCAGTAATGTCTTCTTTTTGCAAGTTACCACAGAGAAAGTGTTCAATACTGTCAATTATTATTTCTCACTTCAAAATACTTAAAAGAATTACAAATGCTTTATATTATGTTGTTCAGTCTGTCACTATGCTAAATGGTTTCTTGTGCAAGCAAAGATTAGTAGGCTTATGCCAATGCCATTGATTTTTTTGAGTAATTTTTCTATTGTATGTTACTTTAAGAAGAGAACATTTGATAGTTAAATTATTTCTCACTATCAAATGTACAGTTGCAATTAAGAAGTTTTATAGACTTTTAAAGGTGGTGATTTAGTGTGAATACAGACTCACCTGAAATAAACGCTTAGATATATAGTTGGGTCTATAATTATCAATGTATATGTAAGCTAGACATGGAAGCACAAACTCAAAGAGGCAAAGAAAAATGAATAAACAAAGTTGTAAAGATTAAAACATAATTTTTGCATATTTTGAAAAAATACTAGTCAAATTTATTTTTTAGTTTGTATTGAAATAGTATAGAAGGTTATATTTGATCAGAAAATAATATTTGATTAAAAAGAGTAGTACTCATTCCTTGGTCTGTAATTAAATTGTGAAACATGCTGGCATGGTTTAAAATAAAGGTCTTGGTACGCAGCAGCAGCAGAGAATTATTAATTGCAAAGCCTTTGCATTCTGCCCTGTCAATCAGCAGAAGTCCATAAATCAATCAGTTAGCTGGCATTGGAATCAAAGTCAGACAGGAAAATAATTTCTGCTTAGCTATAACAAAGTACATTCCCTTTTTTCAGTGGAAAACAACTGAATGGTTTTTTATCATGAATAAAATTTAATTTTGAATATGCATGCGCACTACCAGTTTAGTGATCTACGATTTCACTAGTTTTCCTTTCTAATTAAAAAAAAAAAAAAATGGTTTAACAGCTCTACTAAAGTATAATTGATGCATGAAGAGTCATATATATTTAATGTGCACAATATCATGACTTTAGACATTGGCAAAAACTTGTGATATCATCAGCACAATAAAAGTAATAGACATCTAACAGCTTCCAGAGTTTCCTGTGTCTTTTTGTCTTGGTGGTGGTGGTGGTGGTGGTCTCAATGTTACCGTTTTGTGGGGTGTTGCGGTAGTAGAACACTTAACATGGAATCTATTCTGCTAATAAAGTGTGGTGTGCTCAGTACTGTATGCTAACTATAGGTACTATGCTGAAGATCAGATCTCTGGAACCTACTCATCTTGCATAACTGAAACTTTATGCAAATCGAACAACTCCTTATTTCCTCCACCCCCATAGCCCCTGGCAACTATTATTGCCTTCTGTACTTCCATGAGTTTGACTGTAACAGATATCTCATATACGTGGAATTATTCTGTATTTGTCCTTGTGTGACTAGCTTATTTCACTAGTATAATACTCTCCAGGTTCTTCCATGTTGTTGCAAATCACAAGCTTTTTTCATTTTCAAGAAACATGATATTTATAGCCACATTTCCTATATCCATTTATTTGTGGATAGATACTTGAGCTGTTTTCACACCTTGGCTATTTTGAATGGTGCTGTAATAACATGGAAGTGCAGATATTTCTTTGACATAATAATTTCAATTTCAATTCTTTGGGATATCAGAAATGGGATTATTGGATAATATGGTATTTCTATTTTTAAATATTTGAGGGTCCACCATAATGTTTCTAACGTCTTGGTATCATTTTATATTGTCACCAGCAGTGCAGAGGATTAAAATTTCTCCACATATTCACTAATGATTATCTGTTGTTGTTTTGATAACAGCCATTCTAACAGGTATGAAGTATTATCTCATTGTAGTTTTAATTTGCATTTTACTGATAATTAGTGATATTAAGAATCTTTTCATGTATCTGTTAGCCATTCATATGTCTTCTTTAGAGAAATGTCTGCCCAAGTGTTTCACCAATTCATTAATAGGATCTTAGGAATTCCTTACAAATTTATATATTTTGAAAATTAACTTCTTATCAGATGTGTGGTTTGCAGTTATGTTCTCCTGTTGTTGTTATTGCTCCTGTCATTCTGTTGATTGCATCCTTTGGTGTGTAGAAGCTTTTCAGTGTGATGTAGTACCACTTCTCTATTTTTACTTTTGTTTCCTGTGCTAGTTTTCTAAACATTTTCTTTCTTTTTTTTTTTTGAGATGGAGTCTTTCCCTGTTGCCCAGGTTGGAATGTGCAATGGTGTAATCTCAGCTCATTGCAATCGCTGCCTCCCGGGTTCAAGCGATTCTCCTGCCTCAGCCTCCTGAGTAGCTGGGATTACAGGCATGCACCGCCACGTCTAGCTCATTTTTTGTATCTTTAGTACAGATGCAGTTTCACCATGATGGCCAAGCTGGTCTCAAACTCCTGACCTCGTGATCCACCTGCCTCAGCCTCTCAAAGTGCTGGGATTACAAGTGTGAGCCACCGCGTGGCTAAATGTTTTCTTATGTAAATATACTTGATTCATTTTCAACTTTCCTCTGTGTTTTATAGTGTTATACCTTCTCAAACATCTTTCTAGTTTTCCTAAGTGAAAAATAATAAAAATGCTGCATACCCATAGCCTAAATTAGAATGTTGGAGAAATGCATTTTTCTTAATAAATAATATTGTTCAGAATCCAGACAGACGGTAGTCCAGTGAATATTTCAGTTTCATTTTTGGTTGTGTTTGAGTGATTTATATTTACATTCCTATATTGAAAGAACAAACACATTCATAATATTAGCTAGAGTAAAATAGTTGCATTTTATTAGATATATTTTGTATGATTTCAATTTTATAAACATTTTCTACACAATAAAGAATGTATTATCTGATATTGATGTAACTATGCACAGATATTAATGCTTTAAGGCTGCTGGATCTATCAATGTATATTTAAGAAACAATAAAATGCTTTTATATAAAAGGTATATTGAGTTGTACATATGAACATAATTTTAATTCTCATTTTTGACAGTTAATATATCTTATTTATCTTACATCATTTCTGATTTTTTAAAGTTGCCAATGCTAGAATAAAATATTTTAAAATTCTACTGTCTTGTACTAAAGTCCTTTCTCTTCTAATATTTTTCCTGTATAAATTAGTCAGGATTCTTTAGAGAAACAGAGACAATAGGGTATCTATGCGTATATTAGAAGGGTCTTATTTTACAAGTTATTTCATGGGACTATGCAGGCTGAGAAGTCACACCATCTGTCACTGCAAATTGGAGGCCCAGGAAAGCTAGTGATGTAATTTAATCTGGGTCCAAAGGTCTGAACAACAGAAGAGCCAACGGTATAACTCTTGGTCAAAGGCCAAATGCCTGAGAACCTGGGGACAGGATAGGAGATGGTCCCCTGGTTTATGTATCAGAGTCTGAAGCCCTGAGACCTGAAAAAGCTGATGCCCCAGGGCAAGAGAAGAGAGACATCCTAGTTCAGAGAATTCACCCGTCCTCTACTTTTTTGCCCTATGTTGGTCCTCAAGAGATTGTGTGATGCCTGCTCACATTAGTGAGAATGCATATTTTTTTGCTGAGTTCATTGATCCAAATGTAAATCTCTCCTGGAACACATCCTCACAGACACACCTAGATATGTTTCACCAGCCATCTGGGTATCTCTTAACCTAATCAAGTGGGCACATAAAATTAAACATCACATTGTGTGTCTATTACATTAATTATAAAAAAGTTTTAAATGAGACATACTGAAAATTAGCAAACTAAGATGCACATTACAGTATTTAAAATTCTGTGTCTCGAGTATAATTCATGGGTATTCAAACATATAATAAAATATGATTAGATGTTGGTATCTCAATTGTATAACAAAAGCAAAAAGTTTCTAACATTGATATGTAATTTCTTTGATAGTCATATTTAAGTAACTTATCTTAAGTTTATTCATTTCATAAACTAAGCGTGGGTATGCTTTTCTGGCTAGCTGTTCCAATATGAGCCTCTACCATGTAACTATATGTGGTTGCTTTTTTCCACTTAATATATAAAGTTTAATGCATTGTTTCATAACAGTCTATAAAACACTTTTTTTTTTTTTTTTTTTTTGGGACGGAGTCTGGCTCTGTCACCCAGGCTGGAGTGCAGTGGCTAAATCTCGGCTCACTGCAAGCTCCGCCTCCCAGGTTCACGCCATTTTCCTGCCTCAGCCTCCTGAGCAGCTGGGACTACAGGCGCCCACCACCACACCCGGCTAATTTTTTTTTGTATTTTTAGTAGAGACGGGTTTCACCATGTTAGCCAGGATGGTCTTGATCTCCTCACCTCGTGATCCACCTGCCTCAGCCTCCCAAACTGCTGGGATTACAGGCATAGTCACTGCAGCAGGATGGTATAAAACATCTTTCTAGTATGTTTAGGTTATATTAATGCTGCAAATGTTTGATATTGTACCTATGTCTGCTAATGTTAAAGGCAATACATATATGTCCAACTGTTTTAAGCTAACCAGATTTGTACAAAACTTATTGTACACAGTAATGTAAAAGTAACAGAAAAACGTAAATTGATTTATTTGGCATGGTTAGTGTATGCCTTTAAACCAAGATGACGTACTTTTTTGTTAAACATAGGATGTGATAAAATAATTGATTAAATTGCATTACCTTTTATCTTATAATGGTAAGATAGAAACCAAATGCCTATAAGCAAATCTATAATTTAAAACAAATCATTTAAATGAAGTGTATTTGATTATATAACTAATCATAATTTGAAAGACCCAATGAATAAGTCTAGAAAAGAAAGTTTTATTACAGATATTAATAATTATATCTATTACAGCTAACATGATCTTTTGAGCTATTTCTAAATGTCAGTGGAAAGTAGATCTTGTACAATACATTAAAAGAATGTTTATTTGTTTGTTTTAGGTTCTTAAACCATGGAATTAGTAACAGGAATACAAGAGAGTAACGAGTCAGTGATCTGATAGAAACACTGGGACACTTTCTGTAACGAAGGACTAGATAGTAAATCGGCTTTGCAGTTCATAAGGCCTCTGCCACAATTACTCAATTCTGCCACTGTATCAAAAAAATACACACAGATTGTATGTAAATTAATGACTATGGATTTTCAGGACTCAGAACATGATACCTCAAACTGTGGCACCTTGACATGTTGAGTACTTTGAAATAAATTCGATTGAAAGGGTCTTGGAAGTAAGATTGCTTTGGTTTTCTTCTACATTTTTGTCTTCCATTCCTTTTTCTCTCCTAAAGCAAGTCATAGAAACTAGAACATTTTTTCCTCAAAGCCAGCCACAAGACCTAGAAATGTCACTGCATCCATTTTTTTCTTCTCCATTGAGGACCCTTATTCATAAGAAGTCTTACCCCATACCATGGAGGAAGGAATGCTACACAGAAAGGCCAAGACAAATCTGAACAGAAAGTGCTTTCTGAGTTTCTCCTCTCCATCTATCCTATTAGAGCATATCCTTTTTGTCCAATTCCCCCCCATATATATGTATATACACATATACACATATATACATACATGTATTTTATTTATTTTTCCTTTTTGAGACGGAGTCTCGCTCTGTCGCCCAGGCTAGAGTGCAGTGGCCTAATCTTGGCTCACTGCAAGCTCTGCCTCCCGGGTTCACGCCATTCTCCTGCCTCAGCCTCCGGAGTAGCTGGGACTACAGGCGCCCACCACCACCCTGGCTAATTTTTTTGTATTTTTAGTAGGGACGGGGTTTCATCGTATTAGCCAATACGGTTTCAATCTCCCGACCTCTTGATCCTCTTGATGTGCCTGCCTCGGCCTCCCAAAGTGCGGGATTACAGGCATGAACCACTGTGCCAGGCCTGTCCAATTCTGTTTCTATAGGGCTGTCTGTTCTTCGTTAAACCTAAACATAAAAGTTGAGTTTCCTCTGGGTCCTCATTTCTGATGGTGCCCATGCCATGTAAAACTTTAATTAAATAAATTGGTTTTGATTTTCTCTTGTTAGTCTGTTACAGGATTGTCAGATATGATCCTTGTGATGAGTGAAAAAAGGCATCCCACTTTTCTGCCCCTGCAGGTTGTTTCCAGTAAAACCTTATTTACAAAAAAGAAGTGGTAAACCTTAATTTGGTGACCCTTGATTTAATAAAAAGAGATGACGACAACAACAACAACAACAAAATATAGCAATAAATAGACAAAAGCAAAATTCAAACGATGTGGTCTTCACCTACTCATGAAAGCTTTCTAGCTGATTGTCTTAGAATCACTTAAATGATGGATGTGAAATAGAATTTACCTTTTGCCATCTTTCTTCTTGAACATATAGAATATTCTCCATATGTTTAGCAAGTCCACACACCAAATAATAAGCATGGAAGTCTGTATTTTGGGATACATTTCAACTCCCTCAACAATATTCACAAGTTAAAGTCCCTAGGCGGCACTAACACAGAATATGACTATTCGGATATAGGGGCCTAAGGAGGTAATTAAGTTAAAATTATATTATTAGTATGGACCCTAATCCAGTAAAACTGATGTCCTTATAAGAAGAGAAAATTTGCACAGAAATAGGTACAGAGCAAAGACCATATCAAGATACAGGGAGAATATGGTTATCTGCAAGCCTTAAAGAAAGAGAAAACTCAGAAGAAACCAATCATGAAGATAAACACCTTGATCTTAGCCTTCTAGTCACCAGAACTGTAAAAAATACATTTCTTTTTAAAGTCCCCAGTCTGTGATACCGCAGCAAACTAATGCAGTCTGCTTTCCATTTTATTTGAAGTATAATACAGAGTTTATTTTGTATTTTGTATAGACATATATACTATCTCATAATTCAAATTCAATGAATTGTGATTATGAGAATTATGAGAATTTGAATTATGAGATAGCATATATGTCCATGCAAAATAAGCTCTGTATTATTGATTTAATGACATTGATTCATTCCTGAGAACCCTGACATTAGACAGAAATGTTTTTTGTTCATTTTAATGGGATAATATTAAATATTTTATCTCATTCTAGATGTTCAATTTTCACGTGTGTGTATATATATTAATCAGATAAGGAAAACCCATTTTGTATAAGTAATCAACAATGATATAAGCATAAATTAATACAGATTTTACACAAGAGATAATGACCTTAAACATTATCATACTTGCCAGAGTAGGACCAGAAGACCAGAAGACCAGAACAGCTTACAGTTAGTTAAGAAAGGTATGGGAATGTCATTGTTTCAACGGTGCATTCTTCAAGAACACATGGTAACTCACACTTATGCTGCATTTAAAAATGAACCTATTACACAGAAAAAAATAGAAAGAATACAGATAACATAAAGGCCTTCAAAATCCAGAAAATAACAAACATTCACATATACTAAACAATAGAAATATTAATCCTTCTTACTTGTCATATGCATATAAAACAAAATATTTAGGATTCTAATTGATATTCTCTGATTAGAAACTATTGTTTTGAAGAAATTGCTGAACATCTTTGTCTGAAATAATGATAAATAAAATGTTCCTTTTATTATTTAGTATTTTTCTACATGAAAAATCATTGGAACAGCCCTATATTGCCTGGAGACAGTACAATAACTGTAGTACCCTTTAAAATAAAGCTTGCTTTCCTCATGACCTTAATGTGCCTACACTAATTATCCATGCAGAAACAGCATGAGCAACATATTAAAGTTCTTCCTCCAGAGTAAATATGTCAAGAATGCCAAAGAAATTATATGTGGTACCGGGAACAGAAGAATAGTGAGCGTAAATACATCTTGAGAGTGTTGGATGAGGTGACACAGGGTTTAAGGTGAATTTAGGAAAAAAAAAAAAACTTTTTTTTTAACAAGAAGGTACTCACCATACTCACCCATGAGTAGGAATTCTACATTTTAGCAAGGAAACATGGAGTAAATTTTAATAATCTGCTGATATGTTTCTTTGGAGTTTCAGCATAACAGTGGCCTTCAGGAAATGAAGAAAAAGTGTCAGAAATGTATTGGTATGTTATTCAGGGAGAGAGAGGTCCTAGGAAATGAGTGTTTGAATGGTCTTGCTGTGTAAAATTGGAGACCCCATGTAAGCTTATATTTCCTTACTGAGTAAAATTGGAGACTCCGGAGGACACTCCTCACACAAAAGTAGCAAGGAATACACTAGCAAGGCAATATGCCTGCATCTTTAAGAAGCTTGGTGGTAGCAGTCTCTGCAGGCTAGTTTGGAGGTAAAAGGTGTTTTCCTCCATCATTAGTGTTAATGAAGATGATGGAAATTAGGAATTAAAGAGCCCAGAAGTCACAGTGTTAATAGGCAAAGTAAAAATCATTATTAAAATAGGAATAAAGTCCAGATTTATAAACAGGTGTCTTGAAGAGCAGTATTTGTGCGAAAGGCAAGCAAATAGGGAATGTCAATGGATAAGAGATGCTCAGTTAAGGAAGATTTAGTACAAAAGGCCAAATTAAGAACTAGCAAACATCAGCTTCCTTAGTTGGAAATTCTGTTTCTTCACCCAGTTTCCTGATGTAAATCAGTTTAAAGACCTAGAGTCTATTAGGTATATGCAGAGGCTTCTTCTCATTGGAGAAGAATCCAGAAACATCATTACAAGTATATGTTATTCATTCCCTGATCTATTCCCCAGGGAAATTATGGCTAATTATTAGCCACTATTGCACCTAAGAGAAGGTAATTTCTGAATATTGACAGGATACTTAAATATGATATATGAACTGATCCTGAAGCTAGAGGACTAGAAAAAAAAAATCCCATTATAGCATTCCAGCATAACTGAAAATACCATGTGACAGGGTATTAGTCCACATCTCACAGTAGAGTTAATGATTTTGTGAAGCAATTTTGTGGTTTTACTTGTCTCAAAGTATACAATAAAATACATATAACTAGCAAATGGCAGAAACATTTCATTGGTTTTCTCTTAAGAAGAATAAAGACCACAAAGTAGAATGACATTAAATAAAAAGAATTATCCTTTCTAGGAAAATCTACAGAGATTAGTTGTACTAACAAATCGTAGTGGATGCTGAGATAGTGTTGGCCCTTGTAAACTTTGTATAAATTGTGACAGATGATAGTGGGATAACTTTTCAGGTGGTAACCACAATTACAGCTGCTCTGCCAGATATAGGAGCTGCCTATAACAGAATAACATAACTTCTAATACTTAGTTTCCCATAATTATCCAGCAAATGTGTTACAAATTGCCATCAATAGAGAACATCAAAAGTAGTTTGCTTTCACTTAATAAAGAAAAAAGTATATGTTCACTATCTTGCTCCCTCACTGTGCTAACTCTCTTATTTTAATCATAAAATAGTCCCAAAGAACACTAATTTAATGACATTCAACTGATAATGCTTATCCACGCATTAATGTCATAATGCTAATTAGATCTGGTGAGCAGAAATTGGCAAGTGCCTTTGTCGTCATAATAAGATACATGCATGTTAGCATGAGAAAATAAATTCAAAAATATTTAGGGACTTATGAATTGTGAAATATTTTACAGATTCAATGTCTTAGGAAATAATGGGAGAACTTATCTGAGATATGCCTTCTACCATAAAAAAATGAATTGTATGGAATAAAGCATCTTGTAGATGTCAGCCAGCCTTTATCATCAGCATCATCAGTTTGGGAGCAAAGGGCTCATTAGCTAAACAAATATCTTTTCTTTAAGATATAGAAGATGAGTATTTGCTCAGAACATGAGCCTTGTCTTGCCTAGTGAGATCTAGCTATATCCACTGGCAAATACCTAACCAAGAAGTTTATATCATATGAAATAAAAGGTGAGCATCATTCTTGGGGACTAAACAGCCATTTGAGACTTTTATATAGTGAAAGTGCAGTGATTAAATTTCACTGGAATTTTATACACATGATAGATCTGTACTTAGCTTCTTTGCCTGCAATGAATGTATCATTATCTGAAGGCTCAGAAAATACTTTTTATAACAACATAGCATTGCCACAAAATTACTTACAACTAAAGGTTGCAATTTATGCCAAAGAATATACATCAATTTGTGTACAACTATGGTATCCATTGGCCTTTCAGAGTACCTAATAACATTGAATCATTTCCTTAAAACGGTACAGCTATGCACCACATAAAATATACGTGGTTGAAAAACGACCACATATATGAATGAAGTGTCGTAAGATTATACTACAAATTTTTACTATGGCTTTTATATGCTTAAATACACAAATACTTACTATTGTGTTACAATAACCATAGTATTCCCTGCAGTAACATGCTGTTCAGGTTTGTAGCCCAGGAGCAATAGCCTATATACCATATAGCTTAGATTATGTAGTAAGGTGTACAATCCAGATTTGTATAAATGCATTATATGATCTCACAAGTACAAAATGTCCTAGTGACACATTTTTAAAAACGTCTCTCCATCTTTAAGAGATGGATTACTGTAGTTTGGTGGTGTGTTAAAGCTAATGCCATCTTGTCAAAAACACTCTGCCACATTTGAGCAATATTTTGCATGATGCAGTGCACTTTCTGAACTAAAAGTTGATATTGATGTTTCCATCAATGTAAGCACTGAAGCCTTAGAAAATGCAAGCATTGAAGCCTTAAGTTGGAAGTATGATTAGCATCTGTATTTATTTGTTTACTATGATTTGAATTCATTGGCAAAGACTCTAATGTACCATGAGAATATATGGCACGTTTCTTAAGTCAACAGATGCAGACATAGGCATAAGAGTAAGAAACAATTCTGTTTCATAAATAAAAATTCAATTTTTCTTTTACTGAAAGTGGTATGGTTAACTCTTACTATCTTAAGATATTTTGCTGGCCCTCTCATGCTTTGTACAAAGTTAAAGCTAAATATCTGGTCATCACTGTTGAAAAGTTAGTTACAGCTTTGAAGTTACCTGTTCAATTTTGACAAGAAAAAGTCGAGGTTTTTAAATTCCAAATATGGTTTTAAATGCTAAAACTGTAGGAGCTTTCTTCACAGACTGTTTGAAAAGAATTTGGCTGAATAAGCAAAAAATATTACAGCCAAATAATGTATTATCATATTAATCTGATTACTTAAATTTTCATATTCAATGAAAGCTTTCTATTTAGTAACAACATTGGATATCAATAGTGTCAAACTTTAGGCTCATTTGAAGAAAATCATTACAAAAGTAACCAATCAATATGTTTATGCTATTGTACTTTTTACAACCATGCTTATTTATTATAGTTACTAGCCTAACCCACTATCCTCTAGGTCTCCTTAGAGACAGTTATTATGTGGTTGATTACTTTGATTATTTATTGAAAAATTACAATTAGAATGGTTTATGTCCAAAGAAAGTGACAAAATTATTTTTAAATAAATTTGACAATAATTGGCCAATGTCTGAGGTTTGATATACATTTTGACCTCACATCATCTCTCTTTCAACAAGTGGTCCAAAATACCTATTTTTTACGTTCTATTCCCTTGAAATATTTTACTTCTGTGTTATTCAAGACCTTCCTTAGCCAGAGTTATTACCTTGAATCAGTCTACTTTCATCTGGTACCAGCATATTGCAAAAGACTTTATATTATTCAGGGTGAAATGCTTTTCATTTTCAGTCAAATATTCATGGGTAATATGCTAGAGGGCATTGCAATGAATAAAAGATGGGGAGGGATACTGTGTCAGAAGTACAGGTGAAAGTAAGAGAAATAGTCTTATAAGGTCTTATACGTTAAGCATGTTTTCTATTTTTTGATAATGTGCTCTTCTAAACACAAGAACTTATGAAGAAGAAAATATAACATCTGTATCATATTATCTATAATACTTAGCTCTCTCAAAACATAGTTTTATAAATATATATTACATTTTAAATAATAAATGTCAAAATTATACTTTAATTTCCTAAGAAAATGACATTCATTTACATTTTAAGGTCATTATATACTCCCCATCATGTTTTCTGTGCCCTGCCATTGCATACATGCAAGTCCTTCCTTCCTTCCTTCCTTCCTTCCTTCCTTCCTTCCTTCCTTCCTTCCTTCCTTCC